>NC_084830.1:110859432-111161673 GCF_033115175.1 Lepus europaeus | reverse complement strand
CTTGAGTACCAAAAACATTAAAATAAAACCACTTGCCCTTAGGACAGAACCCTTCACTCTCATGGCAGAAAGAAACAAGAGTTCATTATTAACATCGGCAGGTTAAAATCTGTATGTGGAATGTTTGAGGGCAGCATCTGAGCATGCAAATCGGCAAAGACAGACATTCCTGACAAGTAGCTCTCCTGTTTTTCTTGTTTGCATTATGTATTCATGGCCCCAGTCTGGGCCCCTCCCCAGAAAGAAGTCCTGAGAAAGCACGTAGCTCTAAGCATTCAACTTGGTAGAACCTTGGGATCCAAATGTTGGCATGTGGAAGATAAAAATCCATGTTCTTCAAACAGGCAGAAGATATGCTCAGTTGAATTTTTCCACTTTTACAAGCAGAATTTATTGTGGAATGTTCGCAGCCCGGGGCCAGGCAAGGAACTTATGAAAGACTCTCTGCTGTAGGTCTTCACTTTCCTGCCAGAGGAAAGCAATCAGGAGGAAACCTAAAAGCTAGGCCCATGCTCAGCCCCAAGCACAGCTCATCAACTTAGACCATTTGCCCAAGGAGCTCCCACACCACTCCAATTAGCAGTCAATTCAGAAGTTCCATGTGTGTGACAATCTTACCCATCTCAGGAGCTCCAGAGCTTATAAATTATGGCAAGTCACTTTCCAAAATGGCTACAGCAATATTTTCAGTACCATACATTCTTCCAGAGTGTTGCTACTCCACATCAAGAGAGAGAATATATTTCTCCTCCCCTTGAAATGGGACAAGACTTTGGGACTGACATGATGAGCACAAAGCAGTGGAAGTGATTCTGTGGATTCTGAGGTTAATTTTTAAGAGGCCTCTCTCTCAAGAGATTCATGCTTAGAGCCCAGCTACCATATTGTGAGGCAGTCCAACCAAACCTACATGGACAGACTATTTGGGAGGCTCATGTAGAGGGGAGCAGAAGCTCATGGCTAAGAGCTAGCATCAGGTACCAGACATATGGGTGAATAAACCTTTATGTGATCCCAATAGCCAGTCTCCCAGCTGAGGCCCCAGACACCCCAATACAGAGCAAGCAACCCCATTTTGTGCCCTATCCAAATTGTCAACCCACCAATTCTAGATAATTAACAGGTAAGCCTCTCCATGTTCTGATACTGCTGGTTTTCCACCATAGTCATATCAGTCTCAGGAATGTTTAAATAACATTTAAAAAATTAGCCCAAGTTGGAAGAAAATTGTGGCTGATTTTTCAGGAACTTGAAGGCCAAGCTTTGGAAGATAAGAGGTTCCTCTTTGGAAGAAAATAGAAGTATAGCTGGGATAGATAAGACTACAATGGTAGCAGGAAGCAGAACCACAGCACAGGAAAAGTATCCTATGAAAATTGTGAACAAACGTAGCACGGGAGAAAGGAGCAGAGAGAATCAGACATCCCCCTGAGAAAGAGTGACTTAACAAAAGTAGGCATGGATCCCCACAAAGAAGACAACATCTCAAAAAAAAAAAAAAAAAAAACAACTTGTTTTTCTCAAGGTCTACCATGTGCTCAAGATTTTCACTTATTTCAATTTAACTTCATAGTATCTCAGGGAAATATTACCACTTTGTCATCATTTTCCCTCTTTATCTTTTATTACAACAGAGTTGGAGCTTCACTATGGAAAAAAAGCTAGTAATGTTAGAATAAAAATGAAGATCTCCCTTTATTCTCTTGCCTATTTCAATTATTCTTCCTTTTCAAAAGTTGCCTACTAGGGCCTGTGTTGTGACTGCCTATAAAGCTGAGGCCACTGTTACCTATATGGAAGACCTGCAAGAAGCTCCTGGCTCCTGGCTTTGGCCTGGCTCAGCCTTGACCATTGTGGCCATCTGGAAGAATGAACCATAAGATGGAAGATTCTCTCTCGCTCGCTCTTTCTCTGTAACTCTTTCAAATAAATAAATAAACCTTTTTTTAAGTGCCTACTATATACCTGAAAAGTACTGACTGATACTACATCTTGGTAGATGTACCAACTCTATCTTTGCAGAGTTTTTTGTGTGTATGAATGTACTAATATATTTATACATTCATAGCTGTTTAAAGAACACAATGGAGGGGCCGATGCTGTGGCGTAGTGGGTAAAGCTGCTGCCTGAAGTCCCAGCATCCTATATGGGTGCCAGTTTCGAGTCCTGGCTGCTCTACTTCCTATCCAGCCCTCTGCTATGGCCTGGGAAAGCAGTAGATGATGGCCCAAGTCCTTGGGCCCCTGCACCTGTATGGGAGACCCGCAAGAGGCTCCTAGCTCCTGGCTCCTGGCTCCTGGCTCCTGGCTTTGGATAGGCACAGCTGCAGCCATTGTGGACAATTGGGGAGTGAACCAGCAGATGGGAGACCTCTATTTCTCTCTCTCTGCCTCTCCTTCTCTCTCTGTATAACTCTTTTAAAAAAGAACACAGTAAAATAAGACTATTTTTATTGTGCATTTTGCTTTTACATTTATTAATATATTTTGGACAGTTCTGCAAATATCAGTGAATATGATGTTATTTTGCATCTTTTTAAAAAGTGTTGGGTATTCTACAATATGGATACATATGAATTATTTAGCTTTTCCCTTGTTGACGGATTTAATTTGAGGCTCTTACACACAATACTGCAACAAGTATCTTTGTACATATTTCATGGGATACATGTGGAACTACTTTCATAGGATAGATTCCTGAAAGCATGGTTTCTCGCCAAGGGCATGAGAATTTTAAATCTTGTATTATCCTATTTTTTAAGATGAGGAAACATATTTAGGGGTTAAGAAATTCATCCAAGGTTACACAGTTGGAAAGTGGCAGAGCCAAGATTCAAGCTCAAGTTATCTGATTCCAAGTCCCATGTGTTTGCTACTATGTCATGCTGTCTAGGAAGAGCCAGGGCTGAATCACAGCCAAGGCCTATTAGATGGATCCCTGTGTTTTCTTAAACCTGTGCCTACTTGTTAAAGAATAAGAAGGAAAAGCAAAGTTGTAATCACTTTCCCAAGACTTTCAAGCAGAGACACACTTGGTATCAACATAGTCAGGGAGCACTAACTAGGATCACACACAAGCCCCCAAGTCTCAATGGGAAACACAATGAAGGTTTAGTCTTCCTTGTGTCACAATTGAAAACAGAATTGAAGTGGAGGGAAGACTTAGACTCCACCAAGTCATTCAGGGACCCTTCCACCTTCCACACGGCTGCCTAAGGTTTCAGAACAATGTACCCTTTTCTTAGCCACTGTAACCTGGAAGTGTGCATATTTCATTAAAGACCACAGTCTCATGTCAGGACCAACTGTACAGCAGGTGAGTATCGAAGTCTAGCCATGTGCTCAAGAAGAAAAGAAAGCATGGTTTTGATGGAGACATAGTATTATCTCCTTCCACAGTGAGGAATTAGCACACAAAAACATAATGAATTTGTAGTAAGCAATCAAGACAACACTCTACATGTTTCAGTGCTTCCTCACTCTTAATCCTCACCCCAACTCTGAGGTAGAGACTGTTTCCTCTTCCACACTTTACAGATGAGAAAACGGAAGCATGTGAAGTCTCTTGCCCAAGTTTGTACAGCCAGTAGCAGATCAGGATTCTCTGCTGGCTCCCTGGAATTTCATTCCACAGCCCTTTAGATCTCTCTTTTCTCATCTTGAAGAAGCAGAAGAGGAGGAAGAAGGAAGAGGAGGAGAAGCAGGAGGAAGAGGAGGAGAAAAAAAACAAGCAGCACTGCTTACATTACAAAAACAATTTTATGTTCAACTATTTTTCAAGCAAATGTATCTGAATTTTTTCCATGAATGTACATTATTGCATCCTGGCCTTGATACAAGACCTAATTAATCATCTTTTTGGGTCCCCCATTATTCTCTGTGGCAAATACAAATCCCTCTCTGGAAAGTAAGCCTAGAGTCTTGCTATAAGAGGAAACCTAGGGGAGAAAAGGAGGAGCCTTGTTCCTGTTTGAAGCAATTGTTTACTTAACCCTGTGGCTGAATTATAAACAGTTTTAAAAAAAAAAGACTAAAGACAAAATTAAATTAGTTCAATATAATGGCTTGGAAGGGAGGAGGCCACAGTGTGACCAGTGCTCCAAATGTGCATGAATGCATCCATTTTTTTTCCATACCCTTTTCTAGCAAAGAAGAGAGGGAGAGGAGGGGATGAGGAGGAAAAGAAGATGAAGGGGGAGAGGAGGAAGAGAAGGAGGAGGAGGCAGCTCCAGGCACAGTGCCCAACTCTTTGGAGATAAGGCTAATGTTTGTTATGTTTGGAGAAGAAGCAAGTCTGATATTCATCTGATAGTCTCAGCTAAGGCAGAACTGAAATACTTATGAACTGACGATGTTGAAAGATTCGCTAACTGGTTGGTTAATATCCATCACTCCCACCCCCTTAAATGCCCCACTATCATACCAGATGCTTGGTCTTGGCCCACCCATCTGCTCCAAACCTCCACGCCACCTTGCAACCAAAGCAGTAGCCCCTGATACTGCAGGCAGTTTCTCTGGTACCAAGCTGGCATCGGGTGATCCTCCTGCCCTAAGGGTTGTTAAATATTCTATCACGCCTGGGCAGGAATCCCTACTCTGTAGCCAGGGAATGAGTCTGCCATTGCTTTGAGCCTTTCCCAGTTTGTTCACCTCTGGCTGTACCTGGCTGACTATCTGATGGTCTGAGAACACCAGGCACCAAATCAGTCTTCATGCCCCAGTCAAATTGCCTTTGGCCACCCACTCAGAATAAACATAGCTGAAGGCATCATGTGCAATCTCCAAGCTGGAGATGGAAGTGATGGGGAGGCTGGGAGACAGTAGGGATTGAGGCAGTATCATCATAATGTTTTCAGGGTGAGAAGAAAAACCAGTGGCCTTCTTGTTAACATAAAAAAATTTCACAAGATGACTTGCTGTTTTGGGAGCTGCACAGTTTATATGATGTCACATAGTTTGTGAGCCTCCTTCACACGCATGATCAGCCCTGAACATCACTCAGCCATATACTCTGATAGGCACAGCAGAAATGCTGAGTCCAGTTTCACAGGAAGGAATGGTTAAGTCCAGAAAAGAGTCATGACTTGTTGAGGTCCTGGAGCTAAGATTGGAGCTGTGATGTGCAGATCCCTATGCCAGGTCTCTGTGGTGTCTTGTGAGTAACTGTTATGGTTTGGATATCAGCTTATGTGTTCTCCAAAGGCTGGGGATCCAGAGTCTTCTGTTAATGGATTAAGACTGTTGTTTCAGAGGTGAGCATGGTGAGAAGTCCTCAGGTTACTGGGGTGTGCCCTCAGAGCAGAGTTCTCACAAGTGGGTTTGTTAACTACACCAAGTTTGGCCCAGCCTCTCTCTCTCTCTCTCTCTCTCTCTGCTTCCTGGCTCAACATGTGATCCTTCCTCTGTATGTCCTCTGCCTCTGCCAACCTCGAGTCTAACCAGATGGCTGAACCAATGAGCTGTGAACCACCAAAACCATGAACTGAAATAACCCTCCTTTCTTCCTAAGTAGCTTGTCTTAGCCATTTTGTTGTATTTGTAAAAAGCTGGGCAACAAAGTAACAAGCACTTACTCTCGAGTTCTATGCTTCTCACATCCCTGTCTCCTCCTCCTGGTGACTGTGAATTCTATTCCAAGGCTCCAGAGGGTCTGGGCTGCTTCAGATTCACATGAGTAACTCTGACTCCCTCCGTGCGCTTCCCTCGGGACTAGAGAGGGACTGCCTGAGAGCAATGGCCTGGCATCGAGGCCCACCTCCCTGTGGGGCCAGGCTTGTCTATGCGGCCACTGAGCAGGAAAGTGAGGATTGTCTGAAGTTCCTGAGAAGAGTGACATACCTGAGTCTGACATCCATCAAAACCCATGGCTTGATTTTTTTATTTTTATTTCAGCCTCATTGTTTTGGATGTTTTCCACAATAACCATGGAAAAATATCAGAGGAGAAATAACTCCCTACCTTTTATGATGAGTCAATAGGCTCCAAACAACCTTCAGTGACTTACAAGGTCACACATGTGGTGGGTGACAGCAGGGCCAGGCCAGGGCTACAATGTTCTGGCTCCCTGTCCAATGCTCATCACAACCCTGTACCTCCTACTGCTGCACATATGTCTCTTGTCCTTCCAGGGAGGAAAGGGGCTGTGTGCATAAAAAAATGCTGATGCATCAGCTGCTGCTTCTACCTCACCTCAAAAAGAGTGGGAAAGCAGTTGATTCATGATATCCAACAAGCCCAGAATTATTTGTTTATCATCTGAGAATGTATTCTTAGGTAAGACATCTACCACTTCTATTACATTGTGTTGTACTTTTAATAAAAAGTAGGAAAGGAGACTGAAATGAATATTTACGTCTTGTGCTACATTATCTTACTTACCCATAACAGCAAATGTTGTGTAAGAGCATAATAACCCACTTCATGTAAACCCAGAGACAGGATCTAATGTGCTATGTCATTGATTCAAAGGACTTGGTCTTCCCAAATGCACATGAATCTAGTAAGCAGACCTCTGATAACACGGTGCAGTTCTGCATTTGGAAGAGAGTTTGAATCCTAGCTCCTTCCTGTGATGTCATATTATGCAGGCTCATTGAGACATTGATTCCAGAGACTCTGCTCACTTCTAAAATGATAGACATCCTTCTCTAGAAGGTTCTGAGGATGAATGTCAATAACTAACAGATATTGTGTATTTCCTAGAATGGTAGACTCTGTGCTAAGCCCTTCACCTGTGATGCATGGGCTACTCCAATCATCTTAGTCCTGTGTTTCAGATCAAAAGTCCAGAGCACAGAGCATTTAAGAGATACATCCAAGTTGGAAACTGGAAGAGCCAGGATATCAAGTCAGGGTCTCTGGCTTCACGGTCCACACTCTCAGTGACCTTGTCCCACATCCCCTCTGATGTAAAAGGACTGGTGCATAGCAGCAGCTCAGTCAACGATGTCTGTTTGATCATCATCATGGCTGGCAGCTGAAGTGACCTGAAGGGCATCTAGGATGCAGAATTCACCAGGTCCTGGGATGTTGGGACAACTGGCTTAAATCACCCATGTAAAGAACATAAGTGATGGAGAGGCACCAAGTCCTCTACAGACAGCAGAAGTGAATTAGGCAAGAACAGGTTCAAATGGTCTGATTGAGGCCACAAAGAGAAGAAACTCATAGACCACAGGGAGGTCCCACACCAGCTGTAGAAGTTTTGGGCCTCCCATGCTATTTGTGTCTTCCAGGCTTGGATAGAGGGGTGGTGATCTTAAGGAAAACAGTATGAGTTCTAGAAACACTCAGAAGGTGGAAGAGTCTATTATCAAAGAGCAAAGGGTTTGTAATTCATAAATGTCATGCTATGCAGGCACACATGCACACACATATATCCACAGACACACAGTGTTTCTCTTTTCTTTCTCTCTCACTCTTGCTCTCACTCTTGTACACATGCTCTGCAATTGCTCTCCTCAGCAGCTGGTGCACTGTTTCTCACCCACCCACTAAGCTGAATGCCAGTTGTCCCACTGCCCCAAGCCAGCCTCTTATAATGGCTTCAGCTTCCAAGAGACAGCTTGACTAAAAATGCCATCCAGTTCTGCTGCCAGGGGAAGGCCCAGGACTCGCCCAGCAGGGAGGAACAGAAAAAGCAACAGCCAGAGCCACTAGTCCAGGCAAGCACTGGGAACCCAAGCATCTGTGAGGATTTTCTGCCCAGAGGTGGGGCGGTGACCTCTGCAAATCACCAGCCTGTTAGCGAAGGTTTCATGGGCAAGAGAGGCCATCAATTTTAGCCTCTGAACACCACCTACCATTCCAGGAATTGAAAGTATGAGACAAATCCAGTATTTTCTGTTACTTCTCTGCATCTTGTTTTCCCATTGAATAGTGTATCATAAACACAACTGTGCCTTAGCTTTGATATCCCTGGATATCAAATTCCTTTTATAAAATGGGGTAGTGGGGCTGGTTCTGTGGTGCAGTGGGTTAACGTCCTGTCCCTGAAGCGCTGGCATTCCATATGGGTGCTGGTTCGAGAACTGGCTGCTCCACTTCCCATCCAGCTCTCTGCTATGGGCCGGGAAAGCAGTAGAAGTAAAAGCTCCTGCCCCCAAGTGGGAGACCCAGAAGAAGCTCCTGGCTCCTGGCTTGGGATCCACACAGCTCCGGCCCTTGCGGCCATCTGGGGAGTGAACCAGCAGGTGGAGGACCTCTCTCTCTCTCTCTCTCTCTCTCTCTCTCTCTCTCTCTGTGTAACTCTTTCAGTTAAATAAATAAATGTTTAAAAAAATAAAATAAAGTAGGGTAGTATTTGCATAGAAAATTCACATGTCCTCCCATATGTTTTAAGTCATTTCTACATTTCTTATAATACCTAATACAATCTAAACAGTAAATAAATCATTGCTACATTGGTTTGTTTAGAGAATAATGACAAGGAAAAGTTGGTACATAAGCATTAAAGATGAAACTCTTTAAAAAAATTTCTATTCATGGTTGACTGAATCAGTGGATGTACAAACAACAGAAACAGAGTTCACTTCACCTCATTTTGTCCTCAATTTTACTCATAATTTTAGCAAGAAGTCCAAGACCCAACAGGAACAGAATCTCAAACAGTTAAGAGTTCTCTGATTTACCCTTTTAGTGATTTGTTCTTGTTTTACCTGTCAACTCCCTGTTAATGCATGCATGACAACCCTTTGTGGAAATGTCTGTGTTCCTTTATCCGGGAAGGGACTGTGGCCCTGCCTAAAGACACAGGAGTGAACTGATGATCTAGTTGAGCCACTCAGAGCTTACTATCATCTATCTGTAGAGGTTAGACCCAGGGGTTAGCACATGACCCAAGCCAGCCAATTAGATAGTTTCTCTTGATTTTTCCAACTAAAGCTAGGATTGATTGCAATGTGATCCAAGCACTTCCTGCAGCCACTATTCCAGTCCACTGTAGAGATCCGGTCAAGGAAAAGGAGAAGATGGTGCACTGAGAGGATGACTTCTGTAGTTCCCTGATTCTTCACTCCCTGGCTTTCATATAAACTCCTTTTAAGCCTTGCTTGAATTAGAGTTTTGCTTTTTGCTAAAATAATAGCCAGTGTCTTAGATGCAATCATTGGGGGAAAAGGAACTATTAAGCAATTCATCCTTCCAAACCTTGTACTAGTAGAGCAGCCAAAGAAGAGAATTGTAGGGTTTATATTTCATTTAGGATAATGGGCTACCCAATTACCAAAACCAAACAAAGTAATCCAATTCATACTGACTAAAAAATAAAGGGAATGCTGGATAGTCCAGATAGCAAAACTTACTCCAGGAGCTTGAATGTCATCACCAGTAGCTCAGACCTTCTACATCTTTCCTTTCTGCTTCCTATGATGTCAGCATCATCCTAAACTCCATTCAGACCCCAATTGTGTCACCAATAGCCATATTTAACTGTAAAAGCAATCTGGAAAGTTCATGTATGATGAAAACCAGTATTATTCTTCCATCCCTATAAAATAACTTCAAAGCAATCTGTATGTATATTCCATGTGTGTGTGTGTTTGTATGACTGTACATACATGCAAATGCATGCAAGAAAACACATTGGTCATCAAAATATTTCCATAGGATGGAGAAGTAGAAACAAAAAAAAAAAGGAGAGTGAAAGACACGGGGAGGTATTCCTGACAGCAGCAGGATTTACAGTTTGTGTGAGTATCCCACAGCTTTTCCAGACTCTAGAGCTGCCCGCATTCCTTGACATGATTCCTTTCCATCCTCAGAGTCACCAAAGGCCAATTGTCCCTTTCTCACATCATATCACTGTAACACCAACTCTTCTGCATCCCTTTTCCACATTCAGAGATTCTTTTGACTACTTTGGGTCCACCTGGATAACCCAAGATTGTAACTCCAATTTAAGATCAGCTGAGTCCCCTTACCAGGAAATATAATCTGCTCACAGATTCAGGGTATAAGAACACAAGTATTTTTCTAAAGGTTTATTTACTCACCTGAAAGGCAGAGTTACAGAGAAGCAGAGGCAGAGAGAGAGAGGTCTTCTATCCACTGGTTCATTCCCCAAATGGCCACAACAGCCAGAGCTGTGCTGATCTGAAACCAGGAGTCTGGAGCTTCCTCTAGGTCTCCAATGCAGGTACAGAGGCTCAAGGACTTGAGCCACGTTCCACTGCTTTCCAGGGCTACTGAGAGAGCTGGATCAGAAATGGAGCAGCCAGGACTCGAACTGGCACCCATATGGGATGCTGGCCCTGCAGCTGGTGGCTTTACCCACTACACCACAGCACCAGCCCCAAGAACACAGGCATCTTTGACAGGTCACTATTTTGCTTTCCAGGCATTACCATCCCACTGGTGCAAATGTGCATACACAAATGTGTAAAGTGACAAAGTAGAAATGCATGCGGGTACACATAAGGTGACAAAGTGATGAAGGAAGGTATCAAAATATTATTGGTTATCACAGGCAGTATAAGTCATTTTGTTGACTGCTTTCTCCAAGTTTTTATGTAGTATTTTACCTTTTTGAGTCTTGTAAATATATGTGGAGTTTGGTCAGTTGGAGATGACCAGTTTAAGTGGGATCTGTGGCTTGAATTAACTTGAGTATCCAAAGGCACTGGGCTCTGACAGTCTGTGAGAGATGGGGGGAGATCCAATTCGGAGGAAACTTGGCTGACTGGGTCTCCCTCCCACCAAACACCCTTGTGCATACAATAGGAAATACAGAGCCAAGGCAATAGAAAATCTCCCATCTGTTAATTATCCAATTAGAGAGATTCAAAGCCAAGTGGAACAAGCAGACTGATGGAGTTGCAGAACCCTATTTGCAGTGGCTCCACATGGAGCTGGGGGAGGTCTGAAATGAAGGTATTTCTGATGGTCTCTGAATATACATCCCAAAGAAGTCACTTGCTCCTCCTTCTCCCACAATCTACTCCAAATTGCCTACTTGTTTTTGTTACCTTTCAGAGTCCCTTTCCACATCCTTGGTCACTCTCAAAAACATCCCTTTCAACTTCTCCACTTCCTGGTCCCCCAGCGTCGGTACAAGAGCACCCCTCCATCCACATTAATTCTGGCTCCCTGGAAGATAATCTGTGACATGAGCAATATCTGTGATTCATGAGATATTTATGAGGTGTTCGGTGAAACATACAATTCTGTGGTCCAAACTTGGGAAGCCAGGGCTAACAAAATTAAATCCATTGTTTCTTTGCAGGACACTCTAGAGCCCTTGGCGCTCTGATACACACAGCAATGTCCTGCAGTACTCCAGGAAGGGGCTGGAGTAAGCAAGAAATCCACCCAACTGTGGGATCATGCTATTAAAGGACGGAGACAAAATTATAGCACACGGTGGAAGCAGCATTAAAGACCTCATTATGATGACAGGGCACATCAAAAACTTAATCGTGGAGCCCAAAGGGGCCTTAGAGGCCATCCTATTCAACTCCTTTATTTTAAAGCTGAAGAAAGGTAGAGAGAGGGGAAGTGACCTGTGAAAATCACACAGCTAATTAGCAGCAAAGATAAGAATCTCTTTCCAGTAACTTTCCCTGCTTCACTGCATGCTATCTGAAGTTACTCTACCAGAACAGAAAGGTGCTTTGCCCCATGTAGCAGATCACAAATTATCCCTGAGTACTTCAACTCTGATCCAAGTCTGAGTACTGGCTCAGTTAATGATTGAAAGCATTTCTAGGGGCCGGCGCTGTGGCTCACATGGCTAATCCTCCACCTGCAGCGCCAGCATCCCATATGGGCACCGGGTTCTAGTCCCAGTTGCTCCTCTTCCAGTCCAGCCCGGGAGAGCAGTGGAAGATGGCCCAAGTGCTTGGGCCCTGCACCGCATGGGAGACAAGGAGGAAGCACCTGGCTCCTGGCTTCAGATTGACACAGCGCCGGCCATGGCGGCCATTTGAGGAGTGAACCAATGGAAGGAAGACCTTTCTCTCTCTCTCTCTCTCTCTCTCTCTCTCACTGTCTGCAACTCTACCTGTCTAATAAAAAAAAAAAAAAGCATTTCTGACACCCTGTTCAAAATGACTCAGGTTGCTTCAGTTTGTGATGATGGTCAGTGGGTGAGGTTAGCACTGCAGTAAATTTCAAAGGTTTCTTCATCCAACATTCCCATGAGGAATGAATTTCATATATGGAAATCTGGAAAAGTGACAGAAGGATTTATAAAAACTGCCTTATTAAAGTTTGATGTACAATAATCTTTACATTATTTTAAAACAATGCTTTTATAATAAGTTTTGAAGTCTATATACCCATGAAATTATCGCCACAATGAAAATAGTAAGTACATCCATTACTCTCAAATATTTCTTTCTGCCCCATTGTGACCCTGCTCTCTCCACTTCCTGATCCTTCAGTACCAGGAATCCAATGCTGTGTTTTATATCACTTAGATTAGTCTGTACCTTCAGGAGTTGTATATAAGTGGAAACATATGAGTACAAGGTAATTTTTTTTTGGTCTGGCTTTTTTCACTCAGCATAATTATTCTAAAATCCATCAAACTACTTGCCTGTATCAATCATTTATTTCCATTGCTAAAAAGTAGTATCAACAAATGGTGCTGGGAAAATTAAATCTTCACATGCAGAAGTATGAAGCAAGACCCCTAGCTAGCATCTTACACACAAAAAAACCACTCAAAATGGATCAAAAACCTAAATCTATGACCTGATACCATCAAATTATTAGAGAAAATTGGAGAAATCCTGTAAGATATTGGCATAAGCAAAAAGTTTTTGGAAAAGACCCCAGAGGCACAGGCAATCAAAGCCAAATTTGACAAATGGGATTACATCAAATTGAGAAGCTTCTGTACCACACAAGAAACAGTCAGCAAAGTGAAGAGGCAACTGACAAAATGGGAGAAATTATTTGCGAAGAATTCAATTGATAAATGATTAATAATCACAATATATAAAGAGCTCAAGAAATTCAACAACAACAAAACAAACAACCCAGTTAAGAAATGGCCAAGGGCTTGGGGCTGGCGCTGTGGCACAGCAGGTTAAAGCCCTGGCCTGAAATGCCAGCATCTCATATGGGCGCTGGTTCTAGTCTCGGCTGCTCCTCTTATGATCCAGTTCTCTGCTATGGCCTGGGAAAGCAGTAGAAGATGGACCAGCTCCTTGGGCCCCTGTTCCCACGTGGGAGACCCCGGAAGAAGCTCCTGGCTCCTGGCTTCAGATTGGCACAGCCCTGGCCATTGCGGCCATCAGGGAAGTGAACCAGAAGATGGAAGACCTCTTCTGTATCTCTACCTCTCTCTCTAACTCTGTCTTTAAAAAAAAAAGAAGTGGGCTAGGGTTTAAACAGACATTTTTCATAAGAGGAAATCCAAATGGCAAACAGACACATGGAATGAGGGGGTTTCACTTCACCCCTGTTAGAATGGCTTTCATACAGAAATCAACAAGAAACAAATGCTTGTGAGGATGTAGGGAAAAAGGTAACCTAATCCACTGTTCATGGAAACGTAAACTGGTATAGCCACTGTGGAAACCAGTGTGGATATACCTCAGAAATCCAAATAGAGACCTGTCATATGACCCAGCCATTCCACTACTGGGTATTTACCCAAGGGAAATGAAATCAGCATATGAAATTTATTTGTACCCCCATGTTTATTGAAGCTCAATTCAGAATATCTAAGATATGGAATCAACTCAGATGTCCATCAACTGAAGACTGGATAAAGAAATTATGGGATATGTACACCATGGAATACTACACAGTAGTAAAAAATGAAATCCTATCATTTCAACGAAATGGATGAAGCTGGAAAACATCATGCTTAGTAAAATAAGCCAGTTTCAAAAAGACAAATGTTGCATATTCTCCCTGATCTGTGGTAACTAATAGTGCACCTAAAAGGTAATCCATAGAAGTGAAATTGACACTTTGAGATGTGATAACTTTGAATAGCCCTTGTCTCAACTGTTGAGGAAGTTTTTCTTCATACTGTTTGCTGAACTCTTTACTTAGTATAGAGTTAATCTTATGTATATAAAGTTAGTTGAAAATAGATCTTAGTAAAAAATACAATGAGAATAGGAAAGGGAGGAGGAAGAAGGGTTGGAGTGTGGGTGGAGGGCAGGTACAGTGGGAAGAATCAGTATGTTCCTAAAGTCGTACTTATGAAATGCATGGAGCATTTGTATCTTAAATAAAAGGTTTCTGGGAGGAAAAAAAAGTAGTATCTCATTGCATTTATAACTGCCCTCCCATATCCATGGGTTCCACATTCTCATGAACAAAACAAATCAAAAACATTTTTAAAAAAAATTGTACCTGTACTGAAAAGACCTTTTTCTTGTTATCCCTTAAACAATACAGTTTAAAAACCATTTGCATTGCACTTACATTGTTTTAGGTATTACATGTGATCCAGAGGTGATTTAGAGTGTACAGGGGAAATATATGTAAGTTACATATAATACTACAGTGTTTCATATAAGGGACTTGAACATCCTTGGACTTTGGTATCCACAGTGGGTACTGGAGCCAATCCCCCCAGACACTGAGAGATGGTTGTATGCACCACAATTTGTTTATCCATACACCTGCCAATGAACTCTGGGGTTGATTCCAGTCTAGCGATAGCACAAATAAAGCTGTTATGCATGTTTATGTCCAAATCTTTATAAAGACATATGCTTTTTCTTTTAGGTAAAACACTTAGGCATGGAATGGATGGATAATATTTTAGGTATACATTTAACTTCTTAAAATCATGCCAAGTGTTTTTCTGAAGTGATAGTACCAGTTTGCAATCCCAACAGAAGTACATTAGAGTTTTGGTTCCTCCACATCCTTTCCAAATTGTTTAAGTGTTAGTCTTCTTAATTTAGCCATCCTAATAGGTGCTAGAGCTATATTACTTCGGTTTCAATTTTCATTTATATAATGATTGATACTTTTTTATTTGCTTATTTGCCACTTGGACATCTTATCTGATGAAGTGCTATTTCAAGGCTTGACTCATTTTATTTGCTTTTTTCTTATTATTAAGTTATGATAGTTTTCTTATATGTTCTAGATAAAGATATTTCATCAAATATAGTCTTTACAAATATTTTCTCCCAATTTGTGGTTTATCTTCTCATTCCCTTAGCAATGCTTTCAGTAAGTCAACATTTGTTTTGGTTTGTTTTTGTTTTGATGTTGATGAAGTCAAATGTATCAAATTGTAATTTGTCTTACTTTGCGAACAAGAGAATACAGGCATCAAAGAATGAGTAGGGAAGTAGTATTCTCTATTCATATTTCTGGGAAATTTTGTGCAGAATTGGTATTATTTCTTCCTGAAATATTAGGTATAATTCATCACTGAAGTCATCTGGTCCTGTCAAGCTTCTTCAAGGGAAGACTTAGAATTACACATTCAACTCCTAAACAGATTCAGGAGATTCAGGGATCTCTTTCTTGTTGAATGAGCTTTGCTAGTTTAAGTCTTTGAAGCAAATTTCTCCAATTCATCTAGATGTTTGATTTGCACCAAAACTTTATCATAATTTTCCATTTATTTTATGTGTAGAAACTATATCTAAAGAACCTTTAGTCATGTTACTTCAGTGATCCATAATATTTAGAAATTTGAGAGTTCCTTTTTGCTGAGCCATATAGCTATACTTGATCAATTTTATTGATCTTAGATAATCAACTTTATTTTCATTAACATTCTGTATTTTGTATCATTTTACATTTCAGTGATCTGTGCTCTAATTTTTTTTTATTATTTCACTTGTATTCCTATTTTGATTTTAGTTTGCTCTTATTTTTCAAAATTTTTAATCAAAGAAGCTGATTGCATTACTTTGAGACCTTTTTATCTTTTTTGTATAGCTGTTGTCTCTATACATTTTCTTCTATGTTCTCTCTTAGCTACAAAT
The DNA here is from genome assembly GCF_033115175.1 of Lepus europaeus. Classification (NCBI taxonomy): domain Eukaryota; kingdom Metazoa; phylum Chordata; class Mammalia; order Lagomorpha; family Leporidae; genus Lepus; species Lepus europaeus. The sequence goes on along the minus strand of NC_084830.1, from coordinate 111,145,760 downwards.
GCTGATATGCTGTGTTTTCATTTTCATTTGGTTCAATGTTTAACTTAGCTATCTTTTATTGAATCTGGAAATCTCTGTTTTTTAAAATGGATGTTTAGACCATTTACATTGATGAGATTATTGACATGGTTAGGTCTAAGTTTGCCATCTTGCTACTTGTTTTCTATTGATTACATTAGTCCTCTTTTTCATTTTCTTCTGGATTATTTTTATGATTTCATTTTTTGTTTTTTCATAGCTATAACTCTTTTATAATTTATTGGTCACTTTAAGATTATAATAAATTTGCTTTAACTTATTATAGTCTTTCTTAAAGTGATATTATAACCCATTATATATGTGTAGAAAGACTATAAAATAATATACTTTTTTTCAGTTCTTCACCCAGACCTTTTTCCATAGTTGTCATTTTACACATAACTATGTACTAAATATCAGAATACATTTCTATTATTATTGTATCATTGTCAATTTTATTTTAATTTAATAAAAAGTACTGCTTACCTATATAATTACCATATTTGGTGTTCTTCATGCTGTTGCATAAAAATTTCCATCTGGTATCATTTCTATTCAGCCTAAATGATTTCCTTTAAAATTTCCTGCCATGAAAATATTGTGATGGAATTTTTTTTCAGTTTTTCTATGTGAAAATGCCTTTGTTGTACCCTAAGTTTTGAAAGATATTTTTGTTAGGTATATAATTCTGGCTGTTTACCTTTTTTTTTTTTTCTTTTCAAGGCTTAGAGATATTTTTCCATTGCCTTCCTGGCTTATATTTTTAGAAGCATTTTATTTATTTATTTATTTGAGAGACAGAGAGAGGGGCCAGTGCTATGGCATAGAAGATTAAGCCTCTGCCTACAGAGTTGGTATCCCTTCTGGTGCTGGGTCAAGTCCTGGCTGTTCCATTTCCAATCCAGCTCCCTGCTAAAGTGCCTGGAAAGCAGCAGAGGATGGCTCAAGTACTTGAGCCCCAGCACCCATGTGGGAGATGCAGAAGAAACTCCTGGCTTTGTCTTGGCCCAGTCCTGGCTACTATGGCCATTTAGGGAATCAACCAGCAGATGGAAGATTTCTCTCCCAATCTCCTTTCACTCCCTCTCCTTCTCTCTTTGTGTCTTTGCCTTTCAAACAAATGAATAAATATTTAAATAATGATTATAATTATTTTTAATTATTAATTATAATTAAGAGAGAAAAATAGAAGAGAGAAAAATAAATGGAGAACCCCACCTTATGGTCCCACTCCCCAAATGGCTGTAACTGCTGAGGCTGGGATAGGCCAGAGCCGGGAGTCAAGAACTCAGTCCAGATCTCCCATGTGGGTGGGAGGGACACGGCTACTGGAGCCATCACCCTGTGTCTTCCAAAATGCACATTGGTTGGAAGCTAGAATTAGAAGTTGAAACCAAGACTCAAACTCAGGCACTCTAATATCGGACATAGTCATGTTAATCACTAGGACAAATGTTGGCCCCTGTTTGAATGGTTTTTAATGAGAAATTTATTGCCATGCATACCTGTGTTTCTCTTTATGTAATGTGCTTTTCTCTTGCTGCTTTTTAGTATTTTATCAGTAGGGGTTTTTTCCTTTTATTTTTAACTGACACATTAAAAATATACATTTATGGGGTACCATACGATGCTTCAACACTGCATGATGCCCAGTCAGGGTAAGTGTATCTATCTTCTCAAACATTTACTATTTTTTTATGGTGAAAATGCTTAAACTCCATTCTTACCATTTTCAAAAGAGAAACACACAGTTCATTATCATTATCCATAACCCTCCTGTTGTGCAAAAGAATATCAAAACTCCTTAGTGATATCTAGCAATAATATAGTACCCATTAACTGACCTTCCTCATCTCCCCCTACCCTTTACTCTGTCCCTGCTACACTCCTAACTTCTATGAGATAAAATATTTATATTCCACATATGAATGAAATCATGCTGTACCTGCTTTTCTATGCTTGGCTTATTTCACTTAACATTATAGCCTCCAGCTTCACCCATATTATTGCAACTGACAAGATTTTCTTTAAAAAAAATTATTTATTTATTTGAAAGTCATAGTTTCACAGAGAAAGAAGGAGAGGCAGAGAGGTCAGTCAGTCTTCCATCTGCTGGTTCACTCCCCAGTTGGCCGCAACGGACAGAGAGCTGCGCTGATCTGAAGCCAGGAGTCAGGAGCTTCCTCCAGATCTTCCCTCGTGGGTGCAGGGGCCCAAAGACTCGGGCCATCTTGTACTGCCTTCCCAGGCCATAGTAGAGAGCTGGATCAGAAGTGGAGCCACCAGACCCTAACCAAGGCCCCCATGGGATGCCGGCACTGCAGGCGGCGGCTTTACCCACTACCCTACAGCGCAGGCCCCAAGATTTTCTCTTTTTAAATGACTGAATAATGGGGTCAGCGCTGTGGCGCAGTGGGTTAACACCCTGGCCTGAAGTGCCGGCATCCCATATGGGCGCATTTCGAGACCCAGTTGCTCCACTTATGTTCTAGCTCTCTGCTACGGCCTGGGAAAGCAGTAGAAGATGGCCCAAGTCCTTGGGCCCCTGCACCTGTGTGGGAGACCCAGAAGAAGCTGGAAGAAGCTCCTGGCTTCTGGCTTCGGATTGGCGTAGCTCCGGCCGTTGCGGCCAATTAGGGAGTGAACCATCAAATGGAAGACCTCTCTCACTATGCCTCTCCTCTATCTGTGTAACTCTGACTCTTAAATAAATAAATAAATCTGGCCGGCGCTGTGGCTTATCAAACTAATCCTCCGCCTTGTGGCGCAGGCACACTGGGTTCTAGTCTCAGTTGGGGTGCCAGATTCTATCCCGGTTGCCTCTCTTCCAGGCCAGCTCTCTGCTATGGCCCGGGAAGGCAGTGGAGGATGGCCCAAGTCCTTGGGCCCTGCACCCACATGGGAGACCAGGAGAAGCACCTGGCTCCTGGCTTCGGATCAGCGCGACGTGCCGGCCACAGCGGCCATTGGAGAGTGAACCAACAGCAAAAAGGAAGACCTTTCTCTCTGTCTCTCTCTCTCACTATCCACTCTGCCTGTCCAAAATAAATAAATAAATCTTTTTAAAAAAAGGACTGAATAATACTTCATTGTATATATACAAATTTTCTTTATCCACCCATCATTTGGGGGACACTTAGTTTGTTTCCATCTCTTTACTGTTGTGAATAGTGCTTCAGGAAACATGCGAATGCAGATGTCCCTTCTACAAACTGATTTCATTTCCCTTGGATATACACCTAGTGGGATTGCTGTACCACATGGAATTTCTATTTTTAGTTTCTCAGGAACCCCTATATTGTTTTCCACAATAGCTGTACTAATTTAAATTCCCACCAACAGTGTGCCAGGGTTCCCTTTTCTATAGATCCTTGAAACCACTTATTATCTTCTATCTTGTTAATAATAGCCTATCTAACTGGAATGATGTGCCATCTCAATGTGATCTTGATTTGCATTTCCCTGATGGTTAGGATGTTGAGCATCTGTACGTCTTTGTGAAACGTTTAAGTTTACAGACAGGAGAACAATTTCTTTTGTTGCTGCTGAGTTTGTATTCCTTATACCTTCTGGTTATTTAACCCCTTGACAAATTTATCACTTGCAAATGTTTTCTCCCATTCTATAGATTGTCTCTTAGCTCTGTTCATTGTTTACTTTAATGTGCAAAAGCTCTTTAGCTTGATGGGATCCTATTTGGCTACTTTTGCACTTCTTTCCTGTGCTTTTGTGGTGTCATCCAAAAAGTCTTCGCCAATTCCAAGTTCCTTAAGCACTTCTCCTTCATTTGCTTCTAGTTGTTTCAAGTCTACATTTAGTTATTTAATCCATTTTGAGTAGTTTTTTTTGTGTGTGTATTTTGAGGGATGGGGCAGATATCTAGGGTCATTCTTCTGCATGTGGATATATATAATTTTCCATCACTGCTTATTAAGACTGTCCTTTTTTCCAATGCATACTCTTAGCACTTTGGTCTAATATCAGTTGGCTAGGTGTGTGGTTTTACTTCTAGGGTCTCTATTCTATTCCATTGGTCCAGGTATCTATTTTTCTGCCAATACCATACTGTTTTAATTACTGGAGCTTTGTAATATGTGCTAAAATCAGATGGCATAATGTCTCCTGTTTTGTTCCTTTTGATGAAGATTACATTGACTATGTGAAGTCTTTTGTGGTTCCACACAAATTTTAATACTTTTTTTCTAATTTTCAGGAAATATCATTGGTATTTTGATAGGGATTTCATTAAGTCTGTAATTTCTATGGGTAGTGTGGTCATTTAATGATGTTGATTCTTGCAATCCAATAATATGAAATGTTGCTTCATTTCTTTGTGTCCTCTTTACCTTCTTTCATCTGTGTTTTGCAGTTTTCATTGTAGAGATATTTCCTTGGTTAAATACATTCATAGGCAATTTTTGTAGCTATTGAAAATGGGGGGGAGGGGGCGACCAGAGCTGTGGTTCAGCAGGTTAAAGCCCTGGCCTGAAGCACTGGCATTCCATATGGGCACCGGTTCTAGTCCCGGCTGCTCCTCTTCCGATCCAGCTTTCTGCTATGGCCTGGGATAGCAGTAGAAGATGGCCCAACTCCTTGGGCCCCTTCACCCATGTGGGAGACCTGGAAGAAGTTCCTGGCCCCTGGCTCCTGGCTTTGGATCAGCGCAGCTCTGGCCATTGTGGCCATCTGGGGAGTGAACCAGTGGATGGAAGACCTCTCTCTCTGTCTCTACCTCTCCCTGTAACTCTGTCTTTCAAATAAATAAAAATAAATCTTTAAAAACATGGGGTTACTTTCCTGGTTCCTTTTTCAGATCACTCATTCTTGATGTATAACAACGCTACTAATATTTGTATGTTGACTTTGTATCTTCCAACTTAACTGAATTCCTTTACTAGTTCTAATAGTTTTTTCTGTGTGTAAGTCTTCAAGGTCTTCTATATATAAGACTATGCCATCTGCAAACAATGATAATTTACTTCCTCTTTTCCGATTTGGACGTCCCTTCTTTCTTTCTCTCGCTTAATTCCTTTGGCAAAGCCTCCTAGTAATATGTTGAATAAAAGCAGTGAAAGTGCACATCCTTGTCTGTTCCAGACCTTAGAGAGAAAGGCTTGAGCTTTTTCCCATTCAGCATGATGTTAACTTAATTTGTAACAGATGGCCTTTATTATGTTGGATACATTCCTTCAATGCTGAATTTTTTCAGAGTTTTTATCATGAGGTAATGTTGGATTTTATCAAATGGCTTTTTGGCATATATTGAAATGATCTTATGATTTTTATCCTTCATTCTGTTGATACAGTGTATTGTATTTATTGTTTGGCATGTGCTGAACCATCCTTGCATCCCTGGGATGAATCCCATGTGATCATGGGAAATAATCGTTTAAATTTGTTACTGGAATCCATTTCCTAGAATTTTGCTGAGGATTTTTGCTTCTATGTTCATCAACAATATTAGCCTGTAGATTTTTCCTTTTGTTGTGTCCTCCTGGTATTGGTATCAAGGTTATTCTGGCTTCAAAAAATGATTTTGGAAATGTTCCTCCTCTTTTATTTTTTAGAATAATTTAATAAGAATTGGTGTTAATTCTTGAAATGTTTGGTAGAATTCAACAATGATGCCATCTGTAGCTGGACTTTTCTTTTGATGAGAGATTTTTACCACTGAGTCAATCTTGCTGCTTGTCATTGATCTGCTTGAGTATTCTATATCTGCGATTCAGTCTTGGTAAGGTGTATTTGCCCATGTTTTTGTTCATTTTCTCTAGGTTATTAAGTTTGTTCCTGTATGCTTGTTCATAAAAATCTCTAGTAATCTTTTGTATTTCTGATGTCAATTGTAATGGCTCTCTTTCATTTCTGATTTTAATTACTTGAATCACCTTTTTCTTAGTCTAGCTAAGGTTTTGTCAATTTTTTATCTTTACAGAGAAGCATCTCTGATTTTCTTCTCTAGTTTCTGTAATATGTATTTCATTTATTTCTAGTTTGAGCTTTTTATTTCTTTCCATATATTAAATTTGGGTTTCCTTTGTTCTTGTTTTTCTTGTTCCTTAAGGAACAGGGCTAAGCTGTTTATTTAAGCTCTTTTTGCTTTTTATAAGTAAGCGCTGATTCCCATAAACTTCCTTCTTAGTACTGTTTTTTTCTCTACCCTATAGGTTCTGGTATGCTGTGTTTATATTTTCATTCATTTTGAAAAAACTTGAAATTCCCTCCTTCATTTCTTTCCCCATCCATTAATTGTTCAAGAGTGAGTTATTTAATGTCCACCTATCTGTGTAGTTTCCAAAATTTTTCTCATTATTGATTTTTAGCTTCATTGTATTATGGTCAGAAAAGATATACATTTTGATTTCTATTTTTCAAAATTTATTGAGGAACAATTGTTGTGGAACAGTGCGTTATGTTACCAAATGGGACACCTCCGTTCCCTATCAGAGTGCTGATTTGAGTTCCGGCTCTCCCACTTCCAACCCAGCTTCCTACTAATGCATCTGGGAAGGCAGCAGATTATGGTCTAAGTACTTGGGTCTCTGCCACCCTAGCTAGAGTTCTTGGCACCTGGCTTTGGCTTAGTACAGTCCTGGCTGTTGTAGGCAACTGAGGGAATCGCAAATAGAAGATCAATTTATCTCCTTGGATTTCAAATAAAGAAATCTTTAAAATATTATGGAGACTTTCATAGAATGGCAGACGTCCTAAACAACACTCTGGCCTCAGAATCAGCCCTTAAGGCATTCGGATCTGGCTGAAGAGCCCATTAGAGTATTTTAGGCATGGAAAGCCAAGATATCATGGAAAAGAAAAAAAAAAGAAGAAGAAGACCTAAATGAAAGATCTCTGTGAGTGAGATCCCAGTGGAAAGAACGGGGCCATCAAAGAAGGAGGTACCTTTCTCTGAAAGGAGGAGAGAACTTCCACTTTGACTATGACCCTATCGGAATAAGATCAAAGTCAGTGAACTCTAAAGGCTTCCATAGCCCTGGCAACTCATGACTAGAGCCTAGGGAGATTACTGACGCCATGAACAGGAGTGTCAAATTGTTAAGTCAGCAACAGAAGTCACTGTGTACTTACATCCCATGTGGGATCTGTCCTTAACGTGTTGTCTAATGTGAAGTGATGCTATAACTAGTACTGAAACAGTATTTTTACACTTTGTGTCTCTGTGTGGGTACAAACTGATGAGATCTTTACTAATTATATACTGAATCGATCTTCTGTATATAAAAATAATTGGAAATGAAAAAAAAAACCTGGTGTTAAATTGGAAATGGCATAGAAAATTAATTATTTTTTTTTAAAAAAATATTATGTAGGATCTCTGTCTTTAATGTGCTGTACACTCTTATTTGATGCTATAACTAGTACTTCAACAGTATTTTTTTTTTCACTTTGTGTTGCTATATGGGGGCAAACTGTTGAAATCGTTACCTAATATATACTAAACTGATCTTCTGTATATAAAGAGAATTGAAAATGAATCATGATGTGATTGGAAGGGGAGAGGGAGCGGGAAAGGGGAGGGTTGTGGGTGGGAGGGAAGTATTGGGAGGGGGAAGCCATAGTAACCCATAAGCTGTACTTTGGAAATTTATATTCATTAAATAAAAGTTTAATAAAAAATATTATGGAGACTTGTCTTGTGACTTACCATGTGACATTCTAGAGAATGATTCATGTGTTGCTGAGAAGAATGTGTATTCTTCAGCTGTTGCATGGAACATTCTGCTAGATGTGTGCTAGGTCCTATTGATCTTGAGTGCAATTTAACTCTGCTATTTGCTGACTTTCTATCTGTGTGGTCTGATCATTTCTATCAGTGGATTGTTAAAGTCTCCCACTATTACTGTATTGGGAATCTATCTCTCCCTTTGGGTCTGTTAATACTTGCTTTATGTATTTTTGTGCTCTGAGATTGGGCACATTTATATATTTACAAATGTTATTTTTTTTAAAGATTTATTTTATTTATTTGAAAGTCAGAGTTCCAGAGAGAGGTAGAGACAGAGAGAGGTCTTCCATCCACTGGTTCACTCTCCAGATGGCCACAATGGCCAGAGCTGCGCTGATCCAAAGCCAGGAGCCAGGAACTTCTTCCAGGTCTCCCACACGAGTGCAGGGGCCCAAGGACTTGGGCCATCCTCTACCGCTTTCCCAGGCTATAGCAGAGAGCTGGATGGGAAGTGGAGCAGCCAGCCAGGACTAGCACCGGTGCCCATATGGGATGCCAGCATTTCAGGTCAGGGCTTTAACCCACTGCGCTACAGCACCGTCCCCTGTTATTTCTTCTTGTTTATTGTCATATAATACTAATGCCTATTTTTACTGCTTTCATGCAAAACACATTTTATCTGACACAAGTATGGCTACTTTTGCTTTCTTTTGGGTTCTCTGGCATGAGATATCTTATTACATCCTTTCACTTTTACTCTATGCACTTCCTTAGAAGTGAAGTGAGTTTCTTATAAGCAGAATGTAGTTGAATCTTGTTGTTAATCCATTCAGTTATATCACATATTTTCATCTCAGAATTTAATGCATTTACATTTAAGTTAGTCATTGAAATATAAGTTCTCACTACTGCCATTTTGATACTTGTTTTCTAGTTTTGTTGTAGTTCCTTTCTTTGTTTTTCCCTGTCTTACTATCATCTCCTGTAGTTAGATATAGTAGTGTGTTTTTCTTCCTTAATATTTTTGGTAATTCTATTGTATATTTTTTCTCTGTGTACACCATGAGACTTACAAAAGATATATTTTAACTATAGCAAGCAACTTGGAAATGATAGTAAATTCTTTGTCATTGATTATAAAGATGGAAAAGAAACAAAAAGGAAAAGAAATACAGATAAATAACTCTATAGTTGTACTGTATTACCCCTTGTATTTTGAATTTTTAATGTCCTATTTTACATTTTCATGTAATGCCTGTCTTTTATATTGAAGTCATTACTATTTTTATTCATATTGCTTCTTAGCCTTCATAATAAAGATGGGAATGGTTTACGTATCATGTTTACTATACTATTTTGATTTTGTGTGCATAGTTATGGTGATTTTTCTATCTTTTGATTTTTTTTTTCTTTCTCATTTTCATCTCTGTTTTCATTTGAAGAACTCCCTTTAGTACTTCTTGTAAGGCAGATCTGACTGGGATAAATTCCCTGAGTTTTTGTTTGTTTGTTTGTTTTTGTTTTGCATTGGAATGTCTTTAACTCTCTTTCATATCTAAAATATAACTTTGATGCATACAGTGTTCTTGGTTGGCAGTTCTTTTTCTTCAGCATTGTGAAATCCTCATCTCACTTCTTGGCCTGAAATGTTTCTGCTGAGGAGTTTGCTGTCAGGAGTTTGTTAGGACTCCCTTATGTTTTTGTTTCTCTTGCAACTGTTAGCATCATTTTTTTTACCTTTAACCATGAAGAGCTTGATTATAATATATCTTTGGATAAACTTGTTTCAGTTGAATCTGACTGGTGATGTTCCTATGCCTGGATATGTGTACCTTTATCCAGATTTGGGAATTTTTCTGTTATTTCCTCTTTGAATATACTCTCTACTCCTTCAGCATTTGCAGGTCCTGCTTGAACCCTTATTGATCAGATACTTGCTCTTTTCATGCTGTTCCAAAGTTTCCATAAGCTTTCTTCATTGCTTTTGATTCCTTTTCCCTCCACTAAGTTTATATTTTCAAATAGCCTGTCTTCAAACTCACTGATTCCTTCTTCTGTTTGATTTATTCTGCTATTGATAATTTCAACCATGCTTTTAATTTTGTCTTGGTGTTCTTTTCAATTGAAGAATTTCTGCTTGATTTTATAAAATTGCTTCCATCTCTCTTTTACGTCTCTCTGTTAGCATCATAAATACTTTCTCTGTGTTCTCTTGAAGTTTGGTAACTTTCCTTAAAAGAGCTATGTTCAACTCTGGCCTCAGAATCAGCCCTCAAGGCATTCAGATCTGGCTGAAGAGCCCATGAGAGTATAGCAGGCATGGAAAGCCAAGATATCATGGAAAAAAAAAAAAGACCTAAATGAATGATCTCTGTGAGTGAGATCCCAGTGGAAAGAACGGGGCCATCAAAGAAGGAGGTACCCTTCTCCGAAGGGAGGAGAGAACCTCCACTTTGACTATGACCCTATCGGAATAAGATCAAAGTCAGCGAACTCTAAAGGCTTCCATAGCCCTGGCAACTCATGACTAGAGCCTAGGGAGATTACTGACGCCATGAACAGGAGTGTCAAATTGTTAAGTCAGCAACAGGAGTCACTGTGTACTTACACCCCATGTGGGATCTGTCCCTAATGTGTCATCTAAAGCCAAGTGAAGCTATGACTGGTACTGAAACAGTATTTTTATACTTTGCGTTTCTGTGTGGGCAGACTGATGAGGTCTTTACTAATTATATACTGAAGTGATCTTCTGTATATAAAGAGAATTGGAAATGAAAAAAAAAAAAAACAACCTGGTGTTAAAATGGAAATGGCATAGAAAATTAATTAATTTGAAAAAAAAAATTATGTAGGATCTCTGTCTTTAATGTGCTATACATTGCTATTTAATGCTATAATTAGTAATCCAATGGTAGTTTTTTCACTTGATGTTGCTATATGGGCAAAATGTTGAAATCTTTACCTAATATATACTAAACTGATCTTCTGTATACAAAGAGAATTGAAAATGAATCTTTACATGAATGGAAGGGGAAAGGGAGCGGGAAAGGGGAGGGTTGCAGGCGGGAGGGAAGCTATGGGAGGGGGGAAGCCATTGTAACCCATAAGCTATACTTTGGAAATTTATATTCATTAAATAAAAGTTTAAAAAAAAAGAGCTATGTTCAATTCTTCATGTGAGCATTTGACAACATCAGATTCTAAGTGCTTGGTTTCTGGCACCTTTTTCTGTTCATTAGATAAGGCTATGGTTCCCTGAGTAGTTTTGGAAATTGTTAGCATATGGATTCATCTTCACATTGAAGGATTATTTTCCCCCAGTTTTCATAATCTGGCTTAATTTGTGAATATTCTTCCAGAAATTCTAAGCAGTTCACTTATTTTCACTGAGCCTGTGGACACTTTCACCACCTCAGCACCAGGGAATGCCCTAAGTTGAGATTTGAAGCAAATTTGCTGTCAGTACACTGTCATTTCCTCAGCAATGCCTTAAGCTCAGATTTGCCCAAATCCACAGCTGATGTGCTGCTCAGAATGAACAGGGAAGTCAAAAAAGGAGTAATTCATCCCTGAAAACCTCTCCCAGGGGCAGGATAGACCTGAATACCCAGTCCTGTGGACATCAATACTACAATACCAGACCACAATCTATCCAAAAAAGTGCAGTGGTAGGGAGGGAGTTCAGGAAGTGGCAGTATTATCTGCTGCTGAGATGGAATCACAGCCATGGCCATTGCAACCAGCCATAAGTGAAGCTGGCTGGAACATAAGTTCCATCACCTGGAGCCACAGGACTCTGCTTGGCACTGGGACATGTCCAGAGGTTCCACCTTCAGGTTCTTGCCGGGAAACAGTGACCATTAGGATCTACCCTATATTGGGTCTCACCTGCTCCAAACTGAGTCCCAAGAAACATTCTATAGTTCCTTACTGTCTGCCCAATATTAAATAAAAAGTGACGAAAGCAGCCACTTGGTCACCCAGTCTGGAATTAAACTGGTCACAACTATGTTTCACAGTCATCAGACTCTGGGGAATCTCAGAGGTGTACTCTAGGCCCACATGAAACTGGCAGTGATAGGTGCTGAGATGAATCTGTCCACAAGGATATATTTCTGTCTGATGCCATGACATGTCTAGAAATTCCATCCACAGGCATTGGCCTAGGGATAGGAACCATTAGAATCTGCCCAGCATATGGATTTACTACCCTGGTACTGAGTACCAGGACAAAATCCTGTGGTTCCTTGCTCTCTGCCTGAAGCTGGGGGAACAGTGATAAAAGTGCAGTCCCTTGGCCACCTTTGCTGGCACAAAGCTGGGTCACAGCTGGGTCTCGTACTCACTAGGCTCTGTGTAATCTTGGAGGTACATAGCAGGCCCATGTGAGGCTAAGAGTGACACATACCAAATCAAATCAGTCCCACCAGGGCACAGACTTCTAATATGAGGCAACTTTGTAGGGTTCCATCTGTGAACACTGGTTGGGGGGTAGAATGGTTTTTAAAAGGTGTGGAATCTCAGAGAAGTGACCCAACTCTGAGCTCCATGTTAAGAGCTCCATGTTAAGTAGAGCATGCCTGCTCTACTCTCCAGCTGTTGGAGTCTTGCTGCCAGAGTTTGGAAGATAAGTGGTAGAGTCTATATCCTAGCAGCTGGCTAAGGAGCGTCTAAATACTCAGTCTGCAAGTAGGGGTCTGAGAGCAAGGAGCTTAGTGTCTTGTTGGACATTGGTTTTTTTACCATGGCAGGCTGGGTGATGGATTTCAAGTCTAAAGGCGGAACTTAAATTACTCTCTATCTCCTAAGCAGGAATCATCTCTCTCTGTGCTGCAGTATTTGAAGTTAAGCCCCGTGTAGGTGACTTGGTGTCTGAATAGCTGTTCAAATTGGTTTCCCTCCTGGGGAGAACATCACTTGAACAACTCATTCAATTGCCTTCTCACTCCCCCTCCTTAACATTAGTTTTGAGCAATTTTAGTATGATGTTTTAATAAGTTATTTGCATATTTTTGTACATGGGGTTCATTAAGATTCTTGATCTGTGGCTTAAAAGTGTTCATCAAAATTGGAAATTTTCCAGACATTGGTTCTATAAAAAAAAATTCCCCACTTCCCTTCAGGGACTAGGAGCATATGTATTTTGCCTTCTTATAATTTTCCCACAAGTCTCTGATATTCCTTTTATTTTTAAATTCATTTTTCCAGGTGTTTCATTTTGGAAAGTTTTTATTGCTATGTCTTCAAGTTCACCAGCATTTTCTTCTGTAATGTCTAATGTAATAGTAATCCCATCTGGTGTGTTTTCTTCTCAGACACTGTGGCTTTTGTCTCTAAAAATCTGAGTTGGCTTTTAAAAATATCTTCTAAGACTTATATGTTCATTCTTCTAGAATTGAGGACATATGGGACACAGTTATGATAATGTTTTAATGTCCTTGTATATTATTATTGTTATCATCTGTGTGATTTCTGAAGCAATCTCAATTGAATAGCTGGTGATTCCAGATGAATATGAAGCATCAGGAACTTTGCATTGTAAGCTGGTGCATATTTTGTCTTCCCACAAACAATCTTAAGCTTTGCCATTCGTTGGAGAGAATTTGATTCTTTGTGTCTTGGTTTTAAGGTTTGTTAGGTGGAATCTGATCAGCATTTATTCTAGGGCTACTTAGGATAAAACCCTTTCAGAGCGTCCCTGGTATCTACCAGGCTGGCTGGTAGGTAGTCAGACTAACGTCGGCCCAGGGATTGTCTCCTTTATTGATTTCAGACAGTTTTCTCGCATGCACTGATCGGTGCTTACATGAACACTCAAGGAGCACCCTCTCAGATCTCTGAAGTCCTCTTTCCATGCAGCTCTTTCCCTCTGGTCTTGTGATTCCTGGACGCCTGCTCTCTCAGGCGATCCTTTCCGTCTACTGAACTCTTGGAGTCTGGAGTCCATTGCCAGGGTTTGCACCTTCGAGGTGAGGTCTAGAAATTTATCAAGGTAGTCACAAGGGGTGATTTTAGGTCTGAATTCATGTTTCCCATCTCACGTGGATGACTGCCCTTAGCTGCCTTATATCGAGTATCTTGAAAACTTGTTTTATAACATTTTGCATATTCTTGTTATTGCTGATGTTATTGTTTCAGGTGGGAGTGGGAATCTAGTCACTTGTACTTTAAGAAAACATGAAAGTTTTTGCTAAGGCTGTGCTTACTAGGTTTTCTAGTGATATTGCTTCTGTCTACTCTTTAAACATGCATGTTTTCCATGCAATTATTCTTCCTCTCATGCAAAAAAAAAAAAAATGTATGTTGAGTCTCACATTTCTATCATCACCCCAGTCTACCCTCCTCTTAATTCCTAGACTTATTTATCCTGTATTTGCTTACTAGTCACCTTTTTCTACATGCCCCCTAAGCTGCTGAATTCAATATGTAGTAAATGATTAGCCTCCTTCTCACGTTCCTACCAATGCCCTTTACATGTCTCTGTAACATTCATCACATTGTTCATGGCCAGTTTTTGATGCTTCTTTCTTTCCTTAGATTGTTAGCAGAGATTATGTTTCTGTCACTGTTGTTTTTCTAGTACCTAGCACAGCTCCTGAGTAAAAAACCCCTTGGTAAGTATGTTGAATTAAATGAAATTCCAGACACAAGGAGAACTGTCAGGGAGTGGGGAGAGAAATAGTCTAAGCGAAAAGCTGTCGCACTAAGTGGGATCTGCCTTTTCCCTGAAAGGATGGGTTGGGAAGCAGAGCCAGTCTGGGGCACAGGCTGATTTCCCATCTCTGGCCACTGTGAAGGACACACCTGGGAATAAGCAAAGAGAGAAAATTAAGTGGAAAGAATGGAAGGGAGCCAACTTTCTGGGGTCTGAAATGCTAAACATTCACTGCCTCTTAGATCTGCGTCTAAATCAACCACGCCTACTGCTCCCTTCTGTGCTAAATGTGCTTATACCAAATGCATTGCTTTTTGAAGTGTTTCTGAGTCATTTTATGTAAAGATGTTGCATCTCATCAATCATATCATAAATTCCAAGTAGACATAACAACGCCCATTTTCTCAGTAGGTTCAGGAGACGTTAGGAGCAAGGACCATGTCTCTCTTATCAGATGAGGTGCATTCCAATGTTGAGGACCATGATTCCTCCTCCCAGCTTGACTATCTATCCAAGAGGTGAGCTGCAGGGTGATTTTGGGGTCTGCAGCCACTTTCTGTATCCCTACAACAGCCCTGCTCCCATCACTTAGAAGACCTTGGCTGTTTCACTTTGGCAAGCCTACTTCAGCTTTGCCTAAAGCTGTTTGCCAGGGGGAACTATTGGCCCAGCTCCTCTAGATGCAAACTGCCTGGCAGCAATGCTTGTCTGTCTGTGGGAAAGTTCTCAACATGCTCTGCTTCTGTTCAAAGTGGCTGGGTGGAGCTAGAGTCAGCAGCGGACTTGGAAAGTGGGTTAGGCAGGTGTGAAGGCTTCTTCCAGCAACCCACACACTAGAAATTCTTTTCAATCATCTTGTCTGGTGCCCAGGTCTGGTTCCTCTCAGGGAGGGGCTGGGATGGCTCATTTCTCCAAATTCCAAGAGCTAGTGTTATAGAGAATATGAAATAATTAGACCTGGCCCAGAACACTGTTGGTTAGAAAGAACAGACTGACTTCTCAGCAAGTGTACCATACTCACATCCTGTTCTAATAAAATTTAATCAAATTTCCTAAGCTAGCGATGCAAGGCTAAAAACGGCTTAAAGATTTTAAAAATTGATGTTTAATAAATTAGAACAACTATGAGATACTGTAATTTGCCCAAATTGGCAATGGGTTAAATTTGGTAATACACATTGTTGCCAAAAAGATGTGAAGAAAATAATTCTCAAATACTTTTGGTAGAAATATAAATTGGACACCTATGTTAAAGAGAGTTTTAGAAGTATCTGTTGAACTTTGATGTATATCTTTCAAATTAATTATTTGCAGCTACCTAACTAATTACATTCACATGTGCACAAAGATGTACTTAAAGATGCCCAATTCAACATGATTTTTAATGTCAAAAAGTTACAAGCAGAAGGAGACACTTGGAGTACTAGTTAGGATACCACTTGGGATATCTGCGTCCTATGTCAGACTGCCAAGGTTCAGGTTCTGGCTTTGCTTGCAATTCTAGCTCCCTATTGATGCACACCCTGGGAGGCAACAGGTAATGATTTAAGTGGTTGGGTCCCTGCCACTTGGGTGGGAGACTTGAATTCTTAGCTCCTGGCTTCAAACTGGCCCAACCCTGGCAATTGTGGTCATTGTGGAATGAATCAGGACTGGGAGATATCTGTAACCCCACCACTCCTATCCTCTATTTCTCTCTCTCTCTCTTTCTCTCTTTCTCTCTCTCTCTCTCTCTCTCTCTCTCTGTCACACACACACACACACACACACATAAATAAATGCAAATTCAGAATCTAATGCCAAAAAAAGTCACATGCAATCAAAATCCATATTAGTAAGTTTAAGAAAAGTTGTTTAGGCTGGCACTGCGGCTCACTTGGCTAATCCTCCACCTATGGCACCAACACCCTGGGTTCTAGTCCTGGTTGCTCCTCTTCCAGTCCAGCTCTCTTCTGTGGCCCGGGAAGGCAGTGGAGGATGGCCCAAGTGCTTGGGCCCTGTACCCACATGGGAGACCAGGAGGAAGCACCTGGCTCCTGGCTTCGGATCGGTGCAGCGCACCGGCCGTAGCAGCCATTTGGGGGGTGAACCAATGGAAGGAAGACCTTTCTCTCTGTCTCTCTCTCTCTCACTGTCTAACTGCCTGGGCAATTTTAGACAGACTTCCACTTTGACTATGACCTTGTCTAAATGAGATCAAAGTTGGCGAACTCAAAAGGCTTCCATAGCCTTGGCAACTGATGACAAGAGCCTAGGGTGGTTACTGATGCCATAAACAAGAGTGTCAATTTGTTAAGTCAACAACAGGAGTCACTGTGCACTTACTCCTCATGTAGGATCTCTGTCCTTAATGTGTTTTTCAATGTGAATTAATGCTTTAACTAGTACTCAAACAGTATTTCACATTTTATGTTCTGTGTGGGTGCAAACTGTTGAAATCCTTACTTAATATATACTAAATTGATCTTCTGTATATAAAGAGAATTTAAAATGAATCTTGATGTGAATGGAATGGAAGAGGGAGCAGGAGAGGGGAGGGTTGCAGGTGGGAGGGAAGTTATGGGGGGGAAAAGCCATTGTAATCCATAAACTGTACTTTGGAAATTTATATTTACTAAATAAAAGTTTAAAAAAAAAAAGTACTGAGAAACACAGTGATTGCCTAAAAGCTTTTCTTCAGATGTGTAAGGAAAAACCCATAGAAAAGAGAAAGAAGGGAAGTCTATCCACTTGGATCCCTCAAGTCTCTCATTCCTCATTAGTCAAGATTCACCTGTCCCGTTTCTGATGAGTCAAGGTTCTCTTTTTGCATCATCCAGCCCGTAGCTGCTCTCAAGAGGAAGATGTTAAGCCTTGAGCTGTGTGTGGCATTTTGTCCAAATCCACATAGAGAGAAGACTTGGAGTTATGGCTTTTACATGGGTCATGAGAGCATTACTTGAGCTCCAGCCACCTTATGGAGGGTGATGGGTGGAGAAGGTAAGCAAGGGTTGAGCAAAGGCAGAAGCAGAACATGGTTAGAGAGCCAAGAAGAGAGCAAGGGAAGCTAAAAGCAACACAAAGCTAGCGTTCCTTATCATTCTGACCCTCCCTCATCCCTGACCAATTAAATCAGAATGTGTGGGAAATGGTATTATTTTAAAGGTTCCCTTGCTGATTTGAATGTTCATCCAGCCTTGAAAACCACTGCTTTAAAGTACCCATCAAAATAAAACTCCTGGTGCAATTTCTTATCATTGTGCATCTTTTTCTCTTTTCAACTAAAAAAAAAAAATACTTGGAAGGACATTTTAGGAAGACATCGTACCTCTGAAATTTAAGTCATTTCAGAGTAAGTTCTAGAAGATGAAGCATTTCATGACCTTGACTTCCTATTAGACAAAAGGCCACAGAAATTCTTGATGCAAAACAATGAAATTTTCCATTAGGTTACATTTAAACAGCAATTTTGCAAAGGGTTAGGAGAAACAGCGGGTTTCTCAGCCAGACTAAATAGGTTTTGTTTGAAAAAGTAATGATCAGTTCACTGTCTCTGAATTAGAGGGCATATCCTTCCTCAAAACTAACAATGTCATATTTTATTTTCTCCACATAAATTGTGCTCTAACCATGTGTATCCAGATGAAACCAAAACATGAATAAAGTGATTCCTTGAGTTTTTCCTAGAAATGTATTTCTTAGTACAAACCTTCAGTTTTTACAGTTCGTAAAAATGGATCTATTGCATGCTGATTTACATATGGATAAAGGGCAGGCTATAACTCAAAATAAATTAAATATTGCAATCAAATTCTACTTCTTCCTCATCTAGTATTAGGTGAATGCCTTTGCCCCTCACTCCATTTCTTCACTCAAAGTTTTCCCTTGGTCAGCCCAGTGCCTGTATAGAAAGGTTGTCACAAATGATGGTGAATTTGGCATCTACCAGGAGCAAACTGTATGACAGTACCCTAAGAGAGCATGTGTTCTTGGGTCTAGCACATCGCCTGTTTGGTCACAGTTTCCCGAGCTACAAAGGATGGAGGTAGTTCTTGATAATATTTTCAGTCTGAGATTTTACATTTCTAAATTCTTGGACAACTTCCCATATGCCTCTGTCAATATTCTCTCTTGGCTGTGAATTCTGACAAAAGCTTCCAAAGACTGTAGTTAGGAAAAAAATTATCTTGAAATAAACTGATCAAAATGCCTATTAGAAAAAGGCTCCCATACTAGGTGCACTACTTGTATATGCTGCAAAATAATGGCATAAGATGTGAAACCCTCCTCTAGGATCTTCTAATTTATTCTCTGTTAATGGCAGATAAAGTGAAAATTGATTTAAAAAAAAAAACAGAACCCAGATGTTGAGAAAATGTACAGAGTCCTTTTTTAGAGTTTATATTTTGAAAATTATATTTATTGATAATGATCATGACCTAAATATGGATGAATCCAAACAAATGCCAACGAATAAAGAGGATTCAATTCTTTAAGGCACACCCTTGCAGTCTGTGTCTACACATATTAGCCCAAGAGCTTATTAATATCAATCTGCAACTCAGATCCATGGAGTGCTAGATGCCTTGTTGCAGAATGCATGTGTGAGGACCTTGTATTCACATACTTTATATTTCACATATTATCTCCTACTTTTTCTTCACAGTGGTTTTTAAAATGACTTATAGATTATATACATATTATAATTATGAAAATTATGGAATTCAGTAGATTATTAAAATCATGGAATTGAAGTAAAGAATCTTATTTGCCTCTGATTTCTCTGCAAAGAACAATACCTCATTTATAATATGTAACTATAAATAATGAGTGAATCAATGAGCAAATAACATCTACCTCTAGAAAAATATTTGAGACAACTCAGCATGAAGTATGTGCTGAACAATTTTAAAAGGACATTAGGGGAGAGCGGTTGGTGCTGTGGTATAGTGGGCTAAGGCTCTGTCTGTGGTGCTGGCATCCCATATGGGTCCTGGTTCATGTCCTGGCTGCTCCTCTTCTGACCCAGCTCTCTGCTATGGGTTGGGGAAGCAGTGGAAGGTGGCCCAAGTGCTTGGGCCCCTGTACCTATGTGGGGGACCTAGAAGAAGTTCCTGGCTCTTGGCTTCTGATTGGCTCACTTTCAGCCATTGCAGCTATTTGGGGAGTGAACCAATGGAGTGAACCTTCTTTCTCTCTCTCTCTCTCTCTCTCTCTGTAACTTTACTTCTCAAATAATTAAATCAAATCTATAAAAAGAACCCAATAGAGTTAAAAAAAAAAAGACATTGGGTAAGAACCATACAAAGGTGGAGAAGAGGAATATAATTTAACCAGAACTCTTGTCTAAAGCTACTTGCTAATACTAAGTATAAAATTGTAAATTGGGATGCTACTAAGGCATAAAAAAGTAAACTTCATTATGAGCTTATGAAAGAATCATAATGTTCTCTACCAAAATAGAATAACAATATCTCATGACTCCTTTATACCTAAGTATTACAAGGAATAATGGCCAATCTATTGGAAACAAAAACAGCTCTACTCATTTTACTGAACTCACAACACAGAAGTTACTTGGGTATCTGACAGTATGCCAGTCTTGAAAGATGTTTTTCCCAGGTGAATTCTCACTAGGCAAGACTTCCTATCAGACTCAGTTCAATTCAAATCATTCTGATCCACATTTTTTAGTTTGCAATGTTCTCAAGGACGTTGAAATAAAATAGGTGCCTTTCCACTGAAGCAAAATGAGACAGAACATGTTAAGGTCTTTGCGCCAATTGGAGGTGAAGTAAATTCCTTATTTCTCAGCATATCATTGAAAACCAAAGGTCCATTTCCAAATATTTCACAAATTGCAGTAATTACAAAGAGGCTCATCAATAGCTGGTATCACTCCAATGCCCAAGAGCCATAATGCCAAGCTCTTCATTCAGGGTAATTTAAGCTTCTATGGATAAAATGGAGCCTTGTTTTAATGAAATGTTTAATGCAGTGCTAGGCTGATTCAGGAATGGGGAAAAACATATCTGTTTTAGCATAAAGATAGTGGCACACAGGAAAACTTTAACATTATTACTATATGTGTACTGTTATTTACTCTCTTTGGTAATCTTGGAGCATTAAGGTTATTTATTTCATTTTGCAAATAAAGAAACAGTGACACATACAGATAAGTAAATTGCCCAGGGGTACAGAATAAGGGGCACATTAAATATCTAATCCTAACTCTTTGAGACTATGAATCCCATGCCCTTTTTACTATAATGTTAATACCTCAAAGAAATACAAAGTCTATTTATTTTGAAACACCAGTTTATACCAAAGAACAACTAGCAATAGAGAGGACCTTGTCTTTCATGTGTCTCTCCTTCCCAGAGTCACTGAGAGAATTTTCTTGAAGATTACATGTGCACACTAATAACTATCAAAAAATGGGAATTATTAAAAGTTTTTAAAGCAAATCATGATTCACACAGGTTCGCCAATGGCAAGATCTCATCTTTCTCTATGTGCATGGTCCCAAGAGAGGTATTTTTAATATAAAACTTTTATTTAATAAATATAAATTTCAAAAGTACAACTTTTGGATTATAGTAGTTCTTCCCCCCATAGCCATCCTCCCACTCGCAAACCATCCCATCTCCTATTCCTTCTCTCATCCCATTCTTCATTAAGATTCATTTTTAATTATCTTTAGATACAGAATATCAATTCTATACTAAGTAAAGATTTCAACAGTTTGCACCCACACAGACACACAAAGTACAAAGTACTGTTTGAAGACTAGTTTTACCACTAATTCTCATTGTACAACACATTAAGAACAGAGGTCCTACACGGGGAGCAAGTGAACAGTGACTCCTGTTGTTGATTTAACAATTGACACTCTTATTCATGGTGTCAGTGATCACCCGAGGCTCTTGTCATGAGCTGCCAGGGCTGTGGAAGCCTCTTGAGTGCACAAACTCTGACCTTATTTAGACAAGACCATAATCAGAGTGGAAATTCTCTCCTCCCTTCAGAGAAAGGTACCTCCTTCTTTGATGGCCCCTTCTTTCCACCAGGATTTCACTCAGAGAGATCTTTTATGTAGGTCCTTTTTTGCCATAGTGTCTTGGCTTTCAATGCCTGAGATACAAAGAGAGGTATTTTTTTCTTTTGACAGGCAGAGTGGGCAGTGAGAGAGACAGAGAGAAAGGTCTTCCTTTTTCCATTGGTTCACCCCCCAATGGCCGCTGCGGCCGGCATGCTGCGGCCGGTGCACTGCACTGATCCAAAGCCAGGAGCCAGGTGTTTCCTCCTGGTCTCCCATGCAGGTGCAGGGCCCAAGGACTTGGGCCATCCTCCACTGCACTCCCAGGCCACAGCAGAGAGCTGGACTGGAAGAGGAGCAATTGGGACAGAATCCGGCACCCCGACCGGGACTACAACCTGGGGTGCTGGTGCCGCAGGCGGAGGATTAGCCTATTGAGCCATGGCGCCAGCCAAAAAGAGGTATTTAAATATTAATCTGGACCCAGATAGATGGCATGCCACACTACAGTAAACATCTCCATCCCTGGCTGTAAATGCAATATCTTTAGGCAGAGTCTAGGTTGATGGGCATCTCATAAAAGCCAAGTGGGCAGGCTAGAGTTTTAAAGGATTGCTAAATTCATTGGTAGACACAAAAATAAGTGTCCTACTTAATAAATGGTAGAATATATGACATGATATCCTCAAATTACTAGAGAACTCTGGGGAAATTCTGCAAGACATTAGCATAGGCAAAGACTTTTTGGAAAAGATCCCAGAAGCACAGCAATCAAAGCCAAAACTGACAAATGAGATTAAATCAAGCTGAGAAGCTTCCACACTGCAAAAGAAACACTCAGCAAAGTGACAAGGCAACCGACAGAATGGGATAAAATATTTGCAAACTGTGCAACTTAAAAAGTTTTAACATCCAGAATCTATAAACAGCTCAAGAAATTCAACAGCAACAGAACAAACAATCCAGTGAAGAAATGGGCAAAAGATGTAAACAGGCATTTTTCAAAAGAGGAAATTCAAATGGCCAACAGACTCTTGAGAAAATGCTCAGGATCACTAGCCATCAGGGAAATGTAAATAAAAACCATGGTGAGGTTTCACTTCATTCCAGTTAGAATGGCTCACATACAGAAATCAACAAATGACAAATGCTGGCAAGGATGTAGGGAAAAAAAGTTACCCTGGTCCACTGTTGGTGCAGCCACTGTGGAAAACAGTATTGGAGATACCTCAGAAATCTGAATGTAGACCTACCTTATGAACCAGTCATCCCACTCCAGAGAATTTACCAAAACCAAAATAAAGCAGCATATGAAAGTTATCTGTACTTCCATGTTCATAGCAGCACAATTCACAATATCCAAGATATGGAATCAACCCAAATATCACTCAACTATTGACGAGATAAAGAAATTATGGTATATATACACTATGGAGTACCACTCAGTGGTTAAAAAAAAAATGAAGTCTTGCTTTTTGCAACAAGATGGACGCAACTGGAAACCGTTATACCTAGTGAAATAAGCCAGTCCCCAAAACACAGATATCATCTTTTCTCTGGTCCAAGGTAACTAATAGAGAACATGAAATATAATGTATTGGAGTGAAATAGACATTTCAAGATCCAATGATTTTTATAGCCCTTGTCTCGTCCATTGAGGAACAGTGTTTTTGTTTTGTTATTTCTTCATACTATTTGTTGAACTCTTTTACTAAGTATAGGGTTAACTCTACAATCATTAAGTAAGCTGAAAATAGAACTTCGTAAAAATTAGAGTGAGAATATGAGAGAGCAGAGGTAGAAGATATGGAGCATAGGCAGGAGGTGGGAGGGAAGTGTCACTATGTTCCTAAATCTGTATATATGAAATACATGAAACTTGTATAACTTAAATAAAAGTTTTTAAAAAGACAGAAGTGGTAGAAGCCCTAAAGAGAGCCAAGAACTGGGTTGAAACAAAGCAGCCTTGGCTTTTGCAAGAGACAAAGCCAAGGTCTGAGCTTCACAAATTCTTTACTTAAAGCATTGCCATTTGGAGTTTATAGATGTGGGGAAAGAAGCCCCAGTGTGACTGTAAAGAGTGCTGCAGAGCGGGAAACATTCCTGGTGGGCTACATCATAGGCAGAATTTACTGTATCTCCCCACCCTACAATGCCTCCAGCAATGGTAGAGTTCCTTTAGACTTCACTAAGACACAAGTGTACTTTTTATATAGCAGCTAAAAACATGTGTGTCTTCAGAAGGTGTGTGTGTGTGTGTGTGTGTGTACATGTGTGTAGCCAAACTGCGGATGGCTCATTGACTATGGGATGAATGGTGTATCCCCCAAATTGATGTACTCATACTAATCCCTAGTACCTCAGAATGGAACTGAGTTGCAGATAGGGCCTTAAAAGAAGTAATTACAGGCCAGCGCCGCGGCTCAATAGGCTAATCCTCCACCTTGCAGTGCCAGCACACCGGGTTCTAGTCCCGGTCGGGGCACTGGATTCTGTCTCAGTTGCCCCTCTTCCAGGCCAGCTCTCTGCTGTGGCCCTGGGAGTGCAGAGGAGGATGGCCCAAGTGCTTGAGCCCTGCACCCGCATGGAAGACCAGGAGAAGCACCTGGCTCCTGGCTTCAGATCAGTGTAGTGCACCGGCCGCAGCGTGCCAGCCGCAGCGGCCATTGGAGGGTGAACCAACGGTAAAGGAAGACCTTTCTCTCTGTCTCTCTCCCTCTCTCTCTCTCACTGTACACTTTGCCTGTCAAAAAAAAAAAAAGTAATTACAGTGAATGAAGTCATATGGATACACCTACTCCAACAGAACTAATGTCCTTTCAAGAAGAGATTAAGACACAGAGAAAACAGACTAAGGGAAAGCTGTGTGAAGCAAAGGGAGAAGACCACCATCCACATGCCAAGGAGAGAGACCTCAGAATGAAATCAGCCCTACCAACTCATTGACTTTGGACTTCTTGTCTCCAGACATGTGTACGAATGCATTTCTGTTGTGTAAACCATTTAGTCCATGGTTCTTGTTACAATAGCCCTAGCAAATGACAGGTTAATCATTCCTGGTCTGAAACTCTTTGAGTGTATACATCAGGCCCCAAGTAGAAATTCCATACCTGCACTCATGCTACAGGTCACAGTCAAAACATAGCTATACAAAAACTACCCTAAAATTACCTTCAGGGTATGTGTAAAAGGCATATAGGAAACAGAATTCCATGTTTATATTTGGGTGCCATCCTATATCTCATTATATATATGCAAATATTCAAAAATTCAGAATATCCAAAATCAGTAACACTTCTGGTTCCAAGCATTTCAGGTGAGAGAGAATCAACTGTAGTAATATATTTACCCATTTTTACTGTAGGAGATGCTTCATATACAGTTTATAAATCAGTGATTCTTCCTTCATCCCTCCTTCTTGAATGAGTTCCAGAATGAAAGCTAACGTGATTGAGCAATAGCCCGCTGACCAGCTTCGCTGCCTCACTGGAATCAGATGAACTCTAAGGTGAATTGGGCACACTGGGCAAAAATTAGTCACTTAAATGCTTTCTTCACATCTATGAAATGTCATCAACAAGAACACATGTCTGGCTTCCTCTTTTTCACTCCAAATTAGACATCATGGGAGAGAGTGGGGGGCAGTGTGGAGGAGGCAGCTTTTGCCAAGCATCCTGCAAAGAAAGTTGTAGAACTTGCCTTTAACCTTTTTATTCTTTCTCAAATTGTTGACTTAGAATGCACAACTTTGGAAGTTATGCTTCCCCAAACAGCATTCACTCCGAAGGCTTGCCCCTTCTAACTTCCCCCAGGGAAGCCACATTCCCAATCCCTCTATTCAATAGCAAAGCTTTGCTTTCATCCTGTTGGAACCTGGATGCCAGATGATAACACTAAGGCCCTGAGACCTTAACATGAATTTATTAGCATGTTTTCTCAACCAATGCCAGTGTTTCATGCTAAGAAATTCTGATACCAGGTGTTGAGAGAATGAAATTATTTTCCCATCTTTATGAGTGAAAGAAAATAAAAAGTAATCAAATAAAAGAAAGAAAACATGGTTGAATATAAGAATCTTAGATCTTCCAGCCTTCGCTTGTCACAGAAGACAGGCTGGTGTTTTGTGCCCTAACGGGACATGTTTACGAGCCAACAAAGACCAGACTTTGAAAAAAAAATCACACAGCTCTGCCCAAGTAATGTCAATGAATTGCATTCTCAGAGAGAGAAAACATTTGTTTTTCTTGTGAATTAACATTCACTTGCATTAAACACACACACACACACACACAAAGTAAAATTATATTTAGAAATGTTTCAGCTCTGGCTTCTCAGCATGGGTAAGTGCCTCAATTTCCTGCAAATCTTTGTCAAGTGTCTAGACAGGAGAAGTGGAAGCAAAGATAAGAGATTCTGAATCTCAACAGAGGGGCCATCAAGCTGAACCAACTCGGCTGTGCTTTTTCACATGGCAACAAGTGATAACCCTTGGTAGCCACGTATCTTACATGTTGCTTTCAACTTCTGATAAGAGAGAGGAAAGTGGCAAACAATGATGAGCACTGAAGATAAATACCCTGGCTTGGTCTTTTCAAATGAACTGAGCCCCAGTGGAATTCCAAACCCTGAGGGCCTATCTATGATCTGGAGTAGCTTATGAACATTTGAAGCTACAGATTAATATGAATAATACCTTAAAGTTTATGAGTTGTTCAGTGCCTTAATTTTACTCACACTTATAAGTCAAACACACTTCGTAGAAATTTCTCAAGACTCAATGCTCTTCTGAAAGAGGGTTTTCCAAGCCCTTCATCTTGCAGAATTGCAAGTACCTCAGAAGTCAGCAATATCCCAGGCTGCTGACCCCATTGACTCACTGTGGAAACACCTGGGATCAGCAGTCATGTTTTTTCTCTTGCAAAAGTTTGGAGAATACCTGAAGACCCAATCTCGTACTGTGCAAGGAGACTAGGATATGCCACTTCTTTGATTCATCCTTCTTCAACTCACACATTCATGAACCCCTTCTTTGAGTCCTTTATTGCATAGGGTGGAGGTTAAATGGGTAGGTTCTACAGTGAACTTGCCCAGTTTGGGACTATGGTTCTATTATCTCCCAACCACATAATTTGAGCAAGTTACTTAACCTCTTGCACCTTATGCTACCTGTTCATAAAATGGTAGTAATGATAACACTTATCTCTTGGTCTTATCTGCCACACACTCTTATGTGCTGAACACTCAGCTTTGGCTACTCAGAGGTTAAATGAAGGTTGGGTAGGGTAGACATTTGGCCTAGCAAATAAGATACCCACATCCCACCATCAGAGTATCTGGCTATGGTCAGGCTCTTGCTCCTGACTCCAGATTCCTGACAAGGTAGACCCCGGAGGGAGCAGTGATGGACATTCTCATGGGAGACCTGGATTGTGTTCCTGGTTCCTGGCTTCATCTTGGCCCAACCTCATGCACTGTGGTCACTTGGGAAGTGAACCAAAGGATGGGAGTTCTCTCTGTATGACTTTCTGTCTCGGTCTTTCTGCCTCACAAAAGAAGACTACACAATAGATGAAAAGGATTTTTTAGGGATGAGGGTGAAGAACAGAAACCCACCAACTGCTTAAGAATTGAGAATGAGTTGGCACAGATGTCCATGGTTGGTTCCGAGAACTTGTCTAGACACAATTATAATGAGCTTCAACAATAGCTTGGAAGACAACACTAACTTACGTTAAACTTAGAACAAATAAATGGTTTAGTCTGAAGAAGTGTAGGAGTCCAATGAGAGAGATCATCCTAAACCAAAGGGACCATACAGGACTTCATGGAGGAGACATGACTCATCCTGGGACATGTGGACCAGAAGTATGTAGGTGAGTGTATGAAGAAGTATATTGGCGGAGGATCTCTGTGAGACCTCAGAGGAAAGAAAGGGTCATCAAAGAAGGAGACACTCTTCTCTGAAGGGAGAAGAGAACATCCACTTTGTTTATGGCCATGTCTAAATACCGATGGAGTCTATGGTCACAAAAGGACTCCATAGCCCTGGCAGCCCACGACAAGAGCCTCAGGTGATCACTGACATTATAAAAAAAAGAGTGTTAATTATTAAAGAAACAACACTAGTCACTGTGCACTTGCTCCCCAGGTAGGACTTCTGTCCCTATTGAATTGTAATATGAGAATTGACTGCAAATTCTCTCCCCAAACTGTACTCTATATATTGTGTGTGGGCATGGGGGCAAATTGTTGAAATCTATGATTAGCATAGAGTTCGTCCTCTGTATATAAAGTCATACTAAAGATGATCCATATTGAAGAAGGAGATGAGAAAGGGAATGGGAGGTGGGGTGGGTGCAGGGTGGGGGGCATGGGAGAAAGAACCACTGTATTCCTAACGTTGTATCTATGTAAAAAAGGCATTCATTAAATAAAAAAAAGAATATTTAGTGTATTGGAAGAACAGCATCAAAAGCAGAGAGGTGAGAATTGCCGTGATGCATGCCACACTGAACCTGTGTATTGATTTTTCAGTGCTCAGTCCAGGAAGCTACCTTGCCTGCATTCTTATCGTTTGCTTTACAGCTTATGGATCTCTATCTCTGGTTTCATCCCCTCCAAAATATACTACACACCCTCCACCAAGTCATCCTTCTCTCAACTTCTCCTCTTGGTTCTACCTTGCTCCTTCAATGTCTCCTACCATACCCACTGCTTTCAATCTAGAACCAAGATCCTTAGTCCAATGTTCAATACTTTTAAGAAATTGAAACTACATTTCCTTCAGTTATGTCTTCCACTGTCTCCCCTTTTCTTTCTCATAATTCTTTCAGCCATGCCTTTTTCCTGCTTTCATCAATCCAAACTCCCACATGAAATTAACTTCATCATTTATATCTGTCAGCAATTTATGGGTGAACTTACTAGCTCTTGGCCAATTCCTAAGTCTTTTTAAATTTTATGCAAAATTTCCAGTTTCTTCACTAACTTCCCTAACTCATTATATTTTGTCTCTTTTGCTCACAAACATGTATGCTTAACTCACCAATAAGAAAATTTATAGTACCCCTAAGGTAGAATTTCATCCTATTATTTTATTTGCAAGGAGGTTAATTTTTGTTTTATTTTGAGATGTTAGACTTCAATCTATACTGTTTGTTCTTCAAAATCAAGACTTGGATTGATGCTGCTTCTTGCAAGTACAGAAGTTGATTGATTAATTATTAGAAATGATGAGAACAAGAAATACAAATTTATAAGACTAAACTACCCAGAGGGAGGCAAATACAAGAAGGAGGTGGATTTAAAGGTTAGTAGCTGTAGATCAGGTTCAGGAGAAAAACAGACTATGAGACTCCGAGGGGTTTGTTATTGTTGCTGTTTTGTTTCGTGATGTTGAAATTTGCGTTCTGAAAGTTACTGCGCTATGGATCCATATGCCTGAGAGGTAAGGAACAAGGGATAAGGATTTGGGAGTGGAAGAAGAAATTAAATTGTGAAATGATTGTAACAGAGTCTTCAGTTAATCTCAGAGGAAGTGCTGGAGCTGGGGTGGCTCTTAAATTGTCTGAATCGAAGCAAAGTGGCGGTCTTTACATGTTCACTTAGACCACTCTTTGGATAAGAGTCTTCCCTGGGGAAAGGAAATAATTTGGGGCAAGACAACTGTCTCTACCAATTCCTGGGGAAGAATGCAGACGTATCAGGAGCCAACACTCCTAGCACATAAGAGACTGAGTGCCTTGGTCCTAAAGGCAGACCCTGGAGGTAGAAGATAGTTGGGCACCCTGGCAATATGAGCTGTTGGCTTGCTTACATGAACCTCTGTGCTTGACACTCTGCTTTACCTGAAACCACTGTTACATCCTACATGTTTGACTTCATATTGAGTGTTTATTTGAAGATCAAAAATCTAGTCCCTCATAAGTCCTCTCTTCCTTGTGGTTTTGTGTTCCACTTATAAAAACAAAAGAATCAAAAACCTTTTATTCAGTGGACCAAGAGTGTTTCAGTGTCCAGATCATTAGTGCTTGCTGTGGAATCACATAAATAACTGACCTGTAAAATGATTTCTACAATCCATCAAGTGGAAAGGAAAACTGACTCAAGAAAGGAGTAGAAAGGAGACTACTAATTTGCTGATTCATGACCACTCTGAAGGACTACTGCCTCCCTGTGTGTGACCTCTTCCTCCAATCTATTACCCATGTTCTTCTCATCTTCAGATGCTCTTTTGTGGCTGTTATTGGTGGTGGTGACGATGATTATGATAATTTGAGAAATTTAACATATTCAAAAAAGAATAAAGAGTGACGTGTATGTAAGAATCCTCTCTTTAGGGGCTGGTATTGTGGTACAGTGGTTTAAACAGCCACTTGCAATGCCCACATCTTATAAAAATGCAGCAGTTCAAGTCCCATCCACTCCACTTCTGATCCAATTTTTGGCTAATGTGCATGGGAAGGCAGAGGAAGACAGCCCAAGTATTTAGGCCCCTGTCACCTAATGTGGGAGGCCAGGACAGAGTTCCTGGCTCCTGGCTTCAACTTGACCCAACCCTGGCTGTTGCAGCCATTTGGGGAGTGAGCCAGTGGATGAATGATCTCTCATTCTGTGTCTCTTCTGTCACACTGCTTTTCAAATAAATAAATAAATATTTTAAAATTATGCACACACAACACATACTACAAATACTCTTCCCAGAATTCACTTTTGTTATCTATTTGCCTCTGCAGTTTTTTTTTTAATACTATAGCAAAAACTCTATGTTTCTGTTTCTACTTTCTAAAGCCAAAGGGCATCATGATTTTGAGTACATCTTTGCAGTTTGTTTTTAATATTTTAAATGCATATTTTAGTATCCATAAAAAATATAAAATATTACTGTGTATGGTTTTTAAGTTTACATAAATATCATACTATAACTTGATGTTCTCATTACTCACTTTGAGAATTTTTCATATTGCTATATAGAGATTTAGTTGATTTTTAACTGCTTATGATAATCTGTCAAAGAACCACACTCCATTTGTTCATTCTCTGATGGACATTGAAGTGACTTCCAAAGTTCTCTGCTTTAGACATTTTTTTCTGGTCTTCGTTGACAGCTCATCATGAATGAAACATCTATTTTTTATTTTTAAAAATTTCTTATTGAGGTTTGCCAGGCCTCCAGAGAAGAATTCTTGCTGCGTTTTTGTTCTTTGCCCCTGCCTCAGCCATTATAAGCACCAGGTGCTGGTTTCCAGTATTCCCATTGTCTTCTGAGTTGCCTCCACCAACAGATTTAATTCCT
This sequence comes from Lepus europaeus, assembly GCF_033115175.1. NCBI lineage: Eukaryota > Metazoa > Chordata > Mammalia > Lagomorpha > Leporidae > Lepus > Lepus europaeus. The sequence continues at coordinate 111,115,090 of NC_084830.1, read as the reverse complement.
GGCCAGACCCAAGGAACAGAGTGTGGAAGTGACAAATACAAGCAAAATGAATACAGTTTATTGAGTCTCAAAATAAAATTGTAGCTACTTCTGGGAATTTATCCCAAGAAAATAAAGAAAGAAAATAGTCTACATATATGAATATTTTTATTATAGAATTATTTTAATGGGGGAAAATGAGAAATAAATAAAATGGCCAACAATAGGGAATCTAATGTGTTGTACAATGGGAATTAATGCTATAACTAGTACTTAAACAGTATTTCACACTTTGTGTTTCTGTGTGGGTGAAATCTTTACTTAATATATACTAAATTGATCTTCTGTATATAAAGATAATTGAAAATGAATCTTGATGTGAATGGAATGGGAGAAGGAGCAGGAGATGGGAGGGTTGGGGGTGGGAGGGAAGTTATAGGGAGGAAAAAGCCACTGTAATCCATAAGCTGTACTTTGGAAATTTATATTTGTTAAATAAAATTTTTAAAAAACTCAATATATTAACTCTAAAGAATATTTTATTCATTATTTAACTATGAAGATTCTGATAACTATGTATTAGGTAGAATCACATTAAATTGCTCTTTCTAGCTCAATATAATTGAATATCGTCAATTTCATGTTATTCACCTTATGAAAAACAGGAAAACAGATGGTAGTATAATGTTACATGAAAAATGCAGAAAGCAAAATTATATCTACAGCCTATAAAAGTATCTTTGCATTTGAACAAGAACTTGAAAGGAGAACAACAAAGTTATAAACAATTATATTGAGGAAGAACTTACAGTTCCAAGGGTGGGTGTTTGAGTAAGACAAAAGTTAGGATTCCTTTATCCCTTATCTGAGTATCAAGGTTCAGTGTTCACCTTTGCCTTTCGCTCCCAATATCAGCTTCCTGTTAATTCAGATGCTGAAAAAAGACAGCAGGTGATAGCTCAAGTAATTGGATTCCTGCTGCCCCCATGGTAGACTTGGATTGATTTCTTGGACATCAATCCTGGCCTAACTTCAGAAGCCACGTGCATTTGGGAGTAAACCAGTAGAAGGTGTTCACTTGCTCTCAGAAAAACCTTTAAAATATATTTTTAAAAATACTTACATCTTCAAGACTCTATGCTGTAAATATCGTTCCTTTAATGCACACACACACACACGACCAGGAAGCTTGCATTGCTTCCATGTATAGATGTGGAACTGAACTTCAAAGAATGAATTCAGTAGTACCCCTTATCTGTGGTTTTGCTTTCTGTGGTTTCAGTTAACCATGGGTAACCATGGTCCAAAACCATCAAATGGAAATCCGAGAAGTAAACAATTTATAAGTTTTAAATAAACTTTATCTCAATCTATTGTTATAACTGTTATTAGTTATTGTCATTAATCTCTTACTGTGTCTAATTCACATATTAAGGCTGATCACAGCTATGTATGCAAGTATAGGAAACAATAGAGTATATATAGGACTGGCTGCTATCTGCGGTTTCAGGCACTCACCAAAGGTTTTGCAACATATCTCTTATAGATAAGGGGAGGTGGCTGTTAGTTACTCAGTGGCATGAGTTGATGTAGCAGCCATGCCAGAGTATGCATCCAGGCCTCTCTGATTCCAAAGCCTGAGTTTCTCCATGTTCCTCCCTGGGGCAAGGAAAAGTCATTTTTCCTTTTCAATGCTCATAACGGTATTTATGCAAGCAATAGAAATTCAAATCAAAACTTTCCAAAGTGGGAAGGGAAAAGGAAGAAGAGTAAGGAAGCCTCCTTTCCTGTTCCCTTTGGGTCCAGAGTGACAGGGCATCTACCAGGATGGCACTTTGATTTTCCAGCCTTGCCCTTAGGGTCCCTGGTGCAGAACAGAGCTGCTGGGAAGAGGGTGACAGTCAACAGACAAAGCCTATTGAATGGAGAATGGGATAAGTCATGTACTGCCTAAGGCCACTTCATCAAAGATCTGGAACAAAGATATCTCTGCTGTTACATGATGCTCTGGAGAGCAAGCTGAAACCCTGTAACGTTGTCGTGTAGGGGTGTGCACACTCTCAGGGAGGAACCTCAGGGCAGAAAAAAGAGTACGGTGCTGGGAGTCAGGACTTCTGGATTCTTGGGCATTGTTTCTAAGCAGACATGTGATCTTAGGTGAGTCACTGAAGTTCTCAGTATTTTCATCTGCAACATGCAAGAGTTTGCCTCTGTAGCTCTAAGTTTTACTCTGATTCCTTTTCCCACCTAGAAAGGAGAGTTAGAGTTTGCTGCCTGGAGAAATCGTACATCAGGTATCCGAGTATCAAAGGCAATAATTACTCCTCTTACCTTCACTCTTTCAGAAAGGAAAGCATTTCCACCCACACTTCTTATCTTTTCACCCAAGAAAGTGGTCACTAACTCCTCATCCCGTGGATGCTCTGATAGACACTGGCTTAGAATTTGTCAATGGCAATGTTCAGCCACAAAGGTGAAAAGGAGCTCCGTTTGCTCTTACTTCATTCCCCAGCTATCAAATGGCCTGAGTTGCACTTTATCCCACTCTCAGGCAGAACACATGCCAGGGCAGCTGTTGATCTGCCTCCAAGGGCATGACCCTTCTATGTCTTTGTACTTTGCCCCCACCAAAGCCAGGAGAAGCATCAGGTGCTGGTTTCCAGCATTCTCACTGTCTTCTGAGTTGGCTCTTCCAACCGATTTAATTCCTGGCCAGACTTAAGGATCAGGTTATAGAAGTGATGGCTATAGGGCAGGCCTGAAAGTTCAGCTGCCTCCTTTGGCTTTAGTGCCAAAGGAGGTAATGTGGGCTGCAGCCTTGTAGAGAGCTGGAAGGCTAAATAACAGTTTTTGCAAACCCCAGAGAAAACACAAAAAATTTAAACTTGCATGGAGAAAATGAAATATTGGGAAGTCATTGTGTACATTCTAGCAGAGTATGGGCAAGTCTGAATTCAGGAGTTAATAATATTGATCCTGGAATTTGATCTTCCTCAAGCTTTGTTTGACCCTAGTAAATAACTCAGGAGAGAAAATGAATGGATGATTGGTATTCCCAAATCTCAAATACAGAAGGAAACTACAGGAGAAACAGAAACCTGTGATCAGTTATAACCTCTCCATTAAATTGTTACTATGAGAATTGGGTGAATGAAGATGTCAGAGGAGAGAAGGAAGCAAAGTTGATAACAGAACTAAAATAACATTTCTGCAATTGAGCTTTGCAAGAGCCAGAGCTGAGTGAAAACAAGAACCCCAAGCCCTGAACTCTAGAAACTAGTGGGAGACAGGCCGGCGCTGCGGCTCACTAGGCTAATCCTCCGCCTTGCGGCGCCGGCACACCAGGTTCTAGTCCCGGTCGGGGCACCGGATTCTGTCTCGGTTGCCCCTCTTCCAGGCCAGCTCTCTGCTGTGGCCAGGGAGTGCAGTGGAGGATGGCCCAAGTGCTTGGACCCTGCACCCCATGGGAGACCAGGATAAGCACCTGGCTCCTGCCATCGGATCAGCATGGTGCGCCGGCCGCAGCGCGCTACCGCGGCGGCCATTGGAGGGTGAACCAACGGCAAAAGGAAGACCTCTCTCTCTGTCTCTCTCTCTCACTGTCCACTCTGCCTGTCAAAAAAAAAAAAAGAAAAGAAAAGAAAAGAAAGGAACTAGTGGGAGACTGAAGCTGGGAGTGAACAAATCACAGCCCATCGGGGCCATGTCCTCATTCCCTGGGCACCAGCACGCACAGGCACAAGGCAGAGGAGGTGAAATGTGGACCTCTTCCTGTAGCGCCTGCTAGGAGGAGGGACAGGATGGAGGGATGGATCATCTACCTGTGAAATCAAATGCTGTCACTAACACCTCTTCTTTACATGAAGGTAGGCAAAGAGAAGCCATCCACACCCTCAGTTTTACTAGCTGCAAAACAGGGGTCCTAATAGCCCTCCACAGAGTTGTTAGGAGTACCTGATCCTTGTAAAATAGGAATATGCCTTGAGTGCTTCAAAAACACTGAGCTCTCCTCGGACGTACTGGATTGTAAGATCTGACAGGGGAGGGAGCACTGCCGCATATGTCCCTCAGTAGATCCCATGCCCAGCACTGTCCCAGAAAATATTTATTGTTGTTCTTGACATTGTGGTATTGGAGAGGCATTTGAAGAAACAATATCTGTGTATTCTTCATCCTCCTCCTTCTTTGAAGCCAGCTAAACACATCACAGATTCTGCTGCTTCAGGAGCTATCACCATATGTAGATACAACCAAGATAGAGTCATGGTCTAATTCTTGCTCCCCAAGATGGATGGGGCCAGCAAGGCAGCATGCTACACATTAGCCCTGGTTTCATGAACTTGATTTCACTTGATTGATTTTCAAATTGCTTTTAAAAAAAATTTTCAGTCCCAAATTACCAAATATTCAAGGGAAAGGGAAGAACCAGGTACCCAGGGATAATTGCTCCTGTCCAAACAAGTTGAAGATGGTGAGGGAGAAAGGGGCCTCTGTTGCAGCAAAGACTAAAGGAAGAGATGTTTTTTTTTTTTAATTTAAATAACTTACTTTCTAAGAATAAAATTTACCCACTTTCTTATATCCAGACTAAACAGTTGGTGATGGAAGTTTTTTGGTCCTGGAATCTTGCCAATTGGAAGGAAAACTGAATTTTTCTCATGATTGACCAGAGCTTCTAGCTGAATCTAGTTCCTAATCATCATTTAGGATCTTGATTCTCGGGAGGCTGTAGGTAGAGTCCCATTAACTGTATTGTGGTCTCTGAATTGCCACCATCACACAACACCTTTGGTGGCCAGCCCCCAGGTGACCATCTGCAGGCTGGCATGGCATCAAGAACATCTGGGATGATTAACAGGCATGCAGTCAAGTTTAAACACTGAAGGTGTCTGTCTAGACAGCCAGTCAAACCTCTTCTCTTCTCCCAGGAGCCCTGTCCTGACTCCTCCCTCCCTCCAGCTGTGGAGATGATTGACATTTTGGAATCCTGATAGACATACACTTTCTAAACATGGAGTGGGGGTGTTAAAAGCAAGAGAAAGGGAGGACTGAATGATGACCCTAGGATCCCCCTCCTGGTAAGGACTCACCATTAGGAAAACTCATCCACAGCTGCAGTTTCTGACAGAGTAAGAACCAGAGCCTAGGTCTTTAGATGCCAAGGCCAGACATTACCACAGTCTGGCTTGGAGACTGAGAAGTGTTTTGCTACTTTCTGTACTCAACAGGATGTTGCTTTTCTGAGAAAACGACATCTATTAAGCCATCATCTGCACCTGGCGGTAGACATCATAGGCACGGAGAGGTTCTCACTCTTTATCAGTGATGGCAATATCCTCCAGAAAGCCACCGGCTTCCAACATAGGAAAATAACTTCTTTATTACTTTGTTTGGGCTTCTGTGACAAAAAACCATAAACCGGGTATCTAAACAACAGAAATGTGCTGTTTCACAGTGCTGGGAACTGGCACTACAAAATCAGCTAGCTAGCAGGGTAGCTTCCCTATGAGAGCTGAGGGAGACAGATCTGCTGCATGCCTCTCTCGTTGGCTTGTGGATGGTACCTTTCCCCCTCCACATCTTCACATTGCCTTCTCTCTACGTAGGTCCATACCTCCCAATTTTATGAGGACACTAGTTATACTGAGTAAGGAACCCACCCTAATGACTTCATTTTAACTTGATTATCTCAGTAAAGATCCCCCCTTCCCCAACCTGTGTAAAAAATCACTTTCTGAGGTCCTAGGGTTAGAACGTCAGAATATCAATTTGGGTGAGGGGGCAAGGAGAAAGAGGTGGGGTATAATTCAACCTAGAACAAACTATAAATCAGTGTTTTACCAATTTCAGTCACCATCATTACATCATCATCATCCCATCTGGTATATTCACATACCATCCACATGATCACACTCTTGGTATTTATAAATCAGCTTGTTTCACTGGAATAGATTCACTTTAAAGTATTTTTATCTTTTGTGTAAACAGTAAATGAACATTTTTCAAATATACATTAAAAGGATTATTAAAATTTAAAAGCCCTCATACCACCTGACATCTCATGTACCACCATTGGCATGCACATCACCCTTTGAGAAACACACATTCGAATGGTTTATGAGTATGTGGGTTTGTAGATATTCTGTAGAAGATGGACTCTTAGGGTTATATACTGAAAGAGGAAAATATCATTTAATTTAAGAGGTAGTGGTTCCCACAACCCCCAGTATTCTGAAGCAATTCTATTCACCTATCCTAGTGGAAACACACATCTAACTTTCCTTATGGCGAGACCATAAGAAGATTCCATAAATGGGAGAGCAGACAGACTGAAGAGGAGTCCTTTCCTCACCTCTTTGTTCTCTAGGAATCTGTTAATTTGCTTCCAGTAACCCAAGAGAGCTATGTAATAGTGCAGAAGAGATAAATGAAAGTGGGCTTTGATCCATCCAGCCCTACAGCTCATGGGTTTAATGGTTTCAGAGTGAGTTATAGAGCCTTTTGCTGTGAAAGTCTGGGAGTGAGTAGCACTGAGATAGTACATCACCTCCACAGTCTTCCCAGCTCACATGCTGGACATCAGGACACTGGCCAAATAGAGCAGAAAGAGGAAATCTGCCCCCAGGACCCCTCCCACTTGTGCAGCAGACATGAGCAATCTTTCATGGACCTGTTTACTATGGAGCTCTCCAAGCCCCCAAAAGCCATTTCAGTACAACACTCTGAGAAGCCATGCTTAGTTTTTCACCACTGCATGCAGAGAGCAAACCAACAGGACAGCCTCTGTTTGGTTCCCCTGGATGTTTTCTGTGGTCCCCAGAAAGAGCCAAGCCTATCAGAAGCCCAGGACACATTCCTATCCCTGTTCCCCCATCTGTTCCACTCCCTCTCACCTTTGTCTTCTACCACTCAGGACTTGGCTCAAATGCTCCCCTCCCACAGGCCTTCCTAGTGAGCCCTGAGCTATGTAGATCAATGCCCAAATGCCTCCCACTGTCTTATCTCAGCTTTCTGATTGATTTCTTCACATCGTTTGCCATGACTTGTAATTATTTATTTGAGTTTTTTAAAAACAGTTTTATCTTCTGGAATGTTCCTTAAAAGTCAAGTTTACATTTGTCTTATTCATCACTCTATCACCAGCCTACACTAGGAACTCAATAAATATTTGTTGAAAGGTAAATGGTAAGAAAAAAAGAAAGAAAACAAGCAAATAAAAAACAAAGGAAGGAATGAGAAAAAAAGGGAAAAGGAGAAGGTAAGAAAGGGGAAAGGCAGGACCCTTTTCCTAGACCAACTGGCCATGGTAAGGGGATGCATGGTGATTGTTTAGCAGTTCATTTGGGTCACGGTTATGATATAGTGGATACTAGGATCTTGCCACCAAAATAGCAATGTCCCCTTCTCAGAAGCATTGGTGGGGGAGAGTGGGAGATTTCTGCCCTCCTCTATTATCTCTAACTGGTCTACACCTATGATGATGAGTGATTTATCTGCTGAGTGAGATGATCACACTTTGGGACCCAGGTTTTTTTTCCATTCTCTATCAAGCAGGGTAATGATTTAAAGTCAGTGCTTGCTTGGAGACAAATCTCTGTGCCTCTTCTTTTGGTATCTGACTTCAGCAAAATATGGGTCCAGCCCTATCCATCCAGATGGCTAACCCACTTTTCCCATGGTCATCCTAAGTTCTATAGACTTGGAGACAAAGAGTAGGACTCCCAATAGACTTCTGGTCAAGTCACATTCCGTTACCAGCTTTGCCAAATAATATGGATATTTTGATCTCTGTGTAACTCGGATATCTGTTAAACAAAGCCTAGAACTTAAAAGAAGGGCAAGATTAATCGCAATCCCCTCAGAAACCCCAGTAAGTAAAAAAGAAGGAAAGATACTATCGGTTACCAGCTCTACTCTCTGGTCATAACAATTTAACCAGAAGACTGAGTAGGCTTTTTGGCAGGTTGACAAATATTCCAAGATCATTCTTTTGGCATCATGTTTGCTCTTCAGATTCTTCCTGTGCTTGTGATCCGAGCCATCCAACAGCTCATAGATCAGAAATATCAGGAAATGCAGAAAAGAGGCCCCTGGAGCCGGGTGAAGTCATTTCAGCGGGGCTGGCTTGCCAAGGACTACCTTGTGAATGAGCATGGTTAAGATGGATGCCTGGCCCTCTGGAAGCAGACATCCTTGTCAGATACTAAGACATGAATGTGAATGTGCACTGTTCATAGCAGGACCTCCTGTGCTACTTTAAGGGATGTGAGAATACTGCTTATGGTTGTTAGGAATTCGAGAAAGAGTTTTGGTATGGCGCCTGCTGGGGTCTCCAAGAATGCACAGAGCTGTTGACACGGCAGGGAGTTTGCTTTTATCATTCCGTATGGGAGATGCTATTTTAGATACATAAGTGAGAGCGGGGCGAGTGAGAAAAAGGAGGCTGAGTGATCCACCCACCGCACCCTCAAGCCTTCCATATCATCACAGAAAATAGCAACTTCTCTGATCTTAGACCCCTCTGACACTTAGGGCCTCTTCCATTCCACAAGCACATTCCATCCACTGTTTATGATGGTCAGCCCCCACCATTAGGTTGTCAGCTCTCTGAAGGGGAGAATTAGGTTTATGTATTGCTCATCTTAGTATCACCACATCATCTAGCATCTTGTCCTAGAGACATTAGAAATAGTGACAACTGTTTGATGGGTTTTTTTCCCCTTATTGGTATGTTCCACATGCTAAAAAGATTACATTCATGAATTTAATACTTGTGTTATGCCTGATATAGGCCAAAAACCATTCCAGGATTTGAAGCTACCGTAATATTGAGGATGATGAGGATAACATTGATACCACTGAAATAAATAATAGTTAAAAGAGCTAGCATTTATTGAGTGTTTACCTTATGCCAGTCACCATTCTATGCATTTACACACATTATCTCACTTAATCCTCTTAATAATGTTATGACATAGTTATTATTATGAAGCCTTTTTGTTACATGAGAACACTGAGGCACAGATAGAAACATTTTAATACAAGCCCTGCCTTTAAGTAGTTCGTTCACTGGAGGGGAGTCAGAATGTAAAATGATGATGATGTTGATACTAGTAACAGAATTAAAAACAATTTGAATATAGTTTTAAGTGAAAAATTAGAAATCCATGCATAAGATAGAAAAAGCTGTGCCAACTCTTTGGGGAGGGTGCAAGTGTAATAAGGCAACTCTATCAGATAAATAAATTGCTTCCTTTCAGCATAAATTGAATGGTGTGATTCTGTGGTGTTGATGAGCTAGATTTCCAGGTGTAGTTCCTGATGAATGTTGGTTGATATTTTCGTTTACATTAATGAGAAAAATGAAAGTAAAATAAATAATGAAAATATGTCAACACTTTTTTTCTGAAGGATGGAAGTAACTTCTTTGCTGAATCACCTCAGAGTTTTCAAACATTAGAAAATGATTTCCTCAAGTTCTTCTGCTATTCATACAGAAAAGACCTGATACAAGGATACTTTAAAAATTTATGAAAAAATAGGGGCCAGCGCCGTGGCTCACTTGGTTAATCCTCCACCTGCGGCACCAGCATCCCATATGGGCGCCAGGTTCTAGTCTCGGTTGCTCCTCTTCCAGTCCAGCTCTCTGCTGTGGCCCAGGAGTGCAGTGGAGGATGGCCCAAGTGCTTGGGTGTCTGCACTGCGTGGGAGACCAGGAAGAAGCACCTGGCTCCTGGCTTCAGATCAGTGTAGCTCTGGCCGTAGCAGCCATTTGCGGGGTGAACCAATGGAAGGAAGACCTTTCTCTGTCTCTCTCTCTCACTGTCTATCTGTCAAATTAAAAAAAATTATGAAAAAATAGAATTAAAAGATAAATGCATATGCTGCAATAAAGTTTTGAAATGTATGCATAGTTTTTCATGACATGCATTTTCCATGGGCCTTTGGAAGACCCTTGTATATAACTTTCTTTCAGGTTAAATCTGCATTATTAACATATTTCTCTATCATTTTTTTAATGTGTAGACAAGAGGTTAGCAAACTATAGCCCATGGGCTCCTATTTTTATAAAGCCCATTATTTTATAGCTTCCCCCCATTTTTAAAGGATTAAAATTGAGGAGGAGCAGAAGCAATATCAACAGAAACTGTATGTGCCCAGCAAAGTCTAAGATATTTACTATTAAGACCTTGATAGAAAAGGTTTGCTAATCCTTGGTTTATACAATACATAAGTTTTGATTACTGTCAGGGTTTATATGTAGTGGGAATAAGGGTGTTTGTTACATTATCAGATTTAAAAATTTTGCTAACATAATTTTTTAAAACCTCCACATATAATCGAGAAGACTTAAATCTATCATGCTAGGTCCTGGGTTACCTAGAGTGCTTCCTTACAAGAGTCTCCCATACCACAAGATCTAAGCAAGATAAGGACACAAACATGCTTCCTGATGTTAGAGCACAATGTGGAACCCATTTTCCACCCACAGCAGCCTGAATAAAGCAGATTCTTTATGGAAATGCCATCCTATAGTTATATGAGAATTATTTTGACTGGCATATCTGGTTTTAATGATTGGACTCTACAGGAGCACCATGGGGTTGAGAACGGTCCTCACTCCCCACCCAGTCCTAACCCAAAGTACAGAAAACACGCAGTCCTACGAATGAGCTTGCCTGGGGAGTCCTGACTTCCCCCGCCTAGGATTCCCCTCCTCTGTTAGACCCAAAATGTACAAACTGAATGGTGTTTGCTCATTCTGTTCCAAAGTCCAGTCCTTCTTGTTCTCTCCTTAGAAGTCAATTTGGACCACTGCCAAAGAAAGGTCTCTTCACCACAGGTACACCATTTAGAGTCGGAATGCTACCTAACAAAGTCATGCTCCTTCCAGAAATATGCCTCCAAACAGGGTCTCAAGAGCTTGGGATAGTTCCCCTTTGTTGCTTTCCAGGCAAAATTCAGGAAAGTCAAGCAGTGTGAGGAAAATGAGTTGAGGTTGAGTTTTCCATTAGAAGTGCTGACACTGCCATTGTTGCAAATCATGATCATGGTGGGAAAGGTGTCTGGTTCTGACCTGTTTAGATTCATACTCACTGTGCATGTTTCAGGACTGTGGTCTGATGCCTGCATCAGGACATGTTCCAGTGTGTCTTCCTACTCACAGGTCATTTAGGCAACCAGCCCACCTGCCCTAGATCATTCTATCACCAGGATGATTTCATTTCAAGGAGTAATGATATGTTCCTGTCCCAGAGATGTGGCAAAAAGAAATTCCAGTCCATCCTAACAGATTTCAATTCCTTTGGCTATTGGGAAGAAAAGTCCCAAATGCTTCTGTTCCAAAAGGTTTTTGGGCACCAAGTGCAAAGATACTCATTCTATTGTATGAACCCTCAGGCTCCAATAAGAATTCCTGCAAATCACACACTAACATATTTAAAGGGTCATGCTGTAATGCAAGGGTTCTATTTGTATCTTTTCATTTAATCCTCACAACAACCTTAAGAGATGTATACTCTGCATTAGCCCCATTTGACACAGAGGGAGAGCAAAGCCTTGAGAAGTTACTTTACCAAAGCCACGTTCTTAATTAGAGACAGAGTCCAGACTCAACTTTAGAAGTGGTGATAGCCCTCTATCCAATCTGAGCTACCTCACACTTCTTTCAGAACCATTTCTGTTCCTTCATTCCCTGCCCTACACTTTTTAGTTCTATTAAAAGTCAATTAAATTAAACTGCTTGGTAATTTCTAAGATCCCAACTCTAATTGGAGGGTAAATAATTTCTATTTTCTTTAACTTTTATTTAATGAATATAAATTTCCAATGTACAGCTTATGGATTACAATGGCTTCCCCCTCCCATAACTTCCCTCCCACCCCCAACCCTCCCATCTCCTGCTCCTTCTCCCCTTCCATTCACATCAAGATTCATTTTCAATTCTCTTTATATACAGAAGATCAATTTAGTATATATTAAGTAAAGATTTCAACAGTTTGCACCCACATAAAAATAATTTCTATTTTTAAATTATTATGAAACAATATATGCAAAAGAATATATGTAGTATATATGTATGTTATTAAACATGATAGCTGTATTTGAGTCCTCCAGAGACATAGAATCAATAGAAGATACACACACACACACACACACATAGTTCATGGAAAATGAACTTAAAAGGTAAGTTTATTTTGGTACAAAAATTTTGAAATCCATGAATAATTTTTTATCATGTCTACTTTCCATGAACTCTTTGAAGACCTCTCATGTGTGCATGTGTGTGTATACTTTTGTGTGTGTGTGTGGATATGAACACATATATAGCATTTAAGTATATAAGATTTATTATAGCCCAGAATTGAACCAGGGACTCTGATGTGGGATGCATGCATCCTAACTGGCTGCCTAAACAGTAGGCCAAATACATGCCCCAATTTCATTAATAGTAAATACATTTGGACTAGTACTGGGCTAGAGTAAGACTTAATGATTGTATCATGTCTTTAGGCAAAACATTGTTACCACACTAATTTCTAACCCTTGGAAATAACATGACTGATGTCATTAGATTTTAGTAGCAAAGTCTCTGAATCCATCTGTGAAAGGTTAGAGTTGGAGGGAGATGCATATGGGGAAAACATGAAAAGCATATAGATTTCAGACCTAGGATCACCCCCCCACACTCTCCTAACCCCTGGAGGTTTGTCTCCAATGCAGAGAACCACATTTGTTGAGTCTAAGAAATTATTAGATTAATTTTTGGCACTTGTAACCTATTTAGAGGTATAGAAATTTGACTTCAACTGCGAAGCATCTCTTCCTTGGAGGAAGAACTGAGAGAAATTTGAGGTTTGACCTCATTCCTCCTGCCCCACCACAGACAAGACTGTGTAAAAAAGAATAATTCTTTTCAGACTCTTTGCAAATGAACACAGGATTCCAAAATCTGCTTCCTCAGAGTGACAGTTCCGTGGCTGACAGCAGCACAGAGACATCGATATGCTTAAGTATATCAAGAGTAAGAAGGAAAGGTCCTCCAACTTGTCAAACAAAACCCAGTTGTTGGTGACCACAGAAATAACCTCCTCCCACCACCACCAGCTTGCCCCACAGTCAGATGTGCCTGTATTTGATCCCAAAGTTCCATGAAAGATAGCCCTCAGCCCCTAAGAGCTCAAGAAGCTATGGTAGGATCTCTGGGTAAGTTATTAGGGTTGGGACCACACCCAAGGGTGGAGGGAAATCTTTGTTCCTCTAGTGCTATTTCCTGCCCCTCTGGCAGTTTTCACATACACACTTCTCTGTGAAGGAAATGCTTTGTTTTTATTTGTAGTTTTGTCTCTACTCTTCCTCAGAGAGCTCTAAGAGCCTTTCTCAGCATACATCCTTTGCATTTTCATCGAATGAAAGGCTGGGCTGACACAATGACCTGATAACCCCATCATGGCACATACAAGAAAAATACCAATTGCCACCCTCATGGCCAGATTGATTCTCACTGTTCAACAGCTTCCTTCCTGATAACACTTCCCACGATTCCATAGATGGCTGGCTGAGCTGCAGTTTCCACTGAGGAGACAAGAACTTCCTGCAGACTAAAGGGGAAGCTTTTGCAAACTTCGGTCCTTTCCACCTCTTGTAGTCTCTGCTCCTTCCAAGTACAGCCAGAGACACAGCAGCAGTTTTTTAAGTACTAACTGCAGAGAGGCATGTTGAGGGCTCCATGGAATTTGGCAAAGGGATGCTTCTGAGGAGGGTCCAAAATGGAATGAAAATTCTCATTGTTCTGGAGAAGAATGCAACATTTTACATTCTGCATTCCAGTGCACCATGTACATGTGCCTGTGCACATACCCACAAGAACACACACCAGATTGCATTTGAACTGTTCTTCAAGATGACAAGTGGCAGAACCTCATCCCTTCCCTGTGGTCTGAGAACCAGAGTATGGCAACATGGTTTCAAAGAATAGATCTTTCCCTGCATGTGAGACTATACTGGTAAACCAGGAGAAAGAAACTAGGACTAAGGAGCTCCTGGAAAATTCAGAGGAATGCTTTAAAGTAAAAATTGGTGATCGACTTTTCAAATAATTTATTTGAATAATTTTTGCATCATGATGTACTGTTGTAAAGAATTCTCTGTACTATTTAGTGTCCATGCCAGGAGACATATAAGTGATATTATTCCCTAAAATTTTCCCCATCTTATAGCTAAATAATAAGGCTGATTAAACTTTTAAACTTTTATTCATATATGTTATTTGTTTGAAAGGCAAAGACACCAAGGGAGAGACAAAGACACACACACACACACACATACACATACACATTATCCTTCCATTTGTTTACTCCTCAAATGCCTGCAACACCAAGACTAGTTCAGGCTGAAGCCAGGAGCCAGGAACTCAATCTGGGTCTTCCATAAGGGTGGCAGGGACCCAAGTACTTGCGCCATCACCTGCTGCCTTCCAGGAGGTACATTAGTAGAAAGCTGGAATCAGGAGCAGAGGAGGTACTTGAATCCAAGCCTCTGGTATAGGATGTGGGCATCCTGAGCAATATAATTTTTTTAACATTTATTTATTTGAAAGGCAGGGTAGCAGAGACAGAGGTACACACACACACACACACATCCTCCATCTACTGGTTTACTTCTACTGGTTCACTTCCCAAATCCCTCAAAGGCCAAGTCTGAGCCAGACAAAAACCAGGAGCCAGAAAAAGCCCATGAGAACATTTCAGGCATGGAAAGCCAAGACACTGTGGTAAAGAATGACCTACATGAAAGATCTCTCTGAGTGAGAAAGAAGGGGCCATCAAAGAAGGAGGTACCTTTCTCTGAAGGGAGGAGAGAACTTCCACTTTGACTATGACCTTGTCTAAATAAGATCAGAGTTGGCAAACTCAAGTGGCTTCCATAGCCTTGGCAGCTCATAACAAGAGCTTCGGGTGATCACTGACACCATGAATAAGAGTGTCAATTGTTAAATCAACAACAGGAGTCACTGTTCACTTGCTCCCCGTGTAGGACCTCTGTCCTTAATGTGTTGTACTATGTGAATTAACGGTAAAACAAGTCTTCAAACAGTACTTTGTACTTTGTGTGTCTGTGTGGGTGCAAACTGTTGAAATCTTTACTTAGTATAGAATTGATATTCTGTATCTAAAGATAATTAAAAATGAATCTTAATGAAGAATGGGATGAGAGAAGGAATAGGAGATGGGATGGTTTGCGAGTGGGAGGATGGCTATGGGGGGAAGAACCACTATAATCCAAAAGTTGTACTTTTGAAATTTATATTTATTATTCTGTAAAAAAAGAAAATACAGTATAAAATATTCATTATAGAATGTTTAATTCTCTGTCATTTATTGGTCTGTGTCTTAGGTCCATTTTATTTTCCTTTTGCATTTTAAAGTTTTGTTTATTCTAGGACTACTTCA
Source organism: Lepus europaeus (assembly GCF_033115175.1). NCBI lineage: Eukaryota > Metazoa > Chordata > Mammalia > Lagomorpha > Leporidae > Lepus > Lepus europaeus. The sequence goes on along the minus strand of NC_084830.1, from coordinate 111,099,659 downwards.
TGTAAAAGAGCATCTTAAACTTTGTCTAACATATATGTATGTAGCTAAAATTCTTTCCAATGTTTCTCTTACCTTTGAGTTGTCTTTTTAAAAAATAAATAAACATTATAGACAGGGGTCTGAATTGGTATAAATTTTAAAAAAAATAGAAAAAGAAGAAAGAAAACCAGGAGTCAGGAATTCTGCCCTGATCTCCTACATGGGTGGCAGGGACCAAGCACTAGGGCCATCATCTGCTGCCTCCCTAGGCAGGCATATCAGCAGGATGCTAGATCAAAGGAGAGTAGCTGGGACTCAAACAAGCACTCTGATACAGGATGCTGAAATCATAAGGGGCAGCTTAACCTACTGCCCCACAATGTTGGCCCCCCAAGCAATATCTAAACCACTGTGCCAAATATCTGCCCATGATCATATTTTTTAAGCCCATGATTTTTGAGACTCAGCAACGAGAGTGCAAAAAGAATCCAGAGAACTACATGTCATGCAACATGGGCATGCACAAAAGATTGGAAGTCTAACTGGCAAAACCAAAGTATCCAGAACAACCCCTTAACTTGAGGACACCAAAGCCCTTTAAGAAGTGAGAGGTCTCCTAAATACAGATATCTGGAATTAAAAGTCTCTCTTATTATGCTGGCCTAATTCTAAGTCTTTCCTGTCAATATTTGCATTCCTGGGCTTTTCCACATACCAGCTTTCTCTTACCTGATCCATGACCTTTTCAAGTCATACTCTGTCTCCATGTGTGCAAGTAATGATAACATCTTCTCCTCAAAGGATCAGCCTCACCAACAGGAGTGGCAGTGGTGGGCACAGACAACATATGCATTCCACAGAGGCTAAGATACAGAAAAGAAGAAGCCTTCGTATCTAAGATTTTTCAAAGGAGAAATTCTATTGACACCCTATGAGGTTGGAGTTCTGATGCCAAGTGACCTTCTAAACAAGTTGGGAGGCCTTCTGTCCCAGAGGCTGCCTCACTGGACTACAGCATAGCATATTATGTGTCCCTGTATTACCCAGAACCAATGGCCCACTTCCAACAACCTCTGGTGCTTCCAAAGTATTAGTAAATGAAGCATAAACAGAAAGGATTCCAAGAGGTTTCTCTGTGGGGCTGAGCAAGGTTTAGGTGTTGGACGTCAAAGTCAAGATGCAAAGATAGAAATGCCATGTTGTCCAGCCAGAGATGGACGCCTTTGCAAGTGTTGCAGAAGTATTTCTCCTCCAAATCCTTGGGAAAAGTTCACAGGCAGAGACTTGAGTGGGAAGTCTTATGATTAGGTGTCTACATCATTCCTGGATAAATCTCTGTGGAAACAGAGATTCATTCTCAAAGAAGAAATGGTGCCCAAAGCCCTGAACTTGGGAAATCCTACATCAGTAAAATTGCAGGAGACAGAGATCCCAACCTCATCCTTTGCATCTCAGTGCTTCAATCCTCTTTGTTGGCAGAGGGTGATAATAGTTTCCTTGAAGGGTTTTTTTGTGACTAAAGGATGCATCAATGATGTTCCAAGGAAGACAAGATGTCATGTCAATGAAACATCTATGAGCTACAGCAGGAGTGTTGAGTTCTAACTGCCAAGACAGACCTCAGTGAAGCAAGAGCAGCTTCCTGGTTTCATAGAGAGGATAGTTCCCTGGATAAACAGCAGGTAACACACGGGCACAGAGTGCCACACATTATGCTGGGGACATTGATCCACCTGCCCCCTTTAGTTCTTGCAAAACTGCTGCAAAAATGTTTATTACCATTCCTACTTAACAGATGAGGAAACTGAGGCTCAGACTGGAGAATGGTCTGGCAGGAGAAGGATGAGGATGGTGCTAGTGTCCACTCCTTGGATAATAGACTAAAAATGCCAGGTGCTCACATTTAATCTGTCCCTCAGCTAGAGTGTGGCTGTGTAGCCCAATCCTTGTCAGTAAGGCTTGAGAGGATCTCTTGAGAGCTGCTGTGAAGATTTTATTCCTTTATAAAAGGTATTCAGAAGAAAGCATCGCACTTTCCTTCGGTGCACATTTTTACCCCTCCATGCGACATCTGGAGCAGTTACAGTCATCTCACAGCCTTGACAGCTGTTGCTATTAGAGCAACAGCTCATGCTGGAGCAAAGCAGCATGGTTGTGTTGACACAGACAGGAAGAGGGCCAGACGGGAAGAAGCAGGTCCCATTACTCTGTCCCACTCGGAAGCTTTCCTCTGGTTCCTTTATTAGCAAAGCTTAAGAGGATGCAGTTGAAAATCACAAACGTCAGTCCAATGTGCCAGTCCCAGCCTCAAAGAACAAAATGCAAAAGGGATTGCTTGAAGCTCTGAGACAATAAGCAGCACAAAGAGTATACAGGAAACATTCAAAAAATGGAAAATGTGTATTATGAAAAATACTATGCATACATTTCCAAAAAAATTCTTGAACCAAAATAAACCTTGTAAGTCCATTTTTCGTCAGTTTTTTTCAATTCCTCTCTGATTAGCAAATTAAGGTTGCCATAATAAATTGCCACACACTGTGAGGCTTAAAACAGCAGGCATGTATTCTTTCACAGTTGTGGAGGATACAAATCTGATGTCAAATGTTGCTGTCAAAATGTTGGCAGGGTTGGATTCTGAGATTCTAGATGGATATGAACTTTGGGAGGATAAAGAATTTGATCTTTGATGGCAGGGCTGGGGTCTGGGAGGAGCTCAGAGCTGGATGAACTGTCCAAGTAAGTGGTCAACAAGACAATCGATCCAGAGTAGAAAGGCATTTTCATTCCTACAAGAATATGAAGATATGAAGTTGTTCCTGACTCTGCTCAAAGCTCAGCATGTTGGCATTTTCAAATGGGATACAGGGACTTGTGCTGTGGTGCGGAAAGTTAAGCCACCGCCTGCAGTGCCAGCCTCTCATATTGGTGCTGGTTCAAGTCCCAGCTGCTTCACTTCTGATGTAGCTCCTTGCTAATGCACCTGGGAAAGCAGTGGATGATGATCCAAGTGCTTAGGCCCCTGCACCAATGTGAAGACCTGGAAGAAGATCCTGGCTCCTTGGCTTTAGCCAGCCCTAGCCAGTGTGGCCATTTGGGGAGTGAACCAGTGGATGGAAGAGCTCTCTCTCTCTCTCTCTCTCTCTCTCTCTCTCTCTGTTTCTTCCTTCTCAGTCTATCTACTTTGAAATAAATAAAACAACTCTTTTACATGCAACTACTCTGACCACAATGAAATGAAGCTAGAAATCAACAACTCAGGAATCTCTAAAACATAAGCAAATGGATCCCAAAAATGGAGATTAAACAACATGCTACTGAATGAAGAGCGGTCATATAATAAATCAAAAGAGAAATAAAAAAAGTATGGAAATGAATGAAGATGACAATACAATATATCAAAACATCGGATTTGGAAAGACTGTTAAGAGGAAAGTATATAGTAATTGGTGCCTACCTCAGGAAATTGGAAAGGCACCAAATAAATGAGCTATCAGTGCATCCCAAGGACCTAGAAAAATAACAGCAAACTAACCCAAAATTAGTGGGAGAAATAATTAAAATTATAGAATAAACAAAATTGAAACCAAAATACAATACAAAAGATCAGTGAAACGAAGAGCTAGTTTTGTGAAAAATAAACAAAATTGATACACCATTGACCCTACCAACCAAAAAAAAAAAAAACAAAAACAAAAAACAAACAGAAAAATGAGGGAGAAGAACCAAATCAATAAAATCAAAGAAGAAAAAGGAAATATAACAACAGATACCACAGAAGAAAAAGTATCATCAGGAATTACTCCAAAGAGCTGTATGGCAACAAATTGGGAAACTAGAATAATGGATAAATTCCTGGACACATACAACCCACCTAAATTGAGCCATTAAGACATAGAAAACCAAAACAGATCAATGACCAAGATGGAAATTGAATCAGTAATAAAGACCTTTTCAACAACGAAAAGCCCACGATTGGGTGGCTTCACTGCTGAATTCTATCAGACATTTAAAGAAGAACTAACCCAAATTCTTCTCAAGCTAGGCAAAACAATTGAAAGGGATGCAATCCTCTCAGACTCCTTCTATGAAGCCAGTATCACAACAGAGAAGGAGAACTACAGACCAATTTCCTTGATGAGCATAGATGCAAAAATCCTCAACAAAATACTAGTCAATTGAAACAAACAACACATCAAAAAGATCATTCACCCAGACCAAATGATCTCTGATATGCAGGGATGGTTCAACATCAGCAAATCAATAAATGTGATATATCACATCAACAAACTGAAGAACAAAAGCCATATAATTTAGTCAATAGATGCAGAGAAAGCATTTGACAAAATACAGCAGCCTTTTATGATGAAAACCTTAAGCAAATTGGGTATAGATAGAATATCCTTCAACATAATTAAGGCAACTTATGACAAACCCATAGCCAGCATCCTATTGAATGGGGAAAAGTTGATCTACTAAGATCCAGAACCAGACAAGAATGACCACTCTCACCATTACTATTCAATATAGTCTTGGAAGATTTAGCCAGAGACATTAGGCAAGAAAAATAAATCAAAGGGATACAAAATGAGAAAGTCAAACTATTGCTATTTGCAGACGGCATGATTCTATGTAAAGAGGATCCAAAAGACTTCATTAAGAGATTATTGGAACTCATAAGATAATTTGGTAAAGTGGCAGGATATAAAGTTAACACACAAAAATCAATAGCCTTTATACACACAGACAATGCCACAGCTGAGAAAGAACTTCTAAGCTCAATGTCATTCACAGTAGCTACAAAAAAGTGAAATACCTTAGATTAAATTTAACCAAGGACATCAAAGAACTCTACAATGAAAATTACAAAACATTAAAGAAAGAACTAGAAGAATAGATAAATAAATGGAAAAATCTTCCATGTTCATGGATTGGAAGAATCAATATCATCAAAATGTGCATACTAATGAAAGCAATTTACAGATTCAATGTGATACCAATTAAAATACTAAGGACATTTTTCTCAGAAATAGAAAAAATGATGCTGAAATTCATATGGAAACACAGAAGACTAAATTGCTAAAGCAATCTCATACAACCAAAGCAAAGCTGAAGGCATCATGATACCAGATTTCAAGATATACCACAGGGCAGTTATAATCAAAACAGTCTGGTACTTGCACAAAAACAGATGTATAGACCAATGGAACAGAATAGAAACTTCAGAAATCAATCCATGCATCTATAACCAACTTATCTTTGACAACAGAACTAAAACCAATCCCTGGAGCAAGGACAGTCCCTTCAACAAATGGTGCTGGGAGAACTGGATCTCCACATGCAGAAGTATGAAGCAAAGCAAGACCCCTATGTTACTCCTTACACAAAAATTCACTCAAAATGTAGTAACTATAAATAGGCAGGGTTAAAGATCAGGAAATAGAGTATTTAATATGCTTAAGTTTTTTTCCAAGGAAACCTTAACAGATGCTCTGCATTCAAATTCTGACTCTAATTCCTACTACCTATGTACAAATTCTTCAGTCAATCTCCTAAGTTTTCTCATCTATAAAATGTGAATAATAATAGTATGTAAATCAGTGAGTTGTTACACAGGTTGAATTAGTTAATATTTGTAAAATACATCAAATGGTGCCCAGCATATATTTTAATTAAACAACATAGTATTTGTGATATACACGAGGTAAATGGCATCAGGCAATTGTTTGTGGTGTTAGGATGAGACCATAAACAATTATAAGTTGTTGGTTGTGCCATTTTTGTTTTTCTCATACAACACTACTTCCAAAAGTTCATGGAAAATGGAATTATAAGGAATTTATTTTGATGCAAACAATTTTTGAAGTCCATGCATACATACTGTTTTAAAAAGTCCATGGAGAATGCACACTAAAAGACTATGCATAGGGGTCTGCACTGTGGTGCAGTGAGATAAAGCCCACGTCTGCTGCGCCAGCATCCCAAATGGGTGCCGATTCAAGTCCCTGGTGCTCCACTTCCCATCCAGCTCTCTACTGATGCACCTGGGAAAGCAGCGGAAGACGGCCTAAGTGCTTGGGCCCCTGCACCCACGTGGGAGCCTCAGAAGAAGCGCCTGGCTTTAGGCGTCGACCTGGCACAGCCCTGATCATTGTGGCCATTTGGTAAGTGAACCAGCAGACTGAAGACCTCTCTCTCTGCCTCCATCTCTCTCTGTATCTCTGCCTCTCAAATAAATCCTTTAAAAAATTATGCATAGATTTCATTCTTTTTGCATCAAAATATACTTTCCTTTTAATTCCATTTTACATGAACTTGTGGAAGTATGCTTGTATGAGATTCCATTCCAAATATTTGACTCAGGGCTTTAGCAAAACACATGTGATTGTGTGTATATATGCATGTAAGTAGGTAGGTAGGTAGGTAAGAGAGGGGAAGACAGATCAGGTCACAGGAAAAAGGAGTCCATAGCTGACAGAGATGCATTACATCTGGAGATTTTTGTGTTTTCATTCCTCTGACACCTTTGAGAAATCCATCTATATTCTCAATCCATATTGGGACTTGACCCAGACATACTGAGAGAAAAGAGATCCCCCTCCTTTTTTGGATTCTAATTTATTCAGAGGAGAATAAGGGTTTGCTAGCTGCCACCTTTCTCACTCTGTGTAAAAAGTCTGCCTGGAATCATCTAGTGTGAACCAAAGGTAAGAGATGAGAGAAAGGAAGGCTCTTTGATATCATTTGATCCCCTCAATCAGACAGTATCTGAAGCCCCTCTTTGGGTATCCCAGTAAGACCAGGCGTGAATTTTTCTTCTGTGTCTATGTCAATTTGAGCAGGATTTCTTTCTTATGCTACCAAAAGAAAACCATATAACTTACCTGAATTGTCCCGAAGAGATAGTTTTTAATTTTTAAATGGAGCCTTGGATAAATAAACATGACATTTCTGACAGATAAAGTCCAACCCAAGAATCTCTGATTAAAGTTTTCCATAAACTGGATACAAAATCAGATTTTGGCTTCTTCACAGAGGACTTTCTCAGACATCCTATTTCTCATGAGTGTGTACTCATTCCTGATTGTGCTTCATGCCCAATCAAGCCATGCCCCAAGGTCCCTATGCCAACATCAGCCCACCTAGAAGTCCAGAGAGAGCCTGGAGCAATCAGTGTCACAACTGACAGAGTTGAGGGAAACCCTCCTAACCCTGTACCCCCCTAAACTTCACAGAGCAAGAAGCTGAGTTATGAGAAAAGGTTATTAGTGCATGCAAGAGCTCCTGCTGGAGAGAAAATTATGTGTATAAACAAAGTGTTATTATGGGAATCAGGGAGGCTGCACGCAGGAAGGTCATTAAAATGAGAAAAAACCCCAGCATATCAGTCTTTTCTAAATCACTAAACTCACACACACGAGAGACGTTAAATATCATTATATCTCACAGGTTTCTTTTGATCATTAGTCTTTCCAGCTCAGAAGGGGACATTCTCAGATGCTAAACTATTGAGTACTTTAAATGAGGAGGAATTTCTAAGACATAATTCGTGAAGTTGGAGTTTTGGTGGAGAGCTCAATTAGAGACTGCTTACTAATACAGAGCCAGTTTTTGAGTCCCTGGGCTGTTATTTTCTCTTCTACAAATAAAAGACTAATTTTTTCCTTTGCTTCACTTAACAAATTTAGCTGTTTTCCACTGTTTCTCCTAATGAAGGAATGCACAACACTCCCCCTATCTACAGTGGTGTACTTCACAAAAATGGTTTTCAGGCTTTAGGTTAAGAAAACAAATCAATAAATTAGTTTTAATAAAAATGTTTTTGAGCCAAGGCCAGATTTGTCCCATGGAAATCACATTAGTGAACAGTTGGTTCCATTAAGAAGTTTTACTCAAGCTTGGTTCTCTGAGTCAGATTTCTTTGTTCTTAACAAGGGATCTTGATAGCTCAGCTCAGACTACTGCTCTATATTCTTTACACGCATGAGTAGTATAATGTGCCTTTGCTTTTCCCTTTATTCATTCTTTGAGCCTTTAATTTTGGAACTTAAAGACAATGATATTACAACTAAATGTTCTCAAAAGTTGTGTTTGGAATGTATAATCAGATGCAATTAGGAATGGTATGAAGATACCATGGTGGCATTTGAGCCATGGGTCTTTGTACTACCTGGACTCTTGTCTTGGGTATGCTACTACTTCTTTTACAATGTCTCCAAGGGAGATATTAGACAAAACAGGTGAAGTACAGGCACTTGGACCCCAAATGCCAAAGCAGAATTCAATTAAGCTGGGCTAGAATCCATAGAGAGCTTCTGTAGCCACGTGAGGGAGGTTTACATGGACTAGAAGCAAATGGAAAGGCTGTTCTCACTCAACAAAGCCCAACTCATTTGTGTACTTCTTCCTGTAAATCTAAAACTGAGCTGGGCATTCTTAGGGTCTGGTGAAAAGGAAGCTCCAAAATAAGATGACTGAGCCTTTTATTGGTTGGCAAGACCAGGCCACCATGTCACCCAAAAGGAGAGGAGACAGATCTAACCCTACACAGTGACTCCAACCAAAGTGGCCAAGACTACCCACAATTCTCCTTTTTAGCCAATGGAGGGAAGGAGTTGAAATGAAGGGAGAATGAATCAATGCATTCTTTTCCATTCCTAGAAAGTAAAACAGGAAAATCTTTTCATGTCCCCAGCATTATGTATATTAACATATGTCTCTTTGGCTCATTTAGGAGACCCACAGACTAAATTCCCAACTGCATTTAGGCCTGTTTTTTATGTAATGCCAGATATAATTCATATCCAGCTTATTGGTTTGGGCACACAACAGATCTCAACTGTAATGTGTGCTAAAGTCCCCACAGTCACACTCTAAAAGCCCTCCAAACCCATTAAAAATCCTCTTACGTAAACATATATTATGTTGCTGTCTGAAATATTCTTCATTTTTCTTCTGGTAGTTACACCCCAGTTTCCCTCACTTTCAACTCATATGCTTTAAGTAGAGTTGATTTCACCCCCAATTCAGGAGTCGGTTGTATGACTAAGACCTAGCTAAAGAAAGTCCTGAATCCTTATATATTGGTTATCAAATCCAGGATGAGCTCATGGTCTAAACTCATACAATCAGAATGGATTATATAATTTTTTCTAGAAATAAATATGTAAAATATATTTTTTCAAGGATAAGTATGTTCACTCTTTTTCAGTGGCTTTCAATCTTAAAACATGCAGTACCACTGAGCTGATGGCAATCATCTCTCAGACACAATCAGAGAACCACCAAGAATGGAGACAACATCAAGGCAATATAGCTTGGAACTGCACAGAGTAAGACTGAGGTCTCTGGTGACCTTATTTGGGCTCTGGTTCCTATTGCATCTGAAACTGTTATGTCCCAAGATTGCTTGATTTATAAGACCCAGTAAATTCCTTTCTATATTTGAGCTAGGTTGGATTAAATTTTATCCTTGGTAGACAAATAAATGGCATAAATGTACCTTTCATAAAAATCACCCAGGATAAAATAATAGAAGATAAAGTAAAGCTAATTCTATAAACTCCTGTCCTAGTAATAAAAACTAGAGATAAAATATATTGACTACTAACTGTGGGCCAAGTGTTGTTTTCACTTCATTCCATGTCTTAATTCATTTAATCCTAACAATGATCCATCAGGTATTAGGATTTTGTCCTTTTCCTATGAGGAAAGTATGATGTAAAGAAGACAAGAAAACTGCTCAACATCATGCAATAGTAAGATGGCACTTGATTATTGACCAAGAAATCTGATTCCAGAGATTTTTGTCCCCAACTGCTATATTCTGCTGAGACACACACACACACACACACACAAATAGTTGATACTATTCAACACTCACTGGCTATCTAGGAGTCTGCTTGAGATACCAGAGTCCACTTAATGGTATAACATCAAAATGAGAACTTCAGGTGAAAATGAAGAGCCTCAAATGAAAATATATCTATTTTCTATAACACAACTGGAATTTATGGAACAGTTACCAATAAAGGAATTTGAGCATGGCCTTGACCATCTTTCTTCTCAGTCATGGGTGCAAAGACAGATGTTTAAAGGTCTTTCTGGTATGGTGAGTTTGGAAGGGAAGTCTTAATCTGTTTGACCACTGAAACAAAGTATCTTAGACAGGGTAACCTACCAAGAAAAGAAATTTACCACTTACAGTTCTGGAGGCTGGGGAATCCAAGATCAAGGCGATGGTGACTGGTAAAGACCAGGTATCCATAGATGTCATGGATGGTACCTTACATGTATGATCTGATGGTGGAAGGAGCAAGCAAGCTCACTCAAACCTTTAATTTTTTTAAATAATACTTCTGTTCTGAAATCATTTTATTCAAAATACAGAAAGAGAAAGACAGACAGACACAGACAGAGTTGGACACAGAGAGGTCTTCCAGCTACTGGTCCTTTCCCCAAAATGCTCACAACAGCCAGGGCTAGGCAAGGTCAAAACCCAGAGCCTAAAACAGTTCAGCTTTCCCACATGGATGACATGTACCCAAGTACTTGAGCAATCATCTGATGCCTCCCAGGGTGCACATTAGTAGGAAGAGGTATTGAAAGTAGAGTATCCAAGACCCGAACCAGGTGCTTCAATGTTGAATGTGGGTATTCCAACTGGCAACTTAACTGCTATGCCAAATGCCTGCCACCGTTGCAGGAGCACTAATCCCATTCATGCCTTAATCACCTCCCTGAGACTCCACCTCTTAAAAACATTACATTGGATATTTGGTTCCAACATACAAATTTTAGCAGGACACAGACATTCAGACTATGGGGCATAAAAACTAATGCTTGAATTTCAAACTGGCTTCAAATTCAAAAGGGGCAGCACTGCAAAGTGTCAGGGCTAGGAGGAACAGTCAAAGTAATCAGATATATTGCTAGAGACCTGAATCCTGAATCAATCCATTCGTTGGCACCAGGCTCTGAGTACCTGTTATGGGCTGATTTGTGTCTCCCCCAAATTCACATGTTGAAGGCCTAATTCCCAGTATCACGGTGTATAGTGTATTTAGAAATAGAGCCTATTAAAATATAGTTAAGTTGGGGTCAGCGCTGTGGTGCAACGGGCTAATGCCCTGTCCTGAAGTGCCGGCATCCCATATGGGTGCCAGTTCAAGACCCAGCTGCTCCACTTCCGATCCAGCTCTCTGCTATGGCCTGGCAAAGCAGCAGAAGATGGTCCAAGTCCTTGGGCCCCTGCACCCACATGGGAGACCCGGACGAAGCTCCTGACTCCTGGCTTCAGATTGGCACAGCTCCGGCCATTGTGGCCAATTGAGGAGTGAACCAGTGGATAAAAGAAGACCTCTCTCTCTCTCTCACTCTCTCTCTGTGTCTCTCTCTCTCTCTCTTTCTCTCTCTGTCTCTCTTCTCTCTGTAACTCTGACTTTCAAATAAATAAAAAAAACTTTAAAAATATAGTTAAGTTAAAATGCAGTCATTTTTGGTCTCTACTCCAATTTGGTACCCTTATAACATACAGGGAGACATCAGGTAGATTATATGAGGGCCCAGTGAGGAGGTGGCCATCTGAAAGCCAAGGAGAGAGGTTTTGGAAGAAATCACACCCTGATCTTGGACTTCTAGCCTCCACAATGGAGAGCAAATAAATTTATTTTGTTTATCCCACCCATCTTTATTATTTTGTTATGACAACCTTAGCAAACCAAGAATGTCTCAAAGTGAGGTTCAGGGAAAATGACAAAGACTACCTCATGGACAGGAACTCTGAATCCACCTGGATAGGGCTCAGCAAAATCTAGGTGGGATACCATTGTTACCAGCCAATAGAGAACTGAAATGCTATACAGAATGTCTAGACATAGAAAAATTGTGGCAACAGGCCAATGGGCAGAGTTTGACAAGTTCTGGGTTGAATATCTAAGTAAAATCCTAGCTCTGCTGCTTATTAACAAGGTGACTTTGTGTATGTCTTTCACAATTCTGAGCCCAATCTTCCTCAACTAAGAAACTCCCTACCTACGTCATGGATGTAGTAAGGATTACATTAAAAGAAATAATATGTGAGACACGATAAATATTCAATAAATGGAAGCCACTTGGTAGCTGGGTTTTGGTGGATGATGCATGCCCAGGGTTCATTCTAATACATTCTGAGTGACACTCTAGCTGGCAGGCCTGAACCCTTTGGCCTTATGCCTATCTTGGTGGCAATTAACTCCCCTACTGCGTTGTGCTGGTGGGGACTATAATTCAAAGCCTATGGCTAAGCAGGATAAGGAAGCCAGAACTAAGAATTTCTCCCCATGGTTACACACATACAAAGTGAATCTATTCACTAGAGTCATCTTTGAACAAAAAAGGACAACATGAAGCATGAATTTCAGATCCTGTTTAGTGTCTCCTTCATAGCACCCTGCCACTCCATGGCTCTCTTGACTATTGGTGGGAGAAAGCTCCAGATGAGGAAATTTCAGGGATGGAATGTAAGGAAAGGGTCATTGTTTTAACATGTGGGTGTCATTTGCCCAAAAGCCATTTCTGGGTAATCAAAAACAAATCAAAGAACAGAACTTTGGGGCTGCACATAAAATATGCCCAAGACTGAGATGGGCACAGTAACTTGGGATGTTTGCATCCCGTCTCGGAGTTTCTGGATTCAAGTCCTGGTTCTCTTTCTGATTTCAAATTTGTACTAATGCACACCCTGGGAGGCACCAGGTGCTGTCTCAAGTACCCATGTAGGAGACCCAGATTCCTGGCTTTTGCCTAGACCTGGGGCATTTTCGGCATTTAGGGAGTGAACCATTGGATGGAAGCTGTCCGCCTGTCTTTCAAATAAAAATGAAAAAACTAAAAGTCCAAGACTACATCCACAATGAAATTTTTAAAATGTTTTGTTTATCAATTACAATTTTAGGAAAGGATATTTTCAAAAATGAAGCTATATCTTTGAACACTTCTTGAATTTCAGTCTCGTGGAGAAAAACGTGAAGGTACTAGGATGACTTTGTCACTTTCTCTGCTGATTAAGAAGCCTGTTTACATGACCACACCGTGAACACAGGACCAATCCTGTTACGAGTTCCAATGCCCTGGTTAATGATCCATTCATTGCAAACTCTATTTACTACTACTAATAAAAAACACTTCCAGAACCACAAAGAATGGTAAAATTCTGAATGCAATTTCCTGTTCAAGGATTTGGAGAAAGCCGAATGGGAGAACCATAGTATCAGGGGTCTCTGCTGCTGAACTTGGTGGGGCATCTACTAAGTACATCTTGAGGAAGGATGGCTAGAAGTAAGTAGCAGAGGGGAACCAGAATCAGGGAGGTTTCAACATCATCACCAGGAATACAAATGTAGATGTTAAAATAGAAGGACAAGGCAAAGAGAGAAATTGGAAGGTAACAGTCTTAGCAGATATAAAGTGTTAAGAGGCAGAACTGAGCCCATAAACAATGCATACTGGCTTTCTTTATGGGACTAGGAAAATTTCCAACATAGGTTATTGGGAAAGCCTATATTATACAGAAAGACACAGTTATTCAACTAATATACAAAAGCATCAAAAAGTATTCTGAGTGACATGCTGAACTCCCATGAAAGTGAAGAATTTTTTTTTTAGTATTTATAGTTACAATAGTATTGATGCAATTTTAGTACTAAAAATCACAATGAAATAACAATTGACAAAAAAAGAATGCCTACAAACCAAAGTTTGCAAATTGGATATCCATAGGTTGAGTCTGACTGTGTTGGCCATGCATAGCACTTTTAAAAGTGTACTAATTACCATTAGTGTAACATTTCCATTCCTCCTGCCTTTATCTTTTATTTTAATGTGCTTGTGATGAGATGGCAGAGGAGGCTTTCTATTCTAAGAGCTCTCTGATCTTTGGTCTCTTTCCCTGGTGAGTAGGAGGTTAGTTCTGACATTCGTTGGTCCTCGTTTCTTAATTGGGTAAACTTCTTCTATTAACAATCTAAGGGCAACATGCTCCTTCTGTTTTTCACCCACAATTTCTTCTGAGAGTGGTAATTAGAAAATACACTTGGCTCCAGGTTCTAGCCTTGTTCTCCAATCAGCTCTATCAGTAATAATGCTGACATCTTGATCTCCATCTGTCTTATTCCTACGTCATTTCTCAATTGGTAAGAAAAGAGAAGAGGGGGGCTGTTATTACTTGGCTCCAACAAACTCCAAGAAGTTGCAACATTTAAACACTGGGAAATTTTAAGTAAAGATCCATATTTCTGACTCTTGTTGAAAAGTAGAAGGTCTGGCAACACTAGGACCATATTTTTACAGAATATTAATTGGCTGACCTTAGTACTGGATGATACCTTTACATGGGGCACAGGTACTCCAATTTGCTATAGTACCCATAACTCCAGATTCTATTACACTCAGGCATTTAATTTGGCCATCTTTTCCTGACATTTAAGTTTGAAATTTCTACTTTAACCATATGAACAGTCTTATTTAGAAAATTCATTTTTTCTAAGTCAGTGAAAGCCAGATTATTGGAAATATGATGAGTGGAAACTTCGAAAACTACTTATGTGGAAGATCCTGTAGTAAAAGGACTGATCACAAAGCTAGTGTGGTGGCATTCTGGCTACTGACTCAGAAGATCTACAGATCTGTTGTTTCACGTCACTGTACTCCCAACGCAATACAGATCAAGATCAACAATATTCTTTTTCTATTTTCTGATGTGACTGTAAATACCAGCTCACAAAACTGATTTAAATCCAAGAGCAAAGACAATCCTCCATCTATAGCTTAGGGGTTTTTTTGTTTTTTGTTTTTGTCCAGACATTGTAGGTTGTGTCTTTCTGGAAAAAGCAAAGTAGAGGATTGAGAAAATTATCAAACTAGCTCAAGCAAAACACATGTCAAATGACCCAGGTAATTTCCAGAGAAGCCAGTGTTTTCTCTGAATTAGGGTACTTGGAGAATTGCCCCAACCACCTGTATTGCTTAGGTCATGGAGAGCAAGACAATGTTTTCACAACTAAAATAACCATGGTTGTACTAGCCATGGAAGCCTGTCTCAAAAACAGAATTTTGCTGCATCACTGCAGATCGAATTACCTTTAACACAAAGAGCTGTGGGGATAGTAAAACATTAATTTCATTGTTCCAAAGCAATTTAATCATGTTACATGGATATGACTAACATTAAGGTTTTCCCGGGTCTCATTTTATAAGAAAGCAAAATGACTAGTCAATCAACCATTTGTCTGGTCCAAATGATAACAACAGCTGGTTTCTTTTAGATGCTCATATAGTGTAGGTGCTACAAGTTAACATTGAATTTCATTAATTTTGGCAGCAGGCAGGAAGGCGGGGTTGGGGAACCTAGCAT
Organism: Lepus europaeus; assembly: GCF_033115175.1. Taxonomy (NCBI): domain Eukaryota; kingdom Metazoa; phylum Chordata; class Mammalia; order Lagomorpha; family Leporidae; genus Lepus; species Lepus europaeus. Next base: position 111,084,289 of record NC_084830.1, on the reverse strand, counting down.
TTGTCTTCTTCACACATCAGGGTTCAGATGACTTCTAAAGAACACTAAGTTTCTCCATTGACTGTCTCATTGCTGCACTCTTGCTCTAGCTCTCTCTCTAATGGCTCTTGCTCATGTCTTTCTGTTCGAAAATCAAGACTCTTCTGAGTCACTTTCTCAGAAGAGACATTGATGTCTTCTGAATGGTGAAGCACCCCTTCACTCTACCTGGAATCCTGGACCTCATGATATAATTCATCGCAGAAAATAAATACAAAGTAAATATGACTCCAGATTTAAATCTAGGAATTCAAGCAAGCACTACAGTCTGGAGTGTTTGGCTTCATTTCTGGCTGTGAGTCACGGCAGGAGGTTCCCATTAAGGTGTATATGAATTGCATTACTCCACACTGGAGTTTGTCTATAACGTCATGTTGTCAGGCAGCCAAGTTCTTCTAGCAATCTCACAGACCAATATTCAAAACGTATCAGTATCTCATTAGAGCCTTCATTTGTAAAAAAGCTTTACATTGTCCCCAGCAAGCCATAGTTACATAGATATTTTGATTTAGGGTAAAATAAAACCCATTTTAAATAAGTTTATTACTTCCATTGTATTAGTACCTATCAAGTTGTCACATTCATCTGGAATGAGTTGCTATAAAAAAGAGGAAATAAATGCATAGAATTATGCATGTAGCATGCTTTGATACAGTTCAAAGTAACAGGAGGGGCATTTTCAGGGAAAATTTGTTCTATACCCCTGGCCCTGTCCAACACCAGGGGGAAAACATTTCTCAAGCTAAGTCATTCATTCAGCAGGACAGAAACTGTTCAGATAAGCTCCAGTTGTGAGGTAAAAAGGCAACAAATACTTTCTCTTCAGCTTCACATCGCTTTTTTTATGTGAATCACTGAAGAATTTTAGGCAAATATATTTTGAAAAAGTGCTGAATCCCAAAGGACTTAATAGTTGAAGAGTTGACTGCTAATCCTCCACCCACATCCCCTCCTTCCTCTTCAAAACCACCTCTTCAGATGGTAACTTGTGAAGACACCCCTCATCATGAGGTCCTCGCTCACCCTACTGTGTCACTGCCTTCAAAGATGAATGACCTGGTAAGAGGATGAAACGTCCTGAGGTTCAAAGCTGCCATGGACTGATGGTTCCAATACCATCACTGGAGGGTTTCTCTTCTTGTCTTTCTAATCTAGTGTTCTGTGCTGAAGGGACAATGGTTATTTCATCCACTCCTGAAGTAGGACATGAAGGATCAGGGCTGATGGAAATTAGAATCAAGGAACAAAATCACATGTTGTCTGGGGAAGGTGTACAAAGGTGAGGAAGAAGACAAATACACTCATTAAAAAAAAAAAAAAAACTCAGCCGGCACTAGCAGGAGAGGCCCCCGGCATCCCATATGGGTGCTGGTTCGGGTCCTGGCTGCCCCACTTCTGATCCAGCTCTCTGCTATGGCCTAGGAAAGCAGGAGAGGATGGTCCCAGTCCTTGGGCACCCAAAAGAAGCTCCTGGCTCCTGGCTTCAGATCAGTGAAGCTCCAGCCGTTGCAGCCAGTTGGAGAGTGAACCAGCAGATGGAAGACCTCTAGACCTCTCTCTCTCTCTATCTCTCTATCTCTCTCTCTCTCTCTCTCTCACTGCCTCTCTTTCTCTGTGTGTGTAACTCTCGACTTTCAAATTAATAAATAAGGGAGGGAGTGGCACGATGGCGAAATAGGAAGGGAGCACACTGATAGTTCGAGAAGAGACAGTTTAATAAAAGTGGAGATACTGCAGGGTCAAGGAAGAGTAGGGGAAGAAACAGCAGAGGAAACTCTTCCGGAACTAGTGATTCACAGTGGACCTGCATGGAGAGCATGGGAGCCCAAGTTCGGGACAGCAGCAGCAGACTCAACACACCAGCGCTGGAAAGCAAGGTGAGCCGAACCTCAATAGCCCAAGACACCAGCGGGAAAGCAGAAAGAGGAGACTAGAGGGAACAAGGCTTGAAACTCTGTGGGGAAAAGTTCACCAGGCTAATTAGAAGAGAGAGAGAGAGAGAGAGAGAGAGAAGGTGACTGATACGGATACGAGTTTCTCTCTCTCCGCTCACCTCTCAAAGGCGAGCAAGACAAAGAGCAGGCACCATTTTGGACATACGTCATAAGCAGGGCGCCCTCAGGTCTGCACCGGCCCTGAGCCTAGCAGAAAAACCTGACTCTGGGGGGTGAAATAACAGGAGGTTAGGATCTAACTCGGCAACCCAGTGGGAGACTGCAGGAGAATTGGAGCCCATGCTGAGGGCAGCACAGATTCCCTGAGTGGTCCTTGGGAAAGAACTTCCGATCTCTGGCTCCTGTGGGTATATTATTTGCCTGCTAACTACCTCCAATTCCATTCAGCTATGCGGAATTACTTCCCTTGGAAAGAAAGAAAGAAAGAAAGAAAGAAAGAAAGAAAGAAAGAAAGAAAGAAAGAAAGAAAGAAAGAAAGAAAGAAAGAAGGAAGGAAGGAAGGAAGGAAGGAAGGAAGGAAGGAAGGAAGGAAGGAAAGAGAGAGAGAGAGAGAGAGAAAGAAAGAAAGAAAGGAAGGAAGAAAGGAAGAAAGAAAGAGAGAGAGAGAAAGAAAGAAGGAAAGAAAGAGAGAGAGAGAGAGAGAGAGAGATTTACCACGCGTAACCTGGAAGTGTCACCTTTGGCACACCCTCAACCCTGAGGAACCAAACAGAGCTCTCAGTCCACACCCATCTCAAACCTCTAAGGCTCCATCGAAAGCAGACAGTCCACTTAATATAGAGCCATAGTATAACAAGAAAAAACACCACAGTGAAGAAACCAAATATCTCCAACATGCCAAACAACAAACGCAAAAACTGAGGTAACAAGAACAAGGAAGACACTATGACGCCCCCAAATGAAAAAGACACCCCAATTCAAGATTATGAAGATGAAGAGATAGAGGAAATGCAAGAAGCGGATCTCAAAAAATTGATAAGAACATTAAGAAGTTCTCAAAAACAAATTCTTGAACTACAGAAATCCTTAATGGACAAGATAGAAAATCTCTCTCATGAAAATGAAATATTAAGGAGGAATCAAAATGAAATGAAACAACTAGTAGAACAAGCAACTGTGATAGTGATGAGAAATCATAATGAAATGAAGAATTCAATAGATCAAATGACAAACACATTAGAGAGCCTTAAAAACAGAATGGGCGAAGCAGAAGAGAGAATATCGGAATTAGAAGACAGAGCACAGGAAAGGAAACAGGCAAACCAAAGAAAAGGAGAGGAAATTAGAAATCTAAAAATATTGTTGGGAATCTACAGGATACTATTTAAAAAACCAACATTTGGGTTCTAGGAACTCCTGAAGGCATGGAGAGGGAGAAAGGATTAGAAGGCCTTTTGAGTGAGATACTTGCAGAGAACTTCCCGGGTCTGGAGAAGGACAGAGACATCCTAGTACAGGAAGCTCATAGAACCCCTAGTAAACATGACCAAAAGAGATCCTCACCACGACATGTTGTAATCAAACTCACCACTATGAAGCATAAAGAAAAGATTCTAAAATGTGCAAGAGAGAAACGTCAGATTACTCTCAGAGGATCTCCAATTAGACTCACAGCAGACTTCTCATCAGAAACCCTACAAGCTAGAAGGGAATGGCAAGACATAGCCCAAGTACTAAGAGAGAAAAACTGCCAGCCCAGAATATTATATCCTGCAAAGCTCTCATTTGTGAATGAAGGTGAAATCAAGACTTTTCATAGCAAACAGAAATTGAAAGAATTTGTTGCCACTCGTCCTGCCCTGCAAAAGATGCTTAAAGATGTGTTACACACAGAAACACAGAAACACGGTCATCAATATGAAAGAAGGTAAAAGAAGGAAACCTCACAGCAAAAGATCACAGGCAGCTCAATTTCTCTTTGACATAGAATTAAACTCTGATGCTCTGTTAAAGCAATGTGTTAAAGTAATCTATTATGTTCTCTTGATGTCTGTTAAATTCTAATTGTTCAAAAACAGCTGAATTTTTATTAAGAGCTAAGGGTTATTTAAATATGTGCTTATTTTCAAAGATTTGAATAATCACCTTGTAACAATGATCAGATTTGGTCTATGTTATGTCATGATTTTAAGGAATCTTATTTCAACCAGATATTTTGGATTTTGAGCCTTCTTGGCATTCTTGACAGGCATTCAAAAAATCAAAGTTTCAACAATCTGGATTCTAAAATTTCCAGTAAATCTTGGGCTTTGGTTTTTCTAGTTTGGGCCCAACTGAAAAAATCAAAGGACCTATGTCTCTCATCTTATAGAGACACCAACTAATCAGGCTATTTGGATTATATTAGAAGTACTGTCAAGATGTGACGTGGTACTGAACTTTAAGTTTCTATAATGGAAAATGCTATTAATACAAATGTTTGAGAATTAAAAAGTCTAATGATCTTGTTTACTAGACATGATAGTTATCTTAATGAGAAAGCCCCAGAGGACTAAAGGGTTAAATACTTGTAAAATCCTACAGGTGCTTTCAAAAATACTGTGAAGTAAGCAAGTGCCTCTTGTTGGCTGATGAGTTTATAATTTTAAACATGGAGACTTAAAGTCTTTTGTCATCCACAGTTATATATGATTTGCTGCTCATAAAACTAAAGCATTGTTGGTTCTGGGTTTAGCTGTCCTCCTATTGGTTCCTATGGACTTTTTCCAGCCACTTTTATTGTATTCAGTACTTTGGGATGGCTCTGTAAACAGATGAAGCCAATAATGTATTAACAGTACCAACTGAGAGAAAGTATGGTTAACTGAGGTTACTAAAAACAAAAAGCAATTCAAATCAATTGGCAATTTACAAAAAGAGTTAAAGATTTTAAAAGCTATTATTAAAATTGCTATATTGGTCTATTATGCTATGTTATATGTGTGTACATATTGTATGTCCACATGGGATAATTTTATTAAGAATTTTATTTTAATTGGCTTATCGATAAGATTGTCCATAAATTTAAGCTGCTAAAATCAATCAAAGATACATTTTAATTTGTGTGACCTGAATCTGTGTATCATATGTTTTAAACTTGTTGGTAGAAAGAAACTAAAAACATTTTAGATGGTTGTGCTTAAGTTTACTGGCTAAACAAACTACACCATGTTAGATATTTAAGAGGTGTTTCCAAATACATGATTCTTAAAATTTCTAGAAGGCATTGGACCTTCTGGTAAATGTTTTCTTAAGTTGTTATCTAATGGTTGAAACGGTTTGCTAAGTATTCCTGTGATATTGCTATTGTCAGCAAGCGATCTAGGACTTGCTCCCTCATTTCTCTATTCTAAGCCCAACTTGTTCTTTCATTTCTCTATTCTCTTCAAGGTAGGAAACTAATTCTATTATGAAGGCATCTGTAGGACGCACAATTTAATCTTTAGACCTTATAAAAGAGATGGCTAACATTTTTCTGTAATAGCATAGCCAAAATAAGAACTTAAATAATAATCTCATAGCTAGATTCACTTCGCCATCAGCGAAGTATACAGTAAGTAGAAAAAACCTCCTTTTCAGACCAAAGGGAAAGAAAGTTTTAAAGTGAGAATATAATTTTCCTCATGGGCATTGTCTACCTTAGAAAAACTACTACAGAACATGCCTGTGACTATAGACTTGTAGTTCAGGCCACCGAAGATTAGAGATGGGACTTGGGCACTCCCTTGACTTGCATCCTCTGGTCTGCTTTAACACAAACCAGGAGGAAAAGAAAGCTCGGCATCAGAAGCAATGGGTGGCAGGCCTATTAATGGCTGATCTGTACAGTGATCTGCCCTCAAGGAGACCCAACAGGCCAGTCCACTGCAGTGGCTTTCAATGTGGTAAGCCTGGGCTTCAGCAGAAGTCAGCTTGTGAAGAGCCCTGGCAGCTCTGCCAAGAGTTGGATCCACTGGCGCCATAAACTAGAGTGTCAATTTGTTGGGTCAACAACAGGAGTCACTGTGCACTTGCTCCTCATGTAGGATCTCTGTCCTTAATGTGCTGTTCATTGTGATTTAATGCTATAGCTAATACTCAAACAGTATTTTTCACTTTGTGTTTCTATGTGGGTGCAAACTGTTGAAATCTTTACTTAATATATACTAAATTGATCTTCTGTATATAAAGAGAATTGAAAATGAATCTTGATGTGCATGGAAGGGGAGAGAGAGTGGGAGAGGGGAGGGTTGCGGGTGGGAGGGAAGTTATGGGGGCGGGAAGCCATTGTAATCCTTAAGCTGTGCATTGGAAATTTATATTCATTAAATAAAAGTTAAAAGAATTAAAAAAATAAATTAATAAATACATCTTTAAAAAAATTTAAAAGCACTGCAATTTGAAATTAAACACTATATTCTATTTTAAAAAACTCATAACACAAAATGAAGAATTAATACTAGACTACTAAACCTATAACAGCATATTATTGAGAGTATGTAAGAAGGTAATAAGGTATTCTGTACTGTCACTGAGAAAAATAAAATAAAATGGCATTCATCTATCACAGAGGGTAAGGTTATATACTAATAAAACTGCATACCTGGGTAAGCATTTTCTTCCAAATAAGTCTTTACAGTTGAAATACAGAGTAGGTGTTTGGCCGAGAAGCTAAACCATCAGCAGAGATGCCTGCATCCCATAATCAAATCCTGGGTTCAAGTCCCAGCTCTGCTGCTGATTCCAGCATTCTCCTAATGCCCATCCTGGAACGCAGCAGGTGATGGCTCAAGTATCTGGTCTCTGACACAGATTTTGGAGAGCTAGATTGAATTCTAGACTCCCAGCTTTAGCCTGGCTCAGCCCTGGCTTCTGCAGGCATTTAGGAAGTGAATCAGTGGACATCATCTCTCTCTTCTTCTCAAATTAAAAAAAGAAACTGTTATACATGTTGAGCAGGTCTAATTTGAAATGTTCCAAAATGTAAAACTTTGAGTACCAGCACTTTTTAGATATCTCATTAGGGATTCTCAACTAATAAAGTCTCTGCAAAAATTCTCAAATCCCCAAAACTCTAAAACACTTCCAGTCTCAATCATTTTGGAAAAGAGATACTCAGCTTTTAGTAATAATGATAACTTCCTGCTCTAAGTAAGCAAATGAATGAAATTTCTAGCAGAATCTTTGCACCAGGTTTTCTGCTATCCTTCTACTCTTCCAACCTATTTCTGACTACTTTTTTTTTTTTTTTTTTGGACAGGCAGAGTGGACAGTGAGAGAGAAACAGAGAGAAAGGTCTTCCTTTGCAGGTGGTTCACCCTCCAATGGCTTCCACGTCCAGCGTGCTGCGCCGGCCAGCGCACCGCGCTGATCCGAAGGCAGGAGCCAGGGGCTTATCCTGGTCTCCCATGGGGTACAGGGCCCAAGCCCTTGGGCCATCCTCCACTGCACTCCTGGGCCACAGCAGAGAGCTGGCCTGGAAGAGGGGCAACCGGGACAGAATCCGGTGCCCCGACCGGGACTAGAACCTGGTGTGCCGGCGCCACTAGGCGGAGGATTAGCCTGTTGAGCCACGGCGCCGGCCATATTTCTGACTACTAACACGTGACAAATGAGTTTGTCCCTCTGCATGTCACTCTGATCAAAAGTTGCAATGCACTGTCTCTCTGTTTACAAATAGCTTATTTCTTCCATGAGATTAAGAGCTTCTTACTGATCTTCATAAATCTATGCTATGAAGACACACGTTATGAGAAATTCTGTTTCTCAAGGCAACATGTTGGCAAAATTTTCATATAGCCAAATCATCCTTGGAAATCCCTTAGAAGGGGGAAATTTGAAGACCATCATTCATTAAGTACAGCCTGGCCAGATTCCCTCCTGTGTTGGAACAGATCAATGTCCTGTTAGGTCCTTTATTTGTATGAAACTTTACATTCTGCTGTTTTTGGTTGACTACCAGTTGGCTTGTGTTTAGGCCTATCTTGTTTGGGAATATAAAAATTAGATTCGTACCAGTGCTGCAAGTTGTCTCAAACATGGGAATGACACAAAATTTGATATTGAATGAAGAAAGAAAACATTCACTTCTCCTACCTCATACTTATAATAGTCAGGATCCTGAATTTGAAAACCAGAAACCATGCTAGGTGCTTCAAATAGGGGTACCTAGGTTTGATTTCCACCTCTAGCTCCTGACACCAGCTTCCTGTCAATGAGGACCTTGGTAGGCAGCAGGTGATGGCTCTAGTAGTTAGGTCCTTGTCACTCACGTGGGAAACCTGGATTAAGTTCCTGGTTCCTGGCTTCAGCTCCAACCCTGCCCATACCCGTTGAAGGTTAATTGGAGAGTCAACCAGTAGATGAGAGCACTCTCTGTGTATCTCCTCTGTCTTGCTCTCTCTCTTTTTCTCTACCTCTCCCCACAATATGTGTGGGGGTATGTGTGTCTGAAATAAATAAACAAGAAAAATATTTTATTAAAACAAAAACCCAGGGGCCGGCGCCACGGCTCACTAGGCTAATCCTCCACCTGCAGCGCCAGCACACCGGGTTCTAGTCCTGGTTGGGGCACCAGATTCTGTCCCGGTTGCTCCGCTTCCAGTCCAGCTCTCTGCTGTGGCCCGGGAGTGCAGTGGAGGATGGCCCAGGTCCTTGGGCCCTGCACCTGCATGGGAGACCAGGAGGAGGCACCTGGCTCCTGGCTTTGGAGCAGCGCAGCACACCGGCTACAGCGCGCCAGCCGTAGTGGCCATTTGGCGGGTGAACCAACGGAAAGGAAGACCTTTCTCTCTGTCTCTCTCTCACTGTCTAACTCTGCCTGTCAAAAAATAAATAAATAAAAACCTGGGTTTGAGTCTGAGAGACTGGGTAAAATTACTCTGATACACTCATTCATCAAGTAGATTAGCAGGCAAACTTTTCTGCCTGTCTTAGTTTACTTGTTGCTGCTGCAACAAAATACTACAGACTGAGTTATTTATAAAGAAAAACAATTTTGGAAGCTGGGAAATCCAAAAGCATGGTGTCAGCATTTGCAAGGACTTATATGTGTGTCATAACATAGTGGAGGACATCACATGATGAGAGAACACAATGCCACAGTGACAAGCCAACTCCCTCCATAATGGCATCAATCCATCCATAAGGGTGCAGCTCCCATGGCCCGATCACTTCTTAAAGGTCCTACTTCAAAATACTGTTACAATGGTGATTAAGTTTCAACATAAACTTTGGAAGTGACATTCCAGTCACAAGACCCTATAATATTTTTTGTTCACTTTCCTTTACCACAGTTGAATTCCATTAAGTTAGATGTATACATGATGTAAATTCACTTTTTCTAGTAATCCCATAGTTCATTTGCCCAGTACACTGCTTAAACATATGGTTAATGGAGATATTGAGTGGATAAATGAATATCCTTTTGACTTTTGGGTGCTAGAGGGGATTTTCTCTGATTATTAGTTCTGTTTAACTGCCATTGAGAAATGGGAAGAGAAATACATAGGAACCCAAGGGCAAAGTCTGTCGTAGTTCACTGACGTTGCAAATGTACCTATCCAAAACAGTTCAATGACTTTCTACCCCAGGCTGTCGCCCCCAAACCTCCATTTCCAGTTCTCTATGGAAAATCACAAATGCCACAACTGCACTTGCATAGCTCAAGGGCGACACCCAGTGGATTGTGACTTAATCACTTATTGTGACACAAAAGTTGAATCAGCACTCAATATTCAAGATAAATAAAAAAGAGCATAATATATAAAACCTTAAGCAGAAGATGAAACTTAGAGCCATTCAATTTGCTTTGGGAGATTATTGAAATGTTTGCCTAGTTCATTGCTTGAGGTCTCTTAGTCAAGTTCATTTGCCTGTTTCCCTTTTCTGAGCACATGCCTACTATAATTCTGGAGATGTCTGCTGAAGGCATGGGCTGGAGGACACAGATGGAAAATGGGGACAGGTAGAAGTAGGACTGGAAGAATTAACCAGCTCTACACCTGGCTCCTAATACAAGAATTTTGGGGTTGGCGCTGTGGCATAGCGGGTAAAATCACCACCTGAAGTGCTGGCATTCCATATGCGTGCTGGTTAGAGTTCCAGCTCCAGCTCTGGTCACTGCAGCCATTTGGGGAGTGAACCAGCAGATGGAAGACTTCTCTCTCTGTCTCTGCCTCTCTGTAACTCTGCCTTTCAAATAAATAAATAAACCTTAAAGAAAAAAAAAAAGACCAGAAGTTCAATATTCAGAGCTCAAAAGAGTGCAGAAAAGTGAGCCCAGATCCAAGTTTGAACACATATCTAAAGATGTATAAACTGACAGCAGAACCTGTCTGTCCTGAGTTCCAGGCAGAGACAACCCTTAGAGTTGAGTAGGCTCTTCAGGTATGGTCCAGGTGCTCAGGGGACTCAAGGAGAATTCCTAACCAGCAACCGGGGCATGGGAGCCTGAGATCAGCAAAATGCTGGGGCAAGTTCAGGGTGGTTCTGCATTCAGTGACTTGCTACAGGAAGCTGAAGAGAATTTTTACATGTAGCTTGGGAATCAATCATTCCAGTAAGATACAGTCTCAAAAATTAATAGCTAATCCACCTCCAGGTATACTTTAAATTCTCCTCATTCTTTCAATAGACTAGTCAAAGAAACCAATGACTTCATCATATTATCTCATACTTAAGTGAATGAGGAAGAGAAATCTTATCATCTCTGTTTAGATGAAGCTTAGCCTGAAAAAATACCATCAGTTCAGAACTCACAGCAATTTAATATGTTCTCTTGTTCAAAGGAAGTCATCCCAGGCAAACTTCTTCCCCATTTGATGAAATTTTCCAGAGATAACCCAAGAAAAATGTATTTACTAATAAATACGCAGCAGCAACTTCAAAAGAAATCTCGTGGTAGTTGTAGTTATATGCAGATGCCTCTTTGATTCAGCTTGATTTTAGAGCAGGATACTAATAGTAAATCATGAATATGGTCAGAATAATTTATCCTATCAGTAACTGGTCAAAGATTTGTCATGGTTTCCTTCCATGTAATCAAATCCCACAGGGCAGTGGGCTATGAACTTTTCCTTACTGTGGAGTCCATAAGGAAATAGCTCCCATGAAACTTGCTTGCCTGTTACATCAAAGGGATGGGAAGAGTCGGTCTCTCCTATGGAAATTTCCATGTGCTTTGTAGAACATATGGAAACCGCAAGGCAGAGCTATGAAAATTCATAGATGCTTATTACAGCATCAAACTGTTCTCTTGCTCAGTGAGAATGTGATGTTGTAATGACAATGAGGAAGAGGAATGGGATCTTACCTTTTACCAAGACACTTGCTCATTTCTGTGGAAAATAAGAGCTCTCAGCATTCGAGTAGAAATAATTTCAAAGTCCAGGCTCCTAATGATAACGTTTTAATTATCATAGAAAAGGGCACTGTCAGAAACTTAAACAGAAACTACACGATACACATCTTTCACCCTTTTCAATTAATCTGACCTAATAATGGCTGGTTGACCAAGGGAGTGTAAGGTAGGTATTTCAACTAATATAGAAGCTTTTTTATTATGATTTTGTGCAGTGTATTTTTTTTACCAAAAATGCTTCTGCAAGGATATCATATTTTAATAGGAAACAGATTATGTGTCTCAAACCTAATCAATAAATGCAAGAACTTTCACTTACCCCTTATATTTTACTGACCACGGGCAGCTTGCCCGTGTTTTGTTGACTTAAGCTTGGGCATTCTCCTAAAAAATGAGAACACAAGAGAAGAAATAAAGCTGGGAAACCCTCCAGAACTTGAAATGCCTTCATGGCTCATTCTGTAACGGCAGACAGGGTGATAATAGGAGGTGCTATTTTGAGGAGACCCCCTAAACCCATTAGCTTCCTCTCCACTGATGGCTCATATCTGACCACAACCCACTTTACTGCACCCTTGAGAGGGAAGACCTGTCCTTGTGACCTTATTGTCTCAGACAACGAGGGAAGAATTTCAAGGGCAAGACTCACAAGAATCTGTAGGGGGTTATCTTTCAGGAATTAACTTTAACTCAGCGATAAGACTTCTGAATTAATTCCTGTCTCCATGGAGGGTGAGAAAGGTCATTACTTAAGCAGGCAATGGAGAGTTGAAATGAGGGAAAGCAGGTATTTGGCTGAGGAAACTATATGATGTATTTAAAGACAAAAGGGGCTTATAAATTAATTTCTCTTGCATGCCTGACTTAGAGTTTCTGCCATCAGTTTACTGAACAAAAAACAAAATACGGAATCAAATATTTATTAAAAGACTCAATCAAACATAGATTGTGCTGAAGAATACATAGAAAGAATATTTGACACCAAAGCAGAAAGCAACTGGAAGCTCAAGTTCTGTCTTTACTGTAAATCATCAAAGGATGAGGCATTTATAAAAGTCTGCTCCTTTGCCAATCTATGTGGGGACATTCCATGTGATTTCTAAGACATAGAAACATATCATATTAAATATGGTTTTATATGCTCTGTTATTCCTCCTGTTCACTCCATACCAGGGACATACAAATGTATATCCCCACTTGTATTTGCAGCAAATCAATGCAAAATATTTGACTATCCAGAAAGTCCAGATCTCCACAAAGGCACCCAACTAAATGAGATGCTTCATACAGATAGGTGTGACTTTAAACAAATGGCATCTATGTTGAGTATTCATTATTGTTCAAAGAGCAAATGTTACAGTGGGAGAGAGAAGAAAGCAGGATTAATAAAAAATAAAAGGAGATAAATATATAGTTTCAAGAAAAAAGGAGTATAGGTTGGTGAGACCTTAGAATAAACAGAATAAGGCAGAGAAGATGTATTTATATCCTTATGGCCACAAGAATAAGCATTGCTAAGAGTACGGTTAGAGTTTAACTCACCGAAATAACTTGAGGAGGTACCAGTGAGATGGACCCCATTTATAATACTCTCAGTGACAGGACCTCCTCCACATGCTAACAGTATCATTACCAGACAACACAGAGGCACGTGAAATGAACAGTCATTTGGGACAGAACAACATGTAGACTCCCAAACTCCCAGGGGAAGAGTCTTGGAGGGGCTATGAGAGGATGAGATGGTGGTATAAAAGAATAAAGTTGGCTTGAGGACTCAGCCAATTCTCAAGACCTGCAGATGTACCTGGCATATTGTGCTCTGAATTTAGTCACTGTTAAGATAAATAATTAGCCAAAGGTAAAGAGCTTCCTTTTGGGGCTGGCGCTGTGGTTTAGTGGGTAAAGCCACCACCTACAGTACCAGCATTCCATATGGGTGCCAGTTTGAGTCCTGGATGCTCCACTTCCAATCCAGCTCTCTGCTATGGCCTGGGAAAGCAGTAGAAGATGGCCCAAGTAAATGGGTCCTTGCACCCACATGGGAGACCCAGAAGAAACTCCTGGCTCCCTGCTTCAGATTGGCGCAGCTCCACCATTGCAGCTAATTCAGGAGTGAACCAGCAGATTGAAGGCGCTCTCTCTCTCTCTCTCTCTGCCTCTCTTCTCTCTATGTAATTCTGACCTTAAAATAAATAAATAAATCTTTAACAGAAAACAAACGAGCTTCCTTTTACCTGAACTCTCACAATGTGAAATGTGCATGACTTTTGATGTTAAGAGTGTGGGCCAGCGCCGCGGCTCAATAGGCTAATCCTTCGCCTAGCGGCGCCGGCACACCAGGTTCTAGTCCTGGTCGGGGCACCGGATTCTGTCCCGGTTGCCCCTCTTCCAGGCCAGCTCTCTGCTGTGGCCCGGGAGTGCAGTGGAGGATGGCCAAAGTCTTTGGGCCCTGCACCCACATGGGAGACCAGGAGAAGCACCTGGCTCCTGCCATCGGATCAGCGCGGTGTGCCGGCCGCAGCGCGCAGTCCGTGGCGGCCATTGGAGGGTGAACCAACGGAAAGGAAGACCTTTCTCTCTCTCTCTCTCTCTCTCTCTCTCTCACTATCCACTCTGCCTGTCAAAAATTTTAAAAAAAAAAAGAGTGTGGTTTTAGGGTTCTAGCACATAGAAATATTTGCACATGTTTTTACAAGGACGTAGAAACATGGATCACCAGTGCAATATTATCTATAATAATCAAAAATGCAAGTAACTTCAATTAGGGAAGTATTAAATATAGTATACTTTATAATGGCAACAAAGCCTCCAGGACTAAGCTGCACAAGTCATCTCCACAGTTTATGACCTATGTGACCTCGGCCATATTGCTCAGCTTTCCAATGACTCAGTTTCCCTAAAAGGTATAAATAAGATGATAAAGTTTCTTTCTTCATAATGTTACTGTGAAAACTAAATAAAGTATCATTCTTCAAGAGCTGGAACAATGTCTGACACAGAACATTACTCAATTCATGTTAATATGATTGATGTTTTGAATACATTATTATTATTATTATTATTATTATTATTATGTGGCACTTTAAAAAACTAGTATTCAACTATGTGTCTTTCATGGAAAACACTCCAAAGCATACCATGAGATGGAAAAGATTACAGAAAGACATGTAAAGGGCAATCCTCTTATTTTTTTAAGTGCATTTAGGCTAAGGTGAATCTATATGTATATAAATGCATAGAGCATATGGAAGGACCAGGAAATAGCTGCAGTTATCTCTAGAGAAGAGAATTGAAATGGATGAGAGGAAGACATGAGAAGATAGCTTTGCTCTCTTCCTCTCTACATTTCTGCATTTGAGGGATTATTTTATACACATAGACTCATATATTGCTTATATGTTTAAATATATGTTTATATACACTTTTGAAACTAGACAGCTAAAGGAGAAACAAGAACAATGAAAACCAGTCTGCACATGTGAATGTTCACAATGTTTCAACAATCTAAACGTCCAAGGAAAAAGGAAGTAGGAACTCTCAGTCTATGGTCAAATGTCTAACCCAAGGTCAGGACCAGGATGAGCCAAGCTAAGTGCCTGGTGCCCAGATGCTTCCTTGTGGCAACAAGACTTGCAGGAAAACATCCTCAAAGTTAAAGACTGTATTTCTTAGCAGCAAGTACTTCACAAAGCAGTGTCCTCAGCTGTATAGTGGAGACTTCTTTGTCTCTGTTCCCCCTTTTAAACATGAAAGTTAAGTATAATAACCTAACTGGTTTTTAGCAACTGGAGTTTAAGTGTAGGATATCCTTGGTGCAGTATCTTAGAATATAGATTGAATAAAAATTTCACCCCCTTCCTGATTATTCAAACTTCTTTTTGGGAATGTTACCCTGAGAAATTAAAGGAGATTGTTTGGGGTAAGTGTAAAAGGGAATTTTCATGAATATTTTTAAATGCTTGAGTACTAGGCTTTGGGCTCTCAGGTACTGTATGTGACAGGGGATTTACATTCTTTCTTCAGCATAATAATTTGTAAAATTAGCTGGGGTTAGAAATGTGGTATGACACAGGTACAGAGTAAAATACTGAAATGAAATAACCAAAACTAAGTAGTATTTGCCAGAAATGCCCCCGTATGACCTCACCATGTTTATAGAAGACATCCATTTTGATTGGTCAGTGCCCATGCCTTGCTTTTTATAAATGATTTTGAATGTCATCCCCAGGAAAAAACTAAGACTATATAGTTGCATGAATAGTTTCATGCTCAGATTACCCAGCTTAGCTAATACCCATAGATACTAAAGGTGGTAGTTCAGGGAGTATATATTTGGCTTAGTGGTTGGAATACTCACATCCCATATCAGAGTGCCTGGATTCTATTCCTAGATCCAGCTCCTGACTCCAGCTTTCTGCCAATGCAGACTCTAGGAAGCAGTGGTGACAGCTCAAGAAATTAGGTTGTTGCCATCTATGTGGGAGACCTGGATTACGTCCCCAGCTTCTGGCTTCAGCCAGAACAGTTCTAGCTGTGTCAGACATCTGAGTAGTGAATCAGAAGATGAGAGTATTCATGTGCTTTCTCTCCTTCTTTCTTTCTCCCTCCCTCTATTTAAAATATATATTTTTTCTTATAGTGTCCATTTCACTTCAACAGGTTTCCCCTTTGGTGCTCAATTGTCGCCGATCAGGGAAAACAAATGATATTTGTCTCTTTGGGACTGGCTTAATTCACTCAGCATGATGCTTTCCAGATCCCTCCATCTTGTTGCAAATGACTGGGTTTCATTGTTCCTTACTGCTGTATAGTATTCTATGGAGTACATGTCCCATAATTTCTTTATCCAGTCTACTGTTGATGGGCATTTGGGTTGGTTCCAGGTCTTAGCTATTGTGAATTGGTCTGCAATAAACATTAATGTGCAGATGGCTTTTTTATTAGCCAAATTAATTTCCTTTGGGTAAATTCCAAGGAGTGGGATGGCTGGGTTGTACGGTAGGGTTATATTCAGGTTTCTGAGGAATCTCCAGACTGACTTCCATAGTGGCCTAACCAGTTTGTATTCCCACCAACAGTGGGTTAGTGTCCCTTTTTCCCCACATCCTCTCCAGCATCTATTGTTGGTAGATTTCTGAATGTGAGCCATTCTCACCAGGGTGAGGTGAAACCTCATTGTGGTTTTGATTTGCATTTCTCTGATTGCTAGTGATCTTGAACATTTTTTCATGTGTCTGTTGGCCATTTGGATTTCCTCTTTTGAAAAATGACTATTGAGGTCCTTGGCCCATCTCTTCCCTGATCGGTGACAATTGAGCACCAAAGGGGAAACCTGTTGAAGTGAAAAGGACACTATAAGAAACAATGACCTGATCAGCTTTTGTCCTGACTCTAGATGTACAATGTAATACTTTATCCTTTTTAGTATTTGTTGTTGTTGTTGTTGTTCTAGTACTAGTGGTTGAACTCTGTAATTAACACACAATTATTCTTAGGTGTTTAAATTTTAACTGAAAAGTGATCCCTGTTAAATTTCAGAGTGGGAAAAGAGAGGGAGGAGATGCACAGTTTGGGACATGCACAATCAGTCTTGCCCCAAATGATGGAGTTAGTAATGCGCCAGGGGATTCCAATACAATCCCATCAAGGTGGCATGTACCAATGCCATCTCACTAGTCCAAGTGATCAATTTCAGTTCACATTCGATGGCTTGGATAGGTCTAAGAAACAAAGGGATCACACAAACAAGACAAGTGTCTGCTAATACTAACTGATAGAATCAAAAAGGGAGAGAAAGATCCAGCATGGGAAGTGGGATACACAGCAGACTCATAGAATGGCAGATGTCCTAAACAACACTCTGGCCTCAGAGTCAGCCCTTAAGGCTTTCGGATCTGGCTGAAGAGCCCATGAGAGCATTGTAGGCATGGAAAGCCAAGATACCATGGAAAAGAAAAAAAGAAGACCTAAATGAAAGATCTCTGTGAGTGAGATCCCAGTGGAAAGAACGGGGCCATCAAAGAAGGAGGTACCTTTCTCTGAAGGGAGGAGAGAACTTCCACTTTGACTGTGACCCTATCGGAATAAGATCAAAGTCAGCGAACCCTAAAGGCTTCCATAGCCCTGGCAACTCATGACTAGAGCCTAGGGAGATTACTGACGCCATGAACAAGAGTGTCAAATTGTTAAGTCAGCAACAGGAGTCGCTGTGTACTTACATCCCATGTGGGATCTGTCCTTAATGTGTTGTCTAATGTGCAGTGAGGCTATAACTAGTACTGAAACAGTATTTTTACACTTTGTGTTTCTGCGTGGGTACAAACTGATGAGATCTTTACTAATTATATACTGAATCGATCTCCTGTATATAAAGATAATTGGAAATGAAAAAAAAAAAAAACAACCTGGTGTTAAATTGGAAATGGCATAGAAAATTAATTAATTTAAAAAAAAATAATATGTAGGATCTCTGCCTTTAATGTGCTGTACACTGTTATTTAATGCTATAACTAGTACTCCAACAGTATTTTTTTCATTTTGTGTTGCTATATGGGGGCAAACTGTTGAAATCGTTACCTAATTTATACTAAACTGATCTTTTGTATATAAAGAGAATTGAAAATGAATCATGATGTGATTGGAAGGGGAGAGGGAGCGGGAAAGGGGAGGGTTGTGGGTGGGAGGGAAGTTTTGGGAGGGGGAAGCCATTGTAACCCATGAGCTGTACTTTGGAAATTTATATTCATTAAATAAAAGTTAAAAAAACAAAACAAAAAATAAAATAAAAAAATAAAATATATATTTTTTCAAATTTAGTTTACTCTTTTTAACTCAACACCTTTTTTGAATGATAGCTAAACCATGAGATGACAGGTTTCTGAATATGATATACAAACAAGACCAACTCCCAATCATCATACAGTCCTCAAGCACAGGCATTCATTGCCCAAAGGAAATTGATCCTAGATAAAGTCTACATAAAGCAGCAAAAGAAGAACAAAAATAGTAAATACAGAAGAGAAAGTGATTTGACTTTTACCTTACAAAAATTATATTTTTTAAAAAGAAATTACTTCAAATATTATAATTTACAAAATTTAATCTACAATTATAGTTACCTGCTAAATATTAGTAAAAAAAATCAACTTTTGATTGCATTTAGAGACAAAATTTCTCGATTTGTACAATAATACAACATCCTTTGTTTTAAGACTATTTAGCACTTTGTTCTTTCATAAAAATAAACATTGTTTTAACATGGAAATCTGAATCTTTTTTTTTAAGATGTATTTTATTTATTTGAAAGGCAGAGTCATAGAGAGAGGTCCTCCATCCGCTGGTTCACTCCCCAGATGGCCACAATGGCCAGCGCTGTGCCAATTCAAAGCCAGGAGCCAGGAGCTTCCTCCGGGTCTCCCACGTGGGTGCAGGGGCCCACGGACTTGGGCCATCTTCTACTGCTTTCCCAGGCCACAGCAGAGAGCTGGATGGAAGAGAAGCAGCCAGGACTAGAACCGGCGCCCATATGAGATGCCAGCACTTCAGGCCAGGGCTTTAACCCACTGCGCCACAGCACCAGCCCCAGGAATCTGAATCCTTTGATAGCCTGATCATTCCATTTTGAAATGCTCTAACTCTTGTTTCTTGTTTTCTTTTTCAAAATTGGGCCATTCATTTATTAATGAATTTGAATAAGAATCAATCTGTTCTTTAAACACAATTTTCATGAATGTCATTGAATCTTGAAGAAGATTTATTTTTTAAAAAATTATTTATTTGGGGGCTGGCACTGTGGCACAGTAGGTTAATTTGCTGCCTATGGTGCCAGCATCCCATATGGGCACTGGTTCTAGTCCTAGCTGCTCCTCTTCCCACCCAGCTCTATGCTATGGCCTAGGAAAGCAGTGGAAGATGGTCCAGGTGCTTGGGTCCCTCCATGGGAGACTTGGAAGAGGTTCCTGGCTTCGGATTGGCCCAGCTCCAGCCATTGTGGCCATTTAGGGAGTGAACCAGTGGATGGAAGACTTTTCTCTCTGTCTCTCCCTCTCACTGTCTATAACTTTACCTCTCAAATAAATAAAAATAAAAATAAATTTTTAAAAATCTTAAAAATTATATATCTGAAAGTTAGAGTTTCAGCGGTTGGAGGGAGATATCTTCCATTTACTGGTTCATTTCCCAAATGTTCGCAATATCCAGGGCTGGGCTAGGTGGAAGCCAGGAGCCTGGAACACCAACCAGGTCGCCTATATGAGTGGTAAGTGCCCAAGTACTCAGGCCATCTTCTGCTGCTTTCCCAGGTGCATTAGCAAGGAGCTGGATCAGAATTGGCATAAATGGAACTCAAAATCGTACTCATATGGGAGGCTGGCCTCTCAGGCATTGGCTTAACCACTGTGCTACAATGCTGGCCCCTAAGTAAGTCGATTTTTAAGATGGCCTCCAAGATTCCTGTACCCTAGTGTATATAAACTGTTTTAAGATACTAAAAATGGAGTTAAAAGATAGGTTTATTTTGGTGCAAATATTTTTTAAATCCATGCATAGTATTTTCATAACCTGAGTTTCCTATGAACTTTTCATAAACCCCTTGTTTGCATGGACTTCAAATTTTTTGCACCAACATAAATTTATCATAATTTCATTTTCATAAACTTTTTGAAATACCTTCACATACTGCCATCCTCATGAGTGAGAGTGAGGGTAGTGAAAACAATGGGTAGTGCTTTCTGTAATTATATTGAATTATATAAGACTCTTGCTACAGAGTGCAATGAGATCCTGTTGCTGCTCTTGAAGAAGCAGTCTGCCACTTGTGAACTACCTATTGAGTAGGTCATAGGGCAAGGACCTGAGAGTGACCTATAGGACCTAAGGTCAAGCTTTGTTGACAGCCAAGAAGAAAATGAGAATTTTTACTCTACAATCACAAAGAACTGGATCTTGCCAATACCTAGTGATTTAAAAGAAGATGCAAAGTCTCAGATGATATCACAATACCAGCTTACAGTGAAACTCTGGGCAGGGGATCCAGCCAACACATACCAGGACTCTTTATGGTAGTGTCTTATGCAGCATTAGAAAACACTTGTATTTTTTTAAGTATTTCTATCATTTGGTTAAATGGTTAGCATAAAAAAAGTTGGCAGAGTTGTTGGCAGGATAGGTTAGGACAGATGGATTCTACTGTTAAAAGGAATAAGTGTCAGAGTGAGGACAAATTTTATAAATTATCAAATATTTCAATCCCATGCTGATTTTTGATTCTCAATGTAACATTGTAAGGCAGGAGACACTTGGAAAACAAGGGTATTATCTTTAGCTTCAAAAATGTTTGATGTATACTCTAAATAATAGTAATAATATGTTTAAAAATATCTCTCCTCCTAGTCTTTCTTCTCAATAGTATTTTTAAAAATATCTCTTTCTAATCTTTCTTCTTTATCCCCCTTTCATAGGCCTTTATTATTATTATTATTCATAATTTTTATTTACATGTCTCTGAATAACTGAGGCTGAACTTCTTTCCATACATGTATTAGATATATGCATTTTTTCTATAATTTCCTTTTTAAGAGTCTTGATCCTAAGTGAACTTTTAATAAACATCCTGTATAAGAAGCTGTTTTAAAGGTATCAGAGTTGGCTTCCCAGGAAACTCAACCTCTAAACTAACCTCCCATCAAGTTTATTCCAAAAGATCTGAAATACACACAGTGAGAGAAGACAATTATGGGAAGCATTTAAAAATTGGTTTATACTAGTAAGGTATATAAAGATGTTTACTATACTATAGATTTAAAAAATTTCTATAGTTCTCAATTTTTTTCTAAGTAAAAAGAAAAGTAGGCAAAGAAAAATATAGATTACTAAGAATGATGCCAAAAATAGTACTTGACATCTCAGTGTAAACAATGGAAGTCAGAAGACAATGGAACTGTATCTGGGAAACCTAGAAAGAACGTAACTGTTCACTTATAACAAAAAATATTAAAGAAAGGCAAAATAAAAACATTTTATGTAAAAATACTGAAAGAATTTTTCAGCAGCAGACTGAGAGTAAAGGAAATAATGTAGTAAGTTGCTTCAGTGGGAGGAAACTGATCTCAGATCTAATCTCACAGATCCAGGAGGTATACAGAGCAATGGCAAATATGTGAATATATATCTTTACTTTCTAAGATAATAATTATTTATTGCGAATTTAAGTCTGCAAACTTAAAATCTCTCAATATATTTTTCTTTTTAAAAAGTCATTTTTAGATAAAGAATTTTACTACTGCATTTCCCTTTTCTACTTTCTTACACATCTATATTCTTTCAGTGGCTTTTCTGGAAATTACACAATGCTCATTCCTAATATATTTAAATCTCATTTAAATTAGTACCTTTGCCACTTTCCAAGAAATTCAAGGAAGAAAGAACACTTTAACTCCATTTACCTCTCTCTCTTTTTTTTTTTTTTTCATTTTTATGCTACTGTGGTTGGATATACATCCCATTAGAGATATTTGCCCAGTTTCCTATTGGGGTGCCTATTTTCCTTTCTTGATTTGTAAGATTTTTGAAAAATAAAAGCAATATTAAAAGAGCTTTTGAAAATGGAATCAGGGAGTTATTAGAAAGTAGAATTATACAGAATTGAAGCTACTCTCCTAGAACATGAATTTTGATAACCTTCACTCTTTCACTGCAGGCATCTGGAACAGATTGAATCTAGAGACTCAAGATGCAGATTAAGAGTTTAACAGACTCTTGTTTTATGGAGATTTTTGCTAAGTACATACTTTTTTAAATCTTTTATAACAACTTTTATTTTTTATTTATTTGAAAGGAAGAAAGAGACAGAGAATCTTCCAGGTTTTGTTTTGTTTTGTTTTGTTTTTGACTCTTGAAATACACACAATAGCCAGGGCTAAGCCAGGCAAAAGCCAGGAACCTGGAACTAATCTAGGTCACCCACATGTGTGGAAAGGGCTCAAGTACCTAATCCATTTCTTGCTGTATTGGAAGCTGAACCAGGACTCAAATCCAGTTACTCCAATAAGGGATATAGGCAATTTAACTGCTGTTACAAGTATTTGCTTTTTTTTGTTTAATCTTTTCCCTGTCACACACTCTCTATTCTCAACTCCAACAAAAGTTTCCCCAACTTAATCAGCCCTTCCCCTGACTGTTGATGAACAACTTAATATGTTATCCCTCTTAGTATTTTTTTGTTTGTTCTACTTAATACTATTGGTTGAATTCTGTAATTAATACACAGTTATTCTTTTTTTTTAACTTTTATTTAATGAATATAAATTTTCAGTATACAGCTTATGGATTACAATGGCTTCCCCCTCCCATAACTTCCCTCCCACCCGCAACCCTCCCCTCTCCCGCTTCCTCTCCCCTTCCATTTGCATCAAGATTCATTTTCAATTCTCTTTATATACAGAAGATCAATTTAGTATAAAGATTTCAACAGTTTGCACCCACATAGAAACACAAAGTGAAACATACTGTTTGAGTACTAGTTATAGCATTAAATCACAATGTACAGCACATTAAGGACAGAGATCCCACATGAGGAGCAACTGCACAGTGGCTCCTGTTGTTGACCCAACAAATTGACACTCTAGTTTATGGAGCCAGTAACCATCCTAGGCTATCGTCATGAGTTGCCAAGGCTATGGAAGCCTTCCAAGTTTACCGACTCTGATCATATTTAGACAAGGTCATAAAAGACAGAGTGAGGATAGTAACCAATGATCCTAAGAGTGGCATTTACCAGGTTTGAACAATTATACAGCATTAAGTGGGGAAGAGGACCATCAGTACACACAGGTTGGGAGTAGAGCCATTGGTGGTAGAGTAGAGGTTATGATTACGAAGGAATGAGGCCCAAGTGCACTAGACAGGGCCTAGAACAAAGGACAGAGTCATTATTAGAAGAGCTAAGAAAGGTGATGTCTAAGCTACAATTAAGTTTTCTGATTGAGAGGCAAATAGAACCTGATAGAAGGGGCTTGATAATAATCTGTTGGGCTTTAGGCCTGGTAGGTTAAGAGGCCCAGACCTATCTATCTCTTCACATGGGGTATATCCTAAGGGAGGTGTGAACCTCCTAGGGGAAGGCACTCTGTTGACTTTCATTACTTGGCTGGCCTGGGAGGAGAGCTGGCCAGGTGAAGGCAGGGGGCATCTCTATCAAGAAATTTACAGTTCTGCCTGCAATGTTGCTGACCCTACTTGACCATCCCCTCAGCTTCAGTGGTCACTTTGGGAGTTGGGCTGAGTGAAGGGTTTTTCAGCTTAGAGCCAATAAGATCTGTGGCTCTGACCTGGGCATCCTTCGACTCCAGGGCAGGTCCATTTCCAGTGATCCAACTCTTGGCAGAGCTGCCAGGGCTCTTCACAAGCTGACTTCTGCTGAAGCCCAGGCTTACCACATTGAAAGCCACTGCAGTGGACTGGCCTGTTGGGTCTCCTTGAGGGCAGATCACTGTACAGATCAGCCATTAATAGGCCTGCCACCCATTGCTTCTGATGCCGAGCTTTCTTTTCCTCCTGGTTTGTGTTAAAGCAGACCAGAGGATGCAAGTCAAGGGAGTGCCCAAGTCCCATCTCTAATCTTCGGTGGCCTGAACTACAAGTCTATAGTCACAGGCATGTTCTGTAGTAGTTTTTCTAAGGTAGACAATGCCCATGAGGAAAATTATATTCTCACTTAAAAACTTTCTTTCCCTTTGGTCTGAAAGGGAGGTTTTTTCTACTTACTGTATACTTCGCTGATGGCGAAGTGAATCTAGCTATGAGATTATTATTTAAGTTCTTATTTTGGCTATGCTATTACAGAAAAATGTTAGCCATCTCTTTTATAAGGTCTAAAGATTAAATTGTGCGTCCTACAGATTCCTTCATAATAGAATTAGTTTCCTACCTTGAAGAGAATAGAGAAATGAAAGAACAAGTTGGGCTTAGAATAGAGAAATGAGGGAGCAAGTCCTAGATCGCTTGCTGACAATCGCAATATTACATGAATACTTAGCAAACTGTTTCAACCATTAGATAACAACTTAAGAAAACATTTACCAGAAGGTCCAATGCCTTCTAGAAATTTTAAGAATCATGTATTTGGAAACACCTCTTAAATATCTAACATGGTGTAGTTTGTTTAGCCAGTAAACTTAAGCACAACCATCTAAAATGTTTTTAGTTTCTTTCTACCAACAAGTTTAAAACATATGATACACAGATTCAGGTCACACAAATTAAAATGTATCTTTGATTGATTTTAGCAGCTTAAATTTATGGACAATCTTATCTATAAGCCATTTAAAATAAAACTCTTAATAAAATTTCCCCATGTGGACATACAATATGTATACACATATAACATAGCATAATAGACCAATATAGCAATTTTAATAATAGCTTTTAAAATCTTTAACTCTTTTTGTAAATTGCCAATTGATTTGAATTGCTTTTTGTTTTTAGTAACCTCAGTTAACCATACTTTCTCTCAGTTGGTACTGTTAATACATTATTGGCTTCATCTGTTTACAGAGCCATCCCAAAGTACTGAATACAATAAAAGTGGCTGGAAAAAGTCCATAGGAACCTATAGGAGGACAGCTAAACTGAGAACCAACAATGCTTTAGTTTTATGAGTAGCAAATCATATATAACTGTGGATGACAAAGGACTTTAAGTCGCCATGTTTAAAATTATAAACTCATCAACCAACAAGAGGCACTTGCTTACTTCACAGTATTTTTGAAAGCACCTGTAGGATTTTACAAGTATTTAACCCTTTAGGCCTCTGGGGCTTTCTCATTAAGATAACTATCATGTCTAGTAACACAAGATCATTAGACAATTTAATTCTCAAAAATTTGTATTAATAGCATTTTCCATTATAGAAACTTAAAGTCTGGTACCACATCACAAAGTTATTCTTAAGTGTTGAAATTTAACTGAAAAGTGATCCCTGTTAAATATAAGAGTGGGAATAAGAGAGGGAAGAGATGTACAATTTGGGACATGCTCAAGCTGACTTGCCCCAAACGGTAGAGTTAGAAACATACCAGGGGATTCCAATTCAATCCTATCAAGGTGGCATGTACCAATGCCATCTCACTAGTCCAAGTGATCAATTTCTGTTCACAATTGATCACAATGATAGCACTAAGAGTCAAAGGGATCACATAAACAAGACCAGTGTCTGCAAATACTAACCGATAGAATAAAAAAGGGAGAGAACAATCCAACATGGGAAGCGAGATACACAGCAGACTCATAGAATGGCAGATGTCCTAAACAGCACTTACAAACATCATCACAAACAAAACACTGAACACATCCATCATCCTCAAAAGTATCTTCATGTCCCCTTGTAACCCATCCCCTCAGACTCCTTCCTCCTCTCTCCCCTCAAGTTCTCATTGGTGTACTTTCTGTCATTTTAGAGTACATTAAGTTTTCTAAAATGGTATATATGAAAGGGATCACACAATATATACTATTTTTGCCAAGCTTTTTTTTCTTCCTATCTGTCTGTCTAGATGGCAGAGCAACAAAGTGAAAACCGGAGACAGAGAGAGAGATCCTCCATCCACTAATTCATTACCTAAATGGCTGTGACAGCCATGTATGGGCCAGGCCAAACCCAGCAGCCAGGAACTCATCCTGGTCCATCATTTAGGTTGCAGGCTTCCAAGTACTCAGGCCATTCCCTGCTGCCTTCCCAAGTATATTGGTAAGAAGTTGAGTCAGAAGCAGAGCAGTCAGCATACCCATATGGAATGCTATCCTCCCAAGTGATATGCCAGGCACTTGCCTGACTTTTTCATTCAACTTAATTATTTTGAATTAATTTATTTATTTGAATTAATTTATTTATCCATAGTATTGCCTACTCCTTTTATTGTTTTGCTAAGTATGATACCACTGAATGGACATATTAACATTCACTTACCCATTCACATGTCAATGGATATTTAGGCTGCTAATACTTTGGTAACAGCAGTCTTTTTAACTTCAGCTGTCCTAGAAGGTATGAAGTAGTATCTCACCATAGTTTACATTCCCTGGGTGACTAATGTTATTGCTTAGCTTTTTGTGTGCTTACAAACCAAACTATCTGTTTTGATCTTTTGCCTGTTTTTAATTGGTTTGTTTGCTTTCTTGTTATTGAAATAAAAGAGGTCTTTGTATATTCTTGGTATAAGACCTTTACCATATAGATGCACAGAGAATATATATTTGTTTTCCAGTCTGTGATTTGTCTTTCAAAGGAAGGGTTGTTGTTTTTTTTTTTTTTTCAGTGCTTAGCAACAGCAACACATGCTCTGAGAGCTAGTTGAATAAGGCCCAGAATCTGAGATCAATTGTTTATGCTATTATTTGAACAAGAATAATTACACTTCTGTGTTTCTCCCAGTGAAGTATTTACACAACATCTCCCTGATGTCAAATAAAATATTGTTGAGAACAGCACAAAGGACCCTTAGTTCATTGTCATAATGTTGTTGGCTTTGTAATGTAAGTGTCTCATGCCGAAAACCTGTACTAGATTTACGGTTCAGAAGTTATCAGCTCTAATTAATAAACTGAGCTCATCCTCCAAGAAAAAAAAACAAAAACAAAAACAAAATAGTTTCAGAGACTACCACAAAGTAAAGACACTGTTAGCTTGCTATACTTAACTTGATCTTGCTACTGATTCTTTTGGCTACATTAGGCCTAATAGGGCAAGATCCTTCGAATTTCCACCAGCACTGTCACTGGTCTCACAGTTGATCTATAAAATTGCACTTCAACATTTAGGCAGTGTCCAGAAGATGTTTTCTGGAACTTACTGAACGTGTTTGCTCTCTAGCTTCAGTTGCAATAATACATCCATGGAAAGATAATCAAATGGGAGAGAAAAAAATGAGAGGAAAGAACACTACCCATCAGGGACTGAGTACTGTAAGGCAGAACAAGATGACACTGGGGTCAATAGCAAAAACTCTCCTCGGAGAAATAGCCACTTTAATGGAAGATACAAATCCATTTTATGCAGTAACATGGGGCAGGATAATAATTAGAAATGTAATATTAACTGGTGTGATTTCTTCCCCCTCTAGTTTTCCTTTGCTGTACTGACTGTTCCCAGAAAGAGCAAAAACACAAAAAGTGACACAACAATTCATCTCTTGATTTCTCAGCCTTAAAAACCAAGACCTAAAATATAAAATTTTATTTTCCCTCCCCATTGTTACCTCTCTTCCCTCCATGAGCTCTGACAAAACAGTTCTCTGAGCTTTTGCTCTCAATTAAAGAGTAAAGATCTGTGATGACTGAATGCAGTGAGCAATCCCAGATTTCATCCTAGATCAGAAGGGAAAAAAGAACATTGCTGAGACAACTGAAAATATTTGTATATGTATGGATATTACTAATAGCAATGTACCTATATTAAATTCCCGAATTTGATAATATAGAATGATTTTTTTTAGATTTATTTTTTATTTGAAAGTCAGAGTAACATAGACAAATGGAGAGAGAGAGAGAGAGAGAGAGAGATAGAGATCTTCTGTCTCCTGGTTCACTCCTCAGCAGATGGTCAATGACTGGAGCTGAGCCAGGTCATACCCAGGAGCCAAGAGGAGCTCGTTCAGGGTCTCCCACTCGGATGTCAGGGGCCCAACCATCTTCCACTGCTTTTCTCAGGCCATTAGCAGAGAGCAAACTTGGAAGAGGAGCACCCAGGACTCATATCGGTGCCCACATGGAATGCCTGTGTCACAGCGCAATGTCGGCCCTAAGAATGTCTTGTTCTTAGGAGCTAACCATTGAAGTATTACAAGGTGAAATATTAAGATGTAAATAAGTACATCAATTCAGGGAGCAAGTGTGTCTGTACAGAAAGAGAGAAATGAAGAAAATGAGGCAAAAGTTAACCATTGCTATGTCTGGATAAAAGGTATACAAATGTTCATCATACTACTCATACAACTTTTTGGAAGGTATTTAAAAAAAATAGTCAAATACACACTTTAAGATGGGAGAACAAGAGACAGGGACTAACCTGCCCAGGGGCCAATGTTGCTTGGAAAACAGGAAATAATAAAATACTCAGATACAATTGGGAGTGTGATGGTAGACAGGACTTGTTCCCCACCCCTCACCTGGATTCCTGGAAGGCAGCCAGCCTTGCATGGAAGAACAAGAGACAGAGGCCAGCACTGAATGTTGAAGGCCAAGAGGACTTCAGGGCAGCTAGCACATCAACCCAGGCAGCACAGAGTAGCATGGCTTTGTGACAGTTCCCTGGCTCCAGACAAATGTGAATCACTTTTTGGCAGTAATTAATCAATGAATGATTTCACCTTTTTGATGCTCCTATGCTATCTGCCACTCCAGAAGGAAAGAAGTAGAGGAGACACTCAACCTACTGAGTTTAAAACCTAAGAATACTGTGTTTTCCCATGAAGGACTAACTTCATGTTTTATTCAACCCAACAGAATGGTGTCTTAATATTAACCTGTACTTCTTAAGAAAAAAAAAAAAAGGAAGTAATGCATTTCTCAAACAGCTGTGTTTCTGTCACATGAGAGTTGAGGGTCCATGCCTACAACATCATTGTTTTCTCTCTAACAAATATTGTTCGGACCCTAGTCATTTATTCTATACCTTGGACATTGGTAATATAGTCTGTGTTTTGTTCCCTGGGACCCCTTGCAATCAGCATTAACAACTGGGGCAAGAAGACAGGAGAAGGTGACTTCACATTTATGAATATCAAATATGAGGATTCAGCTTTCTGTCTTCCAGCAGCCAGATCCCTCTTCTGGGAAGGATGCCTCTGTTAAAGTGACCAATACTTTTCAAAAGCAGCACATGGAAAGACTTTCTACAATCAAAATCTAATTTTGGTGGTTACATATTTGTTTCTTTAAGCTCAGGAAAAGCACCTTGCATAAAAATAGAAATGTGGAAGAATTTATAGTTACAATTATCAGCTTAAATTGTGTTTTAAACATCAACTCTTTAAAAAATACAACCAGAAATACTCTGTGTAGTTTGTGTCATTAAGCTGGATTTCTACTTGGCAGCACTCAAGGTGGGATTCTTGCAACATTAAGATAACAATCTCTTCTCTGCAGATTTTTAGTACCTCAGGGATTCAAAGATCAAGTTGCTTAGAGACTCCATGGAATTTGCAGAAAAAGCAAACTCCTAATCTTGATATCTGTAATTAACATTTTATCTTACTTTGAAAATTTAGTTTGCTGGCAGCTTAACTGTTCTTTGGAGCTGAATAATGATCTCGCTACACCACATCCCACACGACTTTCCATCCTGAGGCTGGGGCGGGGTGCTTGGAGCTCCCTATGGGCTCTTTTCTCTTGGGCAACATGTCAAACCCTTGCTCTTGCTGTGGAGTGGTTGCAGATGCCTGGTCTTCTTTCAGTCAATCTCCCTGCAGGTTGCCAATGTGTTGTATACTGAGCTTGCAGACCAATGTATATGCTTACAGAGAACAAGGATCAATTATAGAATTTAAAAACATCTGTATAACAGCAAAATATGGAAATATATGTACAATTCAAGTTCAATTGAAAATACATCTTCTTGGGTAGGTACTTGGCCTAGTTATTCAGACACACAAGTCTTATATCAGAGTACCTGATGCTCTCAATTCCATCTTCCTGCTAATGCACACCCTGGAAGGCAGCAGGTAATAGCTCAAGTTATTTGGTTCCTGCCATCCACACGGAACACCTGAATTGAGTTCCCAGCTCCCACCCTGGCTGTTGTGGCAACGGGATAATGAAATAGGAAATGGGAACATTACTCTGTGCTATCTCTCTACCTCTCTCTCAGATAAATAATATCTTTAAATATATAAATATATATAGTATGGTTTTAATTTAGATTAATTATGGCCCCAAATGTTCATATGATTGGAAACTTGGTCTCCAGGGTGGTGCTATTAGGAGATGCTGGAATATTTGGTAGGTAGTGACTGGTGGGAGGTCCTTGGGTCCTTGGAGACCTGAGATTTCTTGTGCGACCCCTTGGCAGTTCTCCAGAGACCCTTTTGGCAATTCTCGTAAGGATGGTTGTAAAAGGAGCAAATCTGGCCCTACTCAATTCTCTACTTCTTGCTTAAGAAAGATTCACTGATTTTCTGCTGTTTATGCTTTTGCCATAGCTATCACACCATGAGGTGATGCAGCTGAGGGGTAGCCCTCTCCATAGGACCTGCAGTATGTTGTTTGGAATCTGAACCTCAAAAACTACTAGCTAAATAAACCTCTTCACTTATTTCTGAATAAACTTCTTCACAAATTATTGTGTCAGGTATTTTGTTGTAGCCATACAAAACTGACAATTATAGTATACTTTCCTCAGTGACACAAACAATTGGCCACTCAAGTCAAAGCAAGTAGAATAAACCTGACCCTTATAGACAAACACAAATGTACACAAATATAAGTATTAGTTGCTCCAACATTTTCCACCACATATTTATACTGCAAATCTAGACTGAAGTGTGCAAATGCTTGGCTTGCAAAACAATCAACATCATCACCCAAATGAAAAAGGAAAATCCATCTTCCATTTCACCCTGAAAAGACAAGTTATTGACTTGACTAAGTAATCAAAGTTCTTAGAATATCACACTCATCCTTTATGCATTCCACAAATATTTAGTGAGCTCCTCTTCCCTAAACAGAGGATGACAGATTAAATAAGGCAGTGTGTGTCCTGCTGCCTCTAACATGATGGTGATGGGCGAGAGACAATGAACTAGGAACAAGGTTAAGAAAATAATGGTCAGACGGTGATAAGGGCCAAGTAGGAATAAAATGGAATGATATCACATAGTGATTATGGAACTATTTCAGACTGTGGGATTGGGAAACATTCCCATGAAGGTGACTTTGGAACCGAGACCTAATGTCTGGGATATGGCACTGTGCTATAATTTGGGGGCAGAGATCATTTTATGACTTGGTTATGAAAAGTTATTACCATAAACCTCTTGTGGATGGGGTTATCTGGTTCACCCTCAGCTTCTTTCGACTTCCCTTTTAAGCTTCATTCTAAAGAGATATTATACCACTGAAATCTATTTTGGAAATTTAAGTGGCAAATCTAGAGCCATTAACTTTAAGTGATATAGAAATCCCAAAAAGATTTTTTCAGGAGGGGTTGAACTGGCCGTTTAGACAAAAATAAGGAGTCTATTGCTGTGCTGACTGCCATAGGCTTGCACATCTCAGACTCTATCCGTGACCAAAATCACCCAGCAGAATGACTCTAAGTGCTTATGATGAAGAACAGTTGCCAACAGTTAGACTCAGGCAAGCATTCTTACATGCATATCTTCTGTGAATTCATCAGCCAGCAGTTCCCATGCTCAGGGTAAGGAGCAGATGTATTTCTTGTCAGGCAGTTTATCTACTGAGATGCTGTAGGATGTTCTTCATCCATCACCTTAAACTTCATGTACCATTCAGTCTTATGGCTGATGACTTGTCAACAGAAACAGCCACCTGAAGGTGTCCCCATGCAAAGTTCTGCTGCTTATAAAAGAAAATAACTACTAGTCAGATAAACTTGTGTCAATCATTTATTCTTCTAAATATTAATTTTTTTGAGAACTTTAACCAGATGAACTCTGAGCTCTAATTTTAGTCCTTTGGGGTTCCACAAAAATTATTCAAACCATATTTCTTTGCAAGGTATGATATGAAATATTTTGTTAAAATGCAAGAAAGAATAATATCTGGGCATTTTTAGCACTGTATCCATGGGAATACTCTTGGCTGCAACTAATGAAAAAGTTAACAGTGGCTTAAACAAATAAGGGTTATTTTTCTCACATAGTAAGAAGCCTGGAGCTAGGATTTTGCTGGCATTGATTCAGCAGCCTCAGAAGGTTAAGGTCAGTGCATCTCTTGATCTTTCCCTCATCTTGGAGCCTAAAGTTCATAAGCTGGCTGCTGTAACTATAAAAATCATGTTCTCATTACTGGTTGAGTAGCTGAAAGATTAGAGAAAGGGGAACAGAGCCAGTATGGTTTGACCTTTCTATCTGGAAAGCAGTGTATTATGTAGAAGCTCCAACAGCAGCCAGTTCCTTTTGTCTCATGTGCCTCAGGGTCAACCCTCAGTCCAAGGGTGGCTATGAAAATATCTTGCTTCCCTAACCTGAAGAGTGGACATCCTACTTTCTTTGATGGTTCTTGGGTTGGCCAAGCAACTCATGTCTATGATGATCATTTAATTGTTACATTTTCATATTCCTACTCATCTCCTTCATTGTAACTCCCAGGAAAATTACCTGGGAGTTTGCTAAAATATGAACATGAAGCCCACATTAAAGAGTTATTGTTCTTTAATAGCTATGGCACTGTAGAAATATTTTATTGTAAATTAAAATTTGTGAAGGCATTGACTATAGAAAACATTAACCAGGAAATCCAATACTCATTGAGTCAAAAATGAATGTCCCAACATTTATCAAAACAAAGCAAGTACAGGGCTGTGATGCAGTGGGTTAACGCCATGGCCTGAAGCGCTACCATCCCATATGGGTGCTCTACTTCCCATCCAGCTCTCTGCTATGGCCTGGGAAAGCAGTAGAAGATGGCCCAAGTTCTTGGGCCCCTGCACCCATGTGGGAGACCTGGAAGAAGCTCCTGGCTCCTGGCTTCAGATCGGCGCAGCTCCGGCCATTGTGGCCAATTGGGGAGTGAACCATCGGATGGAAGACCTCTCTCTCTCTCTCTTTCTCTCTGCCTCTCCTCTCTCTGTGCAACTCTGACTTTCAAATAAAAATAAATAAGTCCTTAAAAAAAAAACAAAGCAAGTATAATGTTGACTTTTAAAAAAATCTTTTCTGATTATAAAACATACAAGCTTACTGAGCAAAAATCTTAGAATATAGGGAATTACAAAGAAGAAAGTAAAAGTTTCCTAAAAGTAACCCCTGATACAGCAAATTTGATATATGCCATATACCCTTTCAAATATCTTTTTGGGCATTCAACATAGTCTCATCCTCCCCCTATTCCATTCATCTTTTAAAAGGTTCACTTAGTTATTTGAAAAACAGTGAGTGGTGGGAAAGAGGAAGGGGAGAGAGAGAGATGAATCTTCCTTCTACTGGTTCACTCCCCAAGTGCCAGCAACAGTCAGGGCTGGGCTAGGCTGAAGACAGGAGCTTGGAATTCCTTCTAGGTCTCCCAAGTGGTTGGCAGGAACCCAAGCACTTGAACCATTACCTGCTGCTGCCCAGGAAGCTGCATCAGCAGGGGAACAGTCAGGATTCAGTCCAGTACTCTGCTAGGGAATGTGGGCAGCCCAAGTGGCAGTTTAATCTTCTACCACACTACATGCCTCTCACCCATAATTCCATTCTCTATATATGAAGAAAGAGACCCACCTATGCTAGAATCTTCTGAAATCTGTTTTACTCTGCTGAAAATATTCATGTCCCCTCTCCATGCAGTTGCTATGTTATATTCCCTTGTGAAGTATCAGGGTTAAGAGCACAAACTCAAGCCAGACTGCATGGGTGTCACCCCACACTGCCACTCACCAGCTAAATAACCTTGAACAAGGTACTCGGCTTCTTTGAAGGCTCAATTTATTCATCTTTGAAATGAGATAACAACACTATCTGCACAGAGGAATGTTGCAAAAAACCAAATCAATCAATTCATACAATGCTCTTAGAACATGACAGTAGTGTTTCATGTCAGCTCCTTTAATGGCATGAAAATATATCAACTAAATTTATTAATCCTGACTTGGTGAATAGTAAAATTATTATAAAAGATTTGATTTTTAAAGTGGCCCATTTATTAATATTCTGGAAAATATATCTTTGTCCAACAATTTCCTAAGGCCACATTGCATCAAATACAATTACTGGGCCAAAGGATAGCACATTTTAAATTTTGACATTTTTTTTTTCCAGGCTACTCATCAGAAAATTTGTTTCACGCCATGTAGGGAGTCATTGTTTCTGTGTATAAGAATGCTCATTTGGGGCCGGCGCCGCAGCTCACTAGGCTAATCCTCCACCTTGCGGCGCCGGCACACCAGGTTCTAGTCCTGGTCGGGGCACCGATCCTATCCCGGTTGCGCCTCTTCCAGGCCAGCTCTCTGCTGTGGCCAGGGAGTACAGTGGAGGATGGGCCAAGTACTTGGGCCCTGCACCCCATGGGAGACCAGGAGAAGCACCTGGCTCCTGCCATCGGATCAGCGCGGTGCGCCGGCCGCAGCGCGCCTACCACGGCGGCCATTGGAGGGTGAACCAACGGCAAAAGGAAGACCTTTCTCTGTTTCTCTCTCACTGTCCACTCTGCCTGTCAAAAAAAAAAAAAAAAAAAGTAAAAAAAAAAAAAAAAGAATGCTCATTTGGGCTGGTGCTGTAGCATAGAAGGCTGAGCTTCCATCTGGTGGCACGGCATCCCATATGGGTGCCAGTTCGAGCTCCAGGTGCTCCTCTTCTGATCCAGGTCTCTGCTTATAGCCTGGGAAAGCAATGGAAGATGGCCCAAGGGCTTGGGCCCCTGTACCCATGTGGGAGACCTGGAAGAAGCTCCTGGCTTCGGACTGGTTCAGCTCCAGCCATTGTGGCCATTTAGGGGGTGAACCAGTGGATGGAAGACCTTTCTCTGTGTGTCTCTCTCTCTCTGTAACTCTGTCTCAAACAAATAAATAAAGTGTTTAAAAGAAGAAGAAGAAGAAGAATGCTTGTTTGGAGCTGGCATAGTGCTGTACCAAGTAAAGCTGCCACTTGCAACACCAGCATCTCATATGAACACTGATTCAAGTCTCGCTTTTATTTAATAAACACAAATTTCATAAGTACAACTTTTGGATTATAGCGGTTCTTCCCCCCATACCCATCCTCCCATCTGCAAACCATCCCACCTCCTATTCCCTCTCCCATCCCATTCTTCATTAAGATTCATTTTAAATTATCTTTAGATACAGAAGATCAACTCTATACTAAGTAAAGATTTTAACAGTTTGTACCCACACAGACACACAAAGTATAAAGTACTGTTTGAAGACTAGTTTTACCACTAATTCTCATAATACAACACATTAAGGACAGGGGAGCAAGTGAACAGTGACTCCTGTTGTTGATTTAACAATTGACACTCTTATTTATGACTTCAGTGATCACCCGAGGCTCTTGTCATGGGCTGCCAAGGCTATGTAAGCATCTTGAGTCCACAAACTCTGACATCATTTAGACAAGGCCATAATCAAAGTGGAAGTTCTCTCTTCCCAGCTCCCTCTTAGTGTTCTCAGGAAAGCAGCGGAAAATGACTAAGTATTTGTGCCTGTGCAACCCACATGGGAGACCTGGATGGAGTTCCAGGCTCCTGACTTCGGCTTAAAAAAAGTTAAAAAAGAATGCCTGTTTTTCCATACCTTTTCTAATGCTAGATTTAAATTTTTGCCAAACTGATAAGGAAAAAAATCTCATGACATTGAATTTGCATTTCTTTGATCAGTAAAAGACAGTTAAACCTTTTTAAATATTTTAATCCCTCCTATTTCTTTTTAAATGAATTATTTTATTATTTCCTGATCTTATGTTGTAGTTGCTATCTGCCCTTTAAGTTAAAGATTCCAATGGTAAAAGTGGGTCTCATGATTTTCCAAAATATTCTATTTTGCTATTTCAATTACTGCTACCACATTTTCCTCATTTTGAAATATATAGTCAAAAGAGAATTTTAACTTTGTGAGATGTGTATTTCCTCAGAAAAACCTATTTCAAGAGGACACAGTGAAAAGATGGGGAAAATTCTCATTAAATGAAAATGAGTTACTGAGGTATCTATTTTTATTTTTATTTCATTTGTATTTGACTTATGATTATTTTTATCTGTTCCAAGTTGTCAGAGACAAAAAATAAAACCCCACTGTTTTGCTAAGTATTCCTGCTGGATGTCTCCGGAAGGAGCAGAAATCACATACAGCAGCTTTTCCATCACATTTGCAGGACTACTCACCTCAGCATCACTTGAAGAGCTGAATTAAACACCTGGCTCTGATGTTCAGTCCTCTCACTAAGGATGAGAGACTCTCAAGATACAGACATAAGCTACACCTCTTAAGGGCCCTTATCAGGGGATCCTTATACACACCAACATTGGAAGAAAGTCAGGAGATGACGGTTTCACAATATTACTTTGCTCAATTGTTCACCCATTTATTTAGAAAATAAATACCTATCACCTACCACATGCCAGCTGCTCTTGGAGACGGAACACATAAGTAACTGCAGTCTGTGTTTTAATGGAACTTTTGTTATAATTGGGGAAGTCAAACAGCAAACAAATATGTGTACATTAGCATGCAAAGCGGTTAGTGCTATTACAAAGAAAGGAAAGAGTGCAATGTGGGATAGAGATTTCTTCATGTATTTACTGATAATCAATAACTTTCATTTATCTCTTTTGTAAACAATAAGATTACTGTAACATTTACCTTATAGGCATTCCAATTTTTAGTTCACCAAAGCACTGGCCATCTTGAACAGTAAGATTATGAACAAATTCTCACCCTTACTAGAATGGCTATCATCCAAAAATCAAAAAATAACAAATGCTGGTGAGGATGTAGGAGAAAAGGTTCCCTAATATACTGTAGGTGGGAATGTAAACTATTACAACAATTATGCAAGATGGTATGGAGATTTCTTAGAAATCTGAAAATAGATCTATCATATGACCTAGCCATTCCACACCTGGGAATTTACTCAAAGGAAATGAAGTCAGCATATAAAGGAGTCATCTGCACCCCATCTTTATAGCAGGTCAGTTCATAATAGCTAAGATCTAGAATCAATCCAGATGTCCATCAGGTGATGACTCAACAAAGAAAATATGGTATATACTCCATGGAATACTACTGATCCATAAAAAAGAATGAAATTCTATCTTTCACAACAGAATGGAAGTAACTGGAGACCATTATCCCTAGTCAAATAATCCAGTCCTGAAAGGACAAACGTGGCATGCTTTCCCTGATCTGTGGTAACTAATATCCAGAGTACAACAAAAAACCACATAATATATATAGTGAAATTGACATTGTGAAATTTGATTATTGTTTACAGTCCTTGTCTACACTCTTGAGGAACAGTGGTTTTTCTACTTACTACTTGTTGAATGCTTTATTTAGTGGAGGGTTAAGCTTGTGATTATAAAGCAAATTGAAAGTATATCATTGTAAAAATTAAAAAAAATATGAAAAGGAGCAGGGAGAGTGAGAATTACTGAGGGAGAGAGGAAAGGGTAGGAAGTATCATTATGCTCTTAAAACTGTGTATAAGAAACCTGAACATAACCCTACCATACAACCCAGCCATCCCACTCCTTGGAATTTACCCAAAGGAAATTAATTTGGCTAATAAAAAAGCCATCTGCACATTAATGTTTATTGAAGCTCAATTCACAATAGCTAAGACCTGGAACCAACCCAAATGCCCATCAACAGTAGACTGGATAGAGAAATTATGGGACATGTACTCCATAGAATACTATACAGCAGTAAGAAACAACGAAACCCAGTCATTTGCAACAAGATGGAGGAATCTGGAAAACATCATGCTGAGTGAATTAAGCCAGTCCCAAAGAGACAAATATCATTTGTTTTCCCTGATCGGTGACAACTGAGCACCAAAGGGGAAGCCTGTTAAGTGAAATGGACACTATAAGAAACAATGACCTGATCAGCTCTTGTCCTGACTCTAGATGTACAATGTATTACTTTATCCTTTTTAGTATTTGTTGTTGTTGTTGTAGTCGTTGTTCTAGTACTAGTGGTTAAACTCTGTAATTAACACACAATTATTCTTAGGTGTTTAAATTTTAACTGAAAAGTGATCCCTGTTAAATTTAAGAGTGGAAAAAGAGAGGGAGTAGATGTACAATTTGGGACATGCTCAATCGGACTTGCCCAAATGGTGGAGTTAGAAATGTGCCAGGGGATTCCAATACAATCCCATCAAGGTGGCATGTACCAATGCCATCTCACTAGTCCAAGTGATCAATTTCAGTTCACAATTGATGGGTCTGATAGGTCTAAGAGTCAAAGGGATCACACAAACAAGACAAGTGTCTGCTAATACTGACTGATAGAATCAAAAAGGGAGAGAAAGATCCAACATGGGAAGTGGGAGACACAGCAGACTCATAGAATGGCAGACGTCCTAAACAACACTCTGGCCTCAGAATCAGCCCTTAAGGCATTCGGATCTGGCTGAAGAGCCCATGAGAGTATTGTAGGCATGGAAAGCCAAGATACCATGGAAAAGAAAAAAAAGAAGAAGACCTAAATGAAAGATCTCTGTGCGTGAGATCCCAGTGGAAAGAACGGGGCCATCAAAGAAGGAGGTACCTTTCTCCGAAGGGAGGAGAGAACTTTCACTTTGACTATGACCCTATCGGAATAAGACCAAAGTCAGCGAACCCTAAAGGCTTCCATAGCCCTGGCAACTCATGACTAGAGCCTAGGGAGATTACTGACGCCATGAACAGGAGTGTCAAATTGTTAAGTCAGCAACAGGAGTCACTGTGTACTTACATCCCATGTGGGATCTGTCCTTAATGTGTTGTCTAATGTGCAGTGATGCTATAACTAGTACTGAAACAGTATTTTTACACTTTGTGTCTCTGTGTGGGTACAAACTGATGAGATCTTTACTAATTATATACTGAATCGATCTTCTGTATATAAAGAGAATTGGAAATGAAAAAAAAAATCCTGGTGTTAAATTGGAAATGGCATAGAAAATTAATTAATTTTTAAAAAATATTATATGTAGGATCTCTGTCTTTAATGTGCTGTACACTGTTATTTAATGCTATAACTAGTACTCCAACAGTATTTTTCATTTTGTGTTGCTATATGGGGGCAAACTGTTGAAATCGTTACCTAATATATACTAAACTGATCTTCTGTATATAAAGAGAACTGAAAATGAATCTTGATGTGAATGGAAAGGGAGAGGGAGCGGGAAAGGGGAGGGTTGTGGGTGGGAGGGAAGTTATGGGAGG
The DNA here is from genome assembly GCF_033115175.1 of Lepus europaeus. Classification (NCBI taxonomy): domain Eukaryota; kingdom Metazoa; phylum Chordata; class Mammalia; order Lagomorpha; family Leporidae; genus Lepus; species Lepus europaeus. Next base: position 111,044,896 of record NC_084830.1, on the reverse strand, counting down.
GGGGAAGCCATTGTAACCCATAAGCTGTACCTTGGAAATTTGTATTCATTAAATAAAAGTTTAATAAATGAAAAAAAACTGTATAAAAATATATGAAAATTTTCCTATCATATGAATTTTTTTTAAGTTAAAAAAAAGAAAATGAACAAACTAATGTGTGCTGAACAGCATAGATAGCAATCAAGCAGGGGTAACATATGAACCAACACATGACCAAGTCTCTCATAAATTATTGACTAGAATCTCTAAGAAATGTACAGGCCAAGTCATATGGAAGCATCCAGTACATCAGACAACACAGTAGCATGGTTGTAGGCAGCTGCTGAGGTTTTGCTGAGGAGTTGCCAATTTCCTGAGCAGTGCTTGTCCTAAAGGAAGGTCTTGGAGTGGAAGCTTTGAAAGGCCTCAAAACAAATCTAGTTAAATTGTGCAATGGTTAAGATGCTTTTAGACTATAAACTGAAATCCACCCAGACACCATATCAGTGGTTCCTCCTCTTTCAGAAGTAGCTGCAACAGCAACAGCAGTGAAAACATGTGCCCGGCAAACAGAGACATTTTTTTGGCAGAGTTGACCATGCAGCTCTGGGAATTCAAGTAAGGCTCTTCTCAAAGTCAGAATATCTTAACTGGCATCCACGTATTCACTGTTCCATGAATCTCCTGACATAAGAAAACTTTCTCTCTCTCTCCCACCTCTTTCTCCGTAGCCAGGGGCACTATGAACACACAGTTTTTTCTAGAATAAATTCTATATATGTCATCAAATTCTCAAAGGAGACTGTAACCCAATCCAACTTAAAAACTACTATCTTGATCAAGGATCAGCATCCTTTAGACCTTAAGCTGGAATATCTAACTCTGCTAGAGAAGGCTCCTAGTTAGGATGAATGCCATGGAATGCTATTTCCATAGGGACAATGACACTCTCCTTCATACATATAAAATGTCTAACGCCTTGTTAAGTTTAGCCTTTGCATAAGATGGTAAAATCTTCACGGTCATTACATTTGACACCCTGCATTATGTATCATTGCATTAAATATCAATGCATAATAAAGCACTCAAAACTTGGTGATGTTAATTACTCACAATTCTGTGAGGTCACCAGCATGGACTAGGTTCAGATGAACAATTCTCTTGCCTAGAAATTACAATGTCTGGATCCTGCAACATCCCTTTTGCCACGTTCGTTAATCAAGGCACATTTATAGGCACAGCCTAGATTCAAAGGGGTTGAATCCTCCTGCCTAGGGGAGTCACAAAGTCATGAAGGAAAAGGGCTACACACAGAAGAATCATTATGGTCATCTTGCACACCACTCACCATACCCATACATTAAGGAATTTATGGCTAAAATAATATCTGCTGGAAGGCATGCCTGAGAAAAATTGATGGGAGTATAATTGAATTACAAATGGCAAAAAAGTGATAATTGTTGAAGCTTGGTGGTAGGCACATGAGGGTTATTTACATTAGCTTCTCTACTTATGTGTAACTTTGTAAATTTTTAAATAAAAATATTAAAATTCCATTAACCAAACATACGCTTTCAAATTAACCCTTACAATCCTCTTCTCTTACATATGGAGACACTGAGATAGGGAGCAGTCGTGATTGGTCTTGATGAAGGTTACTCCTACAGTAAGAAGAGCCAATATTTACAAAAAATGTCTAATGTACCAGCACCTTTCCAACCACATTGTATATCACATCTCATTTAATCCTCACAATACTATATATTATTATCTCCTTTCTCAGGGAACACCAAGAAACTGCCAAAGGTGACAGAATCAATGCTGAAGGCATGATCTGGATGCAAGAAAGGTAGCTCCTATGCCCCAACTCTTTAAAAAAGAAGTGAAGCTGAGGGACTGGTGCTGTGGCATAGCAGGTAAAGCCACCGCCTGTAGTACCGGTATCCCATATGGTTGCCGGTTTAAGTCCCAGCTACTCCACTTCCGATCCAGCTCTCTGCTATGGCCTGGGAAAGCAGTAGAAGATGGCCCAAGTCCTTGGGCCCCTGCACCCACCTGGGAGACCTGAAAGAAGCTCCTGACTCTTGGTTTCAGATTGGCACAGCTCCAGCTGTTGCAGCCAATTGGGGAGTGAACCAATAGATGGAAGACCTCTCTCTCTCTCTACCTCTACCTCTACCTCACCCTCTCTCTATGTGTAACTCTTTCAATTAAATAAATAAATATTTTAAAAAAAAAAGTGAAGATGAGACTAGATAAAGTGTTGTATGGCTCCAGCAGCAAGACTTCCCATTCCATGGTACTAGCCTGGGACTTGCACAGTGGGGTTCTTCCCTGATCAAGACCATGACCTGAGTTACTCTTCCCGTATTTGTACACTGGCCCTGCCATACATCCCCATACTCAATCAGAGATCTGGCTATAGTATACAACTGATTTCTCACAGAGGGAACTCCCTTACTGTCCTCTACTAAATAATCTAATGTATGAGCCGGCACCACGGGCTCACTAGGCTAATCTTCCGCCTGTGGCGCCGGCACCCCGGGTTCTAGTCCCGGTTGGGGTGCTGGATTCTGTCCTGGTTGCTCCTTTTCCAGTCCAGCTCTCTGCTGTGGCCCGAGAAGGCAGTGGAGGATGGCCCAGGTGCTTGGGTCTTGCACCCCCATGGGAGACTGGGAGGAAGCACCTGGCTCCTGGCTTCGGATCGGATCAGCGCAGTGCGCTGGCTGCAGTGGCCATTTGGGGGGTGAACCAATGGAGGGAGGACCTTTCTGTCTGTTTCTCTCTCTCTCACACACTGTGTAACTCTGCCTGTCAAAAAATAAAAAAATAATAATAATCTAATGTATGAGTATCTGTAGGTGCCTTAGAAGCAAAAAGTATTGTGGAGGTTTATTCATTCTCCAACTTAAGTAGCTTTTTAAACCAACAACTATTTGTACAGTACTTTTTGAAGACTTTCCAAAGATTCCAAATCCTACAGTGAAGTTTCCCTCTGTAATTTTCCTAACCAGAATCTGCAACAGTGAATGTGTGTTTATTTCAGAGCAAGAAGCTTCAGTGTAGGGTGAGAAGCAAGAAGACTGGTAAATGAGGGGGAATTTTAACCATCAGGATTTGTTTCCAGGGATGCCCTGAGAAGAGATGAATGGAACAGCCAGGAGTGTTGTAATTATTCCTCCTGCTATGTGCAGGAGCCCTGAGTCGATTCTTGAGTGCACACTCCCGTCTACAAGTTGGAGCCTCAGCTATCCCAGCCTGGAGCCAGAGCGCATCAGTCCTAACTCTGGAGACGTGAAAAAGCACAGGTGAGCAAAATACTTAGCAAGGAGGCTAGATGATGGGATTCCCCTCCTATGCTGTGTGATGGGTCTCTAGGCTGTGTCAGGACTCTCTCCAACTGTATCAGCAACACAGCCCCATCCCAACTCTAACAGGGAGGTCTGTAGAGGCAGGTTTGGGGGTGTGATGAAGGAGGTCATGACTTCTCTAGAAACATTCCAAAAATTTAAAAAGGGAGCAGTCCCTCTAACAGTTAGCTGTTGATACAGAACACTTGGCCTTACATTTTACTGAGATTTAGTACTGACCTTATTTCTCTGGGGTTGTAAAAACTCCTTTTGTAAATGGGTTTTGTGTCCCTTCCATGACAAAGGGAAAGTAAATCAAATAGACCCTCCTCCGACACCCCAAACATGATCTACTCTCCTGTAATGTTCTCCCAGGTATCTCAGATGTGTAGAGGGGACATTAAAGGATGGAAAATATTAATTAATTGGCCGGCGCCGTGGCTCAACAGGCTAATCCTCCGCCTTGCGGCGCCGGCACACCGGGTTCTAGTCCCGGTCGGGGCACCGATCCTGTCCCGGTTGCCCCTCTTCCAGGCCAGCTCTCTGCTGTGGCCAGGGAGTGCAGTGGAGGATGGCCCAAGTGTTTGGGCTCTGCACCCCATGGGAGACCAGGATAAGCACCTGGCTCCTGCCATCGGAACAGCGCGGTGCGCCGGCCGCAGCGCGCTACCGCGGCGGCCATTGGAGGGTGAACCAACGGCAAAAGGAGGACCTTTCTCTCTGTCTCTCTCTCTCTCTCACTGTCCACTCTGCCTGTCAAAAATAAAAAAAAAAAAAAAAAAAAAAGAAAATATTAATTAATTGATTGACAGTGAGTTATGTAATGTTTCCTGAAGCTTTACATTCTGAAGACATCTAAATTAAGGAGAATCAGCTAATTACAGGTAATTACAAAATAAATATAAACAATTATAAAGCATATGTAATTACAAAACACATATAACTATGTATTATACATAGCATAAATAAATATATAGGATATATATACACAATACATATATGTGTGTACATATATAATCTGTATGTCTACATCTATCTATCTATCAATCTGTATCTATCTATCTATCTATCCGGAGAGGAAAGAGGGACAGAGAGTCAAGTTCCTTCCAGACAAGCTCCTTGGTCACCTGGATCTCAAATTCAATTACAATAGCACATAAAATGGTGAAATATTGAATAAAAACACAGTTGGAAATTGACCTCAAATGCTTATAGATACATTGTGTGTATCAGGTTTCCCAGAAACAAGAGTCATAAAAACACATTTTTTATAAAGAAGTATTTTCTCTCCCCATCCAAGTAAACTCTTTCCCTGGTAACCACCCAGCTGTTGCCTTTGGGAGAGATGTTTAGTGCGGGTGCTAACTTTCCTGCCTTGAAGTTTCCTAAAACTAAATAATGGTAAATAAAATTGGAATTCTACTTAGTGTTCAGAATTACAGAGAAAATTTAATCTATACCAGAGGATCCGGCAAAGTTGATTAGTCAGATGCTATGAAGGGACAAAGGGACGATATCAGAGGGTTGGGACTGCTGAGTTTCTGATTCCGCCAGGAATGTGCTCTGGGTCACAGCTCTCAGCACATGCCCCCTTGCAGTCATGGCCACCAGACATTTTTCTCTCACTGTGGGAAAGTGTCAAATCCTTTCTCCTGGTGTATGTATACTTGAGTCAGAGGAAATGGTCTTTACATCCCACTCACAGGAATGAATGAGGTGTGAGAACATTTTCATTTCACATAAATGCTTTATGTCTTTATCAGAATGGATTTGTCTTTTTTCTAATATAACTCCTTAAAAAATCCAAACAATTATAAAAGTGATCATTCATCATGGAAAAACTTGGGCAATCACATAATGAAGGAAGTGGGGAAGCTTCCTACAGTGATGCAAAGATACATACTGTTAGCATTTCCTCTTGTGTGGAAGACTTTTCTCTTAAAATAGGGATTATAAAGTTCTAATTATTAAAGATCATCTTCATATTTTTCAGAGAAGTGCTTACTAAATGATTTATAATTTCATCAAAAGTAATTCTGATATAGAGTTCTGGCAGCATCATAATTTTTATTTTAAATCATTATTATAGCAATAAACTATAAAATCTGAGGAATAAACTTGAAGCTCTGACTGTGTCAGTGGAGGCAATTAAGGCTTGTGGAAATAACATTTATGTTACTCAAATCCAAAAAGATGGGTTTGGATCCCAGCTCTGACAAACCCATAGTGTGATCAAGAGTAATTGCATTTCCTCTATTAAGTTCTATTTTCACTGTAAAATAAAGGGGCCAGATTTTATCCCTAACACTAAAGTTGCTTGATAGTAGGTTGAGTAGAGTTGACAGCTGAGAACTTTCTTTGCCAGATTTTACCTGTACAGGCAACCACTTCTGAATATTCCAATTACCAATCTGATTTTTCATTTATAGATGAGCTTATCTGGGGACTACTTTACCTCTCCATCTAGGCAAACACAGCCCAAGAAGAAAATCAACTGAAGAGTTATTGTGTGGGTCACAAATTCATTCCTACTCTAAGCAGACTAAATGGAAATATGACAGAAATGACTTTTAAAACTACAATAGAGTAAAATTCTTTCCTCAAGCAAAGTATCCAGATAGTCTAATGATATTAAGGACTCCATTTGTATAAAAAGAAGAATCCTAGAGTCAGTGTGGAGGATATTGGAGCAATAACATAATCTAATCCTGCCTCCGGCATGGATGACAAATTCAGATGCACACAGAACCATAAATATAGGTAATATAAATGTCTCCTTATCTCTGACCCATTTCACTGAATGAGCAAACTGAATGATAAAGTAACAGAGGCTGTGGTGAACTGGAAAAGCAAAATGCAAAGATGGATGCTGAAGTGAGGAATAGGGGCATAGGATAGACAAATCTGATTTTTCAAAAAAGCTGGCAATCCAATGTGTGATTGTGTGTGTGTATGTGTGTGTAAACCCCTAAATTTTTTCATTCTGGCTCAAATATTATTTTTTTCCTACATTGCATGTAGGCTAAACAGCACAAAGGTAGGCACTTATTTGCAAACTTCCAACTTACATAGAAAAACCAACTTCCTGCATTTACTGGAACACAGGCTGCATAGACATGCTACTGAAACCTTCAGGCACAAAATGTTAGCTCAGTCAAGAAAGGAAGGGAGGCCTAAACCAACATTGACTCAAACAACTTCAACATCTAGACTCAATGAGAAGAATTTTGGAAGTATTTTCTGCAAATAGCATTTGCTTATCTATGAATAGAGTCATTGATGATTGGATTGTTTTATCCATAAGTGAATAGATATGCAGTTCTTAGCTTTTCAAAGTTAGCATCCTAAAAAAAGAAATTAACCCTTTTTAAATGAACTTGGTAAAGAGGCTTAGTGCCAATGCATGTGATTTCCTTGAATTCAGATTGAGCAATAAGATTATCCCCAAAACCCTGACCAGTCTCTGCCCACCTCCCACCAGCCAGAATGGGGAAAGGAGAGCATCGATGAAACAATGATTCGACTGCTTTGCTTGTGTGTTGAACATCAGAACACTTGCCCTTCCCTCTTGTTCCTGTAAAAACATCTGCACAAAGTGGGTCCAGCTGGCTTGCAAATATGTTCCATGATGCAGGCCAGCTTTCAGACCCTTCCTCTCACCCTTTTGTCTTGTCTCCTCTCTGCCAGTGTGCATTTCCCTCTTAAATGTTTAATCCTTAGTGAAAAAAAAAATCAATGTTAACAGGTTAAAAGTTAATGTGCTTCACCTGTTTCACCTCCTTCCATTAGTAAACTTGGACCAGCAAGGGGGATTTGACATATTACCTGTTTGCCTATCTCCTCCACGGAGGAAATCTGAGAGGCACTCAAGAGTTGTTCATCAAAATGTCAGGCTCCGATTTGGTAAAATCATTACAACACCTGCTCTCTGGGAATTATCACAAAATCTCACTCCTTTCCCTTTGTAGACAGCCTGCTGTTGGCCAAGAAATACAGCCACCCATGACTTTTATTTACAGTGCAGGGCCTGTCTGGGATGGTGAGGAGGACGGCCATTTCAGGAATGAGCTAGTGGTAAGCAATCCTCAGAATATGGACCTGAAAGGCATCCAGACCACTTGAGAAGCCTCCTGAGTTTAGGAGGAGTTCTTCTAAAATTGCCAGGGGCTTTGGAAGTTTCCATCAGTTCAGACTCACTGAGCTATGAGAACAGTTCCACCTGGAAACTATCTCAATTCCAGGCAAGGCAGCAAGTATCTGATATTCAGATGGATTAAGAAGAAATAATGTTGCACAAAAACAATAAAAATAAAAAAGCAAGTTTGAGGAACATGGAACCATAGAAAAGGTTCAGAGTGGTAAAACAGTCATCCCTTTGAGACTATAGAACTGGGGTTCCTGGAACCAAAGCCTAACCTCAAGTCAAGGCATCTCCATCCTTCCAGAACCTATTCACTTGCACAGTAACACCCTGCTGATCATACAATGACACACTGACCAAAAGAAAAATGTGGGTCTTGGCTCCCTGAGAGATTCTGAGTTTTTAATTCCTACACTGTTAATAGCTTTTAACCCACCAGTTTGCATCTAGCAGTGGAGTTAAAAAGAAAACCTGAAGGTCAAAGGGATGATGCTCCCCCAAGGCCAAATTCAGCTGCTGACTTTCTCAAGATTAAGCCATGCTGCCCATTGATCAGTATTTCCAGTTGGACAAATAAAAACACAGGGTGCCAATTAAAATTTACTTCCAATAAACAGTAAATGATTTTATAATATATCCCAAAAATTGCATGGACATACTTACAGTAAAAAAAATTAATTTGGATGAAATAAAATTTAAGTGGATAGTATGTATTTTATCAGGAAGCCCCACTACTAACAGATTCAGTCTGGGAAATGGTTGAACTTTAGAAGCAAATGAATCACAGAACAAAATTCATCCAACAAAGCTGGTGAATAGGAATTCTTAAAACACAAAAAGTTCTAACTGCCTGAAAAAGGCTAAAGGATCCACTTTACCTAGTCTCTGTGATCAGCTTGTCCAGTGATTCTCCACCATAACGGCATGATAGGGTCACTCAGGGAACAGCTAAACATTCCTGTTGCTCACATCATGCTCCAGACCTAATGAATAAGAATAGGATTTATTTAAGATGCCCAGTGATTCTAATAAGCAGTCAGGCTGAGCACTATTGACCAAACAGGCAATGGAGGAAAGCTAAGTATGGTGGAGTATGTATGATTGTCTTAACTCAAGGTTCCCAAACTTTGCTGCACACTGGATGCACCCAGGGTTTTTCAAAATTCACTGACTGCTGGCTCCACTCCGAGACATTCCACTTTAACTGGTTCTAGGAACAGCCTAGGCATGGAGGAGTGAGGGAGGTGTAAAAGTTTTCCAGGTGTTTCCAATGTAGATGGTTTAGAAGCCACTTTTTTTTTTTTTTAAGATTGATTTATTTGAAAGGCAGAGTTACAGAGAGAAAGAGATGGACAAAGACATCTTACATCTGCTGGTTCACTCCCAAAACAGCCACAATGGCACAGCCAGAAGCCAGGAGCAAGGAATTTCTTCTGGGTCTATGTGGGTGGCAGTGGCCAAAGCGCTTGGGCCATCTTCCACTATATTCCCAGGCACATTAGCAGGGAACTGGATTGGAAGTGGAGCAGCCAGGACATGAACCAGCACCTATATGGGATGCCAACATTGCAGGCTTTGGCTTTACCTGCTACGCCACAGCACTGGCCCCAGAAGCCACTCTTTGAACCTGTATTCATTCCTCTGCTTCTTAGGATAAGAGAAGCACTTATTACTTTTTGTGAGAAGTAGGAAGGAAATCTGACTTTTCAGCCATATTTTAAAATTAATTAGATGTTATTTTTTAAACTTGTTTTTCCCATGTTGCCTTGGATCAGATTTAAACCTTGTTAGTCAGATGTCTTCAAGAACTGAACTCTGGCTCTGATTATAGGATGCACATTGATCCTTTTGCCAGGAATTTTGTAGCTTAGAATGACACTCACCCAAAACACTTCCATAACTCCCAGACTTCAATCATATCCAATGAAGCTTTTAAAAGTTCATGGAAATGGAATTCAAAAGTAATGCAAATTTTCCATAAGCTTTCTGAAGGCTCCTCATTGTTATGCCACTAACGATGGTTTTGGTTAACAAAAGACTGTATATAGGATGATAGACCCACAAGATTATAGCAGAGCTGAGAAACTCCTATCAGTGACATTGTAGCCATAGCAATGTCCTAGGACAGTTGATAAATGATGGGGTGGTAGCAATGTGTGTGTAAATATATCTATTATTTTTGCCTGTTATATAAAGGCATAACAATAGAATTATGTTCAGTAAATAATACTTGATAATAAATGATTGTTACTGATTTATATACTTACTATATTGTTTTATTGTTGTGTTATAGAGTATATTCCTACTTATAAATAAAACAATTTACTGTCAAATAGCATGCTGTGTTAGGCAAGAAGCAGCCTCATACAAGTTGGGTTTACTGCTTGTCTTGAATGCATTGTGAGGCCACATCCACTGATTGACCTATTCCATCTAGGTTTGCAAGTGCATCCTATGATGTTCATCCAGGGAGGAAATCTCTCAATAATTCACTTCTCAGAATATATCTCCATCATTAAGTGACACAGGACTGTATAATAATGATTACACACCAGTACGACTCAGAAGCCATACTTCAGTTGTATATAGAGATCGCTCAATGCAAACAAACATAATGGGTTGACATAAAGGGGAGAGTGTGATGCCTACCCCTAGATTAATTCATAAGAAGGAAAAAAATTATCAAGGCCTTGCTAATTCAAATGTAGTCATAAGGATGCTGACCTTTCTTACAAATTGCTAAATGCACACTGATCCCTGGAACTATTAGTCCTCCAACATTTAAAAGGTTACTCACCCTCAAGAGATTATTCAGCCCTGATCTGACACAGAATTGCTTCAGTGCCAAAGCCCATAGATCTGAATTTCCAAAGAAGCATGCTGAGTGGGAGGATATGGGCTTTACCCCAGCTGCCTGGGTGATCTGAGAGCCAAAGGGAGATAGGACTGACAGAAGACACCAGATGAGTTCCAGAACTTTGGGTTAGAGAGGTATTTCACAGGATTGACTAATTTATCAAATGTGGCCAGATACTTCCACCAGCATGTTACATGTCGTGGGTGCATTGATGGGATTCATTTGTGACGAAGTCAGGGCCCCAGCATCCTGCCAGGTAGTGAAGCAGTCAATAGAACCAGTAAAGCAAAGATTGATGCAAAGAAAAGAGCACACCTAATTATCAAAGGCAGCTTAAGTTATATCCCCATGGTAGGAAGAAACAGAGCTTTTATTATCTGTATTTCAAGCCCACAAAACACTGTCTGCTGTGTCATATTTTGGGAAAACTTTGGAAACACAAAATTATCTTTTAAAAACAACATTTCTCATGACTGTTTTGGGCTTGCTTTCTTGCTTGCTTGGTTGATCATTTCATAACTAGGGAATTTCAAGGATTATTAAAATCATGTACTTTTGATTACTTTCTCGTTTGGAAAATTAAAAGGACAACATGTGCCAGATTTTTGTTTTGCAGGATATAAATAAACTATCCATGTCATGATACAATATTAGGAAAATATGAGTTTTAAAATTTAAATTTTTGGGGTCTGGTGTTGTGGTGTAGTAGGTAAAGCTGCCGCCCATGACACTGGCATCTCATTTGGGCGCTGGTTTGAGTCCCAGCTGCTCCACTTCTGACCAAACTCCCTGCCAATGGCCTAGGAAAAGAAGCAGAATATGGCCCAAGCCCCTGGACCCCTGCCACCCACATGGGAGCCTGGATGAAGCTCCTGGCTCCTGGCTTCAGCCTGACTCAGTCCTGGCCATTATAATCATCTGAGGAGTAGATCAGTGGACCAAAGATCAATCTCTCTGTGTCTCTCCCTCTTTCTCTGTAACACTGCCTTCCAAATAAATAAATAAATAAATTTTTTAAAATGTAAATTTATCAAGATTAGTTCTTCCTTTAAGAGAATTTAATATGTGAAAATTGGTATTTACACAAAAACAAACATTTACTTTAGCCAAGAATTATTTACTTTACAGTCCTCTCCAATTGGGCTATTTTACATATTGAGTTCTCTGGTACATTTAAAGTACTTGAACTGCACCTATTAAATTTTTCAGTAAAGAAATCTTGGTTCAAGTGAGAGATATCTATATTGTCATATGTAAATGAAGCCATTAAAATTTCAAATACCACAAGCTACTTAATTGGTATACTGCCTTAGGGACATTTAATTTATTTCATGTAAACTTATTAATAAACATACAGTGTTTTTCATTCAGGATTAAGAATAGCAATTCTTTTAAAAGTTTTTTTGATCTCTCAGAGATATCAGAGTTTATAGACTCCTCATTTTTAAGTCAGTGGGTTGCATTTAATACTAGTGACTTAAATATGCATTTTTCATTTAAACTTAATTTTAGTATCTACTATGTTTCAGATACTGTTACTCCAGCTTACATGTCCCAAGAACTGTGGCCCTTGATGGGAGGGACTGTCGTGAGTATTGCAGACATGGGCCTTCTGTAACCACAAAAAGCTTACAGTTTAGTGAGGGAGGTAGACAACTACACAAAGCATAGTAAACTATTGTCAGTGTTCTGAAGGAGAAGCACAGGGTTCTATGAGCTAAATGGAAGGGATATGTCCTTGGCTAAGCATCCAAAAAAGGGGTTCTCAATGAAGTGATATTTAAGCTGAGACAAAACTCTTTACAATAACAGCTACATTTGCTGCCATTATGATAAAAGTGCTTAAAAAGTGTTAGCACACTTAAACCTTATGATGACCTACTGAATTAGATGCTTTATCTCATTTTGTACTCGGGAAAACTGAGGAACACGAAGGTTAAGTAGCTGGTTAAAAGTAACCATAGCTGGGAAGTAACAGGACCTGCAAGTGAACCTAGATGCTGACTGCAGAACATATATTTGTATTCTTTATCATTACTCACAGGACCTCTCCATAGAAAAGGGTGAGACAAGTGAATTAAGTAGAAGGAGGGGAAATAATGTTCCAGCTAAGGGATAATTAAGACCTCAAATGGCTGAGACTCTAAATTATAACAAATATATGCATTTGACCAATGTAACTGCAACTAGCAAATAACCTTCTCTCCAGGCAGAATCTAATTTTTCTAAGAGGCTCTCTTAACAAAATATTTGCCAAGACTGTCACCTAGTGGCAACAGGCAGGAGGGAAGGAGGGAGTTTACGGGCTGGAATCCTGAACAGGTGAATTCAGCTGCTTACTGGGGATGCTGACTCAAGTTCTCTGTCTACTGTGTGCACGCTCAAATTGCTATGCTTAAAAATTAAATATGCTAAACTAAGCATTATTATGTCAAGGCAGCCACCACTCTTTCAGTTGAATTGAGACACATATAGAAAAGTAGTGCGGCAGTTTCAAGCCCTTGGAGAAAGATCCTGAGTTGTTTTTAAATTTTTATTGCGAGAGAGAGGGAGAAAGGGAGGGAGGGAGGGAGGAAGAAAGAAATGGAGGGGTAGGGCAAGAGAGGGAGGGAAGAGGAGAGGAGGAGAGGGGAGGAGAGGAGAGGGGAGGAGAGGAGAGGGGAGGGGAGGAGAGGAGAGGAAGAGTACATGCTCCCATCCAAACTCTCCAAATGTCTGCAATGACTGGGACTAGGCCATGCTGAAGCCAGAAGCTGGGAACTCAATCCAGGTCTCCCACATGAGTGACAGGAATCAATCAGTTGAGACATTCATCTGTGGCCTCTAAGGATTTACATTAGCAGAAAGCTGGAGTCAGGAGCCTGCTCTAGGCATCAAATCCAGTCACTGATATGGGACACAGGAAACTTAACGGCTAGGCCAAACGCCAGCCCTAAGACCCTGAGTTTTATCCTATCCCTCTGTGACATGAGTAAAATAAATTTGAGCCAACAGAACAGTGACTAATGTGAATCAGAACTAGTGAATGTGTTTCATCATCAGTGAAGACTTGATTCACCCTATTGGATAAAGATCCCCCAATTAGTCGAGGTACTGTTAGAAAATAAAGGATATACGTAACAGTTATTGAGAGGTAGGGGGTCATTGGTAGCAGGAACAACCTTATGAAAAGTTGAAAATTTTAAAATTCTAGGGACAGAGACAGAAAGCGAAGGAAGAGTTAGCTTTACAGGCAGTATAAAAACCATAACTGAGGGGCTGGCACTGCGGCTCAGTGGGTTAAAGCCCCAGCCTGCAGCACCGGCATTCCATATGGCCTGGGAAAGCAGTGGAAGATGGTCAACTCCTTGGGCCCCTGCACTCGCGTGGGAGATCTGGAAGAAGCTCCTGGCTTCTGGCTTTGGATCAGCTCAGCTCTGGCAGTTGCAGTCATTTAGGGAGTGAGCCAGCAGAATGGAGGACCTTTCTCTCTTTCTGCCTCTCCTCCTCTCTCTGTGTAACTCTGACTTTTATATAAATAAAAGAATTCTTTTTTAAAAAAACCCATAACTGAGATAAACATATAATCTTAATTCTAACTGGTTTAAGTTAGAATTAACTCTTTCAAATAAATAAAAGAATTCTTTAAAAAAAAAACCCCATAACTGATATAAACATATAATCTTAATTCTAACTGGTTTAAGTCATGAGATCACCTGAAAAAGTCAGTTTAAGTCTGGAAAACTGACGATCTGAAGGAAAACTGAAAAACGGACTAAACCCAATCTGTTTGAATCTCTATTTTCCTCCTCTATTTGCCAGGTACCTCATTTAGAATTAATCTTCCCTTTAGTTCAATCAAGGCATCCTTCTCGAAGAAGCTATTATATCTCTGAAAGTCAGCAACTTTCAATCTTATCCTCATGAAATCCTAAATATAGAATGAGAACTTGACAGGTTTAGTCCACTCAAGTTTAGACACTAGCATTGTTGAGTGTATTGTTTAGAACTCTGTATTGCAAGAAACAGAAAACTCAAATTGAAGCCATTTGGGCACAAATTAAACAGGAAAGTTTTTAGCTTCATGACATATTTGATGCAAGGCACAACCAGAACCATCAGGATTCTTTTCTACATCTTTATTTATCATCCTTGATTTTAATTCCATTTTCTAGCAGACTTGTGCTTCATGAACCCAACATGGCAGCTGGAATTGCTGGGCTACAAAGTTTAAGTGCAGAGGGTATATTAGTCTGCACTTAGAGGGTGTATTAGGGTAACCATGGGGAAACACCATAGACTGGGCAGCCTAAGTAACAAACATTTACTTTTTGAAAGTTCTAGAAAGATAAAATCAAAGTGCCAGGAGGGTTGGCTTCCAGTAAGATCTTTCTTTTTGCATTGTACACAGCCATGTTCTCACTGTGTTGTGTGCAAATGGGACTAGGGGATCTCTATCTCTGATACGTCTTCCTCTTCTTATAGGAACACTAGTCATTGGTTACAGCACCACACTTATGACCTCAGTTAACCTTAAAGGCCCTATCTCCAAATACAGTCACATTGAGAGGGATGACTTCAACAGATCAATCTGGGGAGGACCCAATTCAGGCCATAATAGAAGGTGTTAACAAACTGTTTTTCCAGTAGTCCCAGGGGGAAAAAATCTAATTTTATCTCATTATGCTTGGATTCAGTCCCATGTATAACTTTAAACCAATTACTATAGAAAAGGTCATGAGATATCCTAGATGTGAAATGTAGGATCAAGCTTAAATAATCCATATGGCTGATGATGGAAGGAAGATGAACTACTCAAATAATAATCAGAATGGTTTTAGAAGGAAAAGGAAAAATAAATTGGGGTAGTTAATGCATTAATAAGCACCATATTGGGATGGCAAATTCTTGCTCTGCCTGAGGACTGCATGTAGTTTGCAAGGGAGATTATAGCAATACGGCTCATTAAAAGTTGAAACTGGTGCTAAACATTGTGGATCCAAGAGAGATTGCAGATTGGGTTTCATTTTAATTATTACTATTAAACAGTATCAGCATGGTACAATTATTAATTTGATATCTAATGATCACAGTGGGATATATAACAATTCAATTTCCTAGTCTCTTCCCAGATGGCACTTCTGTTTCTCTTGGTGGATCTTGATTCTCCTTCTGTTCCACGGATTAGCATGAGAACCAGAGGGCTGCACACAGCCCACATTTGCTTCTCTGTAAGTCTCTTTCCTTGATCTCTGCCATCCTCTAGGTTTCAGTGACCACAGCTTTGAGTGTAATTTCCAGAACTTCATCTCCCGGCCTATCTCTGGAATCATGGAACTTTATAAACTCATCCAGGTCTCACTTGCAGATTCTATCTCAAGAATCCTGAACTTGTTTTTGCTTACCCCCAACAAAGAGCAGCTTACAGTTCTAGTTAATAATGTAAAGGAATGAGAAAGTCTAAGCCATCCTCTAAGAAGTTCTGGTTGATACATGCCTCTTCCACTAAACTGTAAACTTCTTGAGTACAGAGATTTATCTGTGGTACCAGAAACAACTGTTCCAAAGTTTATGTAAAAATGTAAGAGGTTTTCAAAAAGTTCATGGCATGTGTATTATGAAAAAACTATTCACAAATTTTAAGAAAATGTACCAAAATAAACCTATCTTTTAAATATATGTTTACAGAAACTATTTGAAGTATCCCTAAATATAGATTTCAAAGTGCCATTTCTGGGAATTAGATAGACTAGAACAGATTGAAGAAAGAGGGATGACACCAGTCTACCCCAGGTCTGAATGAGGGGCAGGATTTTGTTACTGTTTCCAAGTGTCCAAACCCCGTTCTTATGCTGGATGAGTCACTACTGTGTGAGGAGGAGAAGTTGCATTTACCATTATGTAAATTGAAAACAACAGATACCAGGGTTTTTTTTCTGGCCTTTGGCATTTAGGGTATGGAGATCTGCACCTAGAACTGTGAATCAGAAGTCTGTTACTCTAAGCAGCAGAGACTATGTAGAATTCATTCTCTTGTGACATCTAGCGTTCAGCAGCAGTATCAGCAGCACTGTATCCAGGCCATTCCTAAAGGATGACCATAACTACATCAAACAAATAAAAAGATGGGCCAGCACTGTGGCAAAGTGGGTAAAAGCTGTTGCCTGCAGTGCTGGCACCCCATATCGGCGCCATTTCGAGAACCAGCTGCTGCACTTATGATCCAGCTCTCTGCTATGACCTGGGAAAGCAGCAGAAGATGGTGTAAATCCTTGGGCCCCTCCACCCACGTGGGAGACCAGGAAGAAGCTCCTGGATTCGGACAGGCCCAGCTCCGGCCACTGCGACCATTTGGGGAATGAAACAGCAGATTGAAGATGTTTCTCTCTCTGCCTCTGCCTCTCTGTAACCCTCTCTTCCAAATAAATAAATATTTTAAAAAATAACATAAATAACAAAAAATCTAAAGATCTAGATGCTAGAATTGAGGAGATACCATAACCAGAATGGGTTCAAAGAAGGTCCTGCCTGCAATAAGATCAAGCAGTATTTATGGATAGAAAACAGGGAGGTAAAGATAGCTTAATGCTTGCAGCTCAGTGTCTTGCCTTATTTGAGTTAGCTGGCTGCTTACTGAATGAGGCTCTGCTGCTGTAACTGACTGAAGCTAGGTTATTTGCTTGGCATTCAGTATGAGTGATTCCATCTTGGTGTGACTTGCTGATCCCAATATAGAACCTTAGTCTAAAGCAATGGAGTCCTACAAATTTTATTTAACAATTATGATATGGGTAGCTTCTGTAACTACCCCCTAAGGCTATCTCCTTCCTTTGAAGGCTCTCCTTAGAGTGTCACCTTCACCATGACATTTTAAATGAATGTCCAGACAAAACAGGCCACTCCTTTGTTGCAACTCCTTTAGTGTAGGGTGCATACCACTTGTGTGGCACTTGCATACAGTTCTGCAGTTATTTTTATTTATGCTCTTAAAAGCCTCCACTGTATTGCAAGCACCTTCACAGTAGAGTTCACCAAGTCTCTGAATTCTTGCCACTATGCCTTCCACATTGTGGTCACTCAATAGTTTAAAATACATATTTTAAACTTAGAGCTGGCGCCGCGGCTCACTAGGCTAATCCTCTGCCTTGCGGCACTGGCACACCGGGTTCTAGTCCCGGTTGGGGCGCCGGATTCTATCCAGGTTGCCCCTCTTCCAGGCCAGCTCTCTGCTGTGGCCAGGGAGTGCAGTGGAGGATGGCCCAAGTGCTTGGGCCCTGCACCCGCATGGGAGACCAGGAGAAGCACCTAGCTCCTGCCATCGGTTCAGCGCGGTGCGCTGGCTGCAGCGCGCCAGCTGCAGTGGCCATTGGAGGGTGAACCAACGGCAAAAAGGAAGACCTTTCTCTCTGTCTCTCTCTCTCACTGTCCACTCTGCCTGTCAAAAAATTTAAAAAAATAAATAAATAAAATAAATACATATTTTAAACTTAGAATCATGTAGGAAAGCATGAATGATAATACAGGACTTGCCTTCCCTCATAATAAAGGAGGAAAAAATTCAAATAGGTGCTGACATTGTAGCACAGTGGGTTGAGCTGCTGCCTGTGATGCAGGCATTCCACATGTGCGCTGGTTCAAGTACTGGCTCCTCTGCTTCCAATCCAGCTCCCTGCTAATACAATTTGGAAAACAGTGGATGATGGCCCACATACTTGGGCCCTTGCCACCCACATGAAAGATCCTTTATATTTATAGGATCCTGGTGTTGGCCCAGCCTCAGCTGTTGCAGTCTTATGTGAAGTGAACCAGTGGATGGAAGATCTCATTCTCTGTCTCTCCCTTTCTCTCTGCCTTTCAAATAAATAAAATAAATCTCTTTTAAAAAAACAGATTTTTTAGGTTATCTAATATCTAATATTAAAAGACAAAATTACAAAGCTAGTTTTATAGATACCAACTGGCTTTCATTTGTGAGTCTAGTATTTGGCAGCAGTCCAGACCAAAAAGGGTTCAGAATGCACCATCCACCACATGTGTACTCTACATTTATATCCAGAGAAAAGGAAGTGACATACAGAAAATGGAAATGAGATGCAGAGATGGCTGGATTGTCATAGCGTGGCATTCCCGTTATTTGAACATTATTTGAACAGTTGGCCCCTGTAATTAACTGCAGTTCTACTGCTGTGATTGGCTGAGACTTAAGTTGTCTATTACAAAGGCAGATTCCTAAGTTAGCTTTTCATTGTGCTTGCATACTAAGTTAAGTTGTTGTTACATAAAGACACACACACAAGAACAAAAGCTTCCTCAGGCCAGATTTAGTTTGATTTAACTAATTTTGGCCTGTCTTGATTGACCTAGGCTAAAACAGACTTTCTGACTCCTGGGTTGACCGATCTTTGTTAAATGATAGGGTAATGAAAAATTTCATTTAAGAACACTGGGGTGATAAATGGGCATCTGGATCATTCTGCCCCACATGCTTTTGCCTGAAGGCATCATGGTTGCCTGACTTAAAACCCAGATGAACTCTTTGCTGTCTGCCCCAGTTCAATCAGAAATAGTTGTCTGCAAAGGGAACAGAGAAGAGAAAAACAAGGAGGGTGAGGTACCTCCACATGTACAGAAAGGCTCAAGGAGAGCCACTAACTCTGTGGAATGTCAAAAGAAGCAAAGACTGAAGATTGACTACTGAATTTTCCAAAACAGAAATCACTTGTAACTTTGACAACCTTTTCACTGCATTGGTTGGGACCAAAGCCCGATTGACGTGGGGGATAAAGAATTAAACATAAGAAAATGGAGATAGTGAATGTAAACTTTCGACTTTTCCAGGAATTTTGTTGCAAAGAGAAGCACACAAATGGGGTGGTAACTGATTGGGATCAAGGAGCTTGTCACTTTTTGTAACGGATATCATTCCAGCATGTTAATTTGCTGCCATAGAGAAGAAAAAACTGATGATGAAAAAGAGGAGCTAGAGCCAAACCCTTAAGTGGGAGAGAAACTGTGGATTCAACAGCACAACACGCCCATTTACAGTTACTAGGACTCAGTGGCGCTAACTGCAGACTATCACTCGTTCTGCTTAAATTTAATAGAACGCGAGTTTACAAAAGATTTAAACACACGTGCACGTGAGAGCTTGGACTCTAGATTCAAACTGCCTTAGTTCCAACAGTTCCATTTCTCGCACCTCCCTGACAAAGCACTGTTCTTCCCGGGGCTTTGTACCAGAGGGAGGCACTAACATTCGCCTCCTATGGCTGCCGGCGGGTTTGCGCGAGGTAACCCGTCTAACGTCTGCCTCCTACGAGGGCCGGCGGGTTTGCGTGAGGTAACCCGTCTAACGTCTGCCTCCTACGAGGGCCGGCGGGTTTGCGTGAGGTAACCCGTCTAACGTCTGCCTCCTTTGACGGCCGGCGGGTTTGCGTGAGGTAACCCGTCTAACGTCTGCCTCCTATGGCTGCCGGCGGGTTTGCGTGAGGTAACCCGTCTAACGTCTGCCTCCTATGGCTGCCGGCGGGTTTGCGTGAGGTAACCCGTCTAACGTCTGCCTCCTATGAGGGCCGGCGGGTTTGCGTGAGGTAACCCGTGTAGCCCTCAGCAGTATCTGTCATCCTGCGCTACGACGGTAGCTGTAGCTCCGTCGCAGGATGCTTCCGGGCACTGTCACTCGGACTCGGATTCTGGGACTCCCGCGCCACTCGGCAGGGAAGAGCCCTCCGGGAACACCGCGGCCAATCCCCGCGCGGCTAGGGCGTACGAGGCCGGTACAGTTGTGCCAACGGGGATTCCCTGTCGCCACATGCGTCCTCCAGAAGGCACTGTTGCACAACCGAAACAAAACTCCAAGGCACGGCAACTAAAAGCACACACCTAGAAGCGACACCCAGAGAACCGCAACTCAGCAAAGCTACCGACTCCGTAGTCTGGTCTGCGCCTGCGCCACACCCGCGGCGCTCCACTTGCGCCTGCGCAGTCGCTCTGTTGGGCGTTTCTTCGTCTTTTCGCACGGCTTGGGCGGAACGTCTCGTGAGAAGTGGGAGTTCTCGCGGGAACTTCATTCAAAAAGCCCTGGCGCTTACTCGAGCGCTTGTAGAGTGAATGGCCGGCGTCTTTCTTGCAAAGGTGGGGTTGGAATCAAGAATCGGGAGGCCTAAGCTCGCCTCCCGAGCCGCGGGCGGCCGCAGCCAGGGGAAAAGGGTGAGGAGAGAGGTAAGGGCAGGGGCCAGGTGGGAGGTGGGCGCGGAGAGGTGCGGTGGGCAGGCAGTGAGCAGGCCCTCGGGAAACCTGGGGTCTGGGTGTCCGTCTCGCCTGCAACCCGCGTTCTCATAAACCGCATTCCGAGCCTGGCTCAGCCTTCTGTGGGACCGCCTCGTCGCCCTCGGGGCTTCTGGGTAAATACGGAGAGCTGGGTCGTGGCGGGGCCGCAGAGTAACAGCCGGCGGCTTTGCCCGGTCCGCGACCCTAGCCGCTGGCCGCTGTGAAAGCCCAGCTGAGAATTGCTAAATGCACACCGGATCTCGAGGACAGGACCCAGAGAGCATTCGTTACTCTTCAGACTATTGTTAACCTTTGTAACGAGTACTTTGTACTGAGCTGAATAACAATGTGGTTTCACCTCTTTATTTTCCTTTTAATGCCGTTCCTAGAAAATTTAAAACCACAGATGTGCTTCACATTTTGTGCCCGTTGCACGGCACTGTGTCAGATTCTGCCTTCATGGTTTTCCGTCCATTACCTGATTTAATCTCAACAACCCTTTTCCTAGGTGTTATTGTCCTTGTTCTGTAGATGATACGATAAGATATTAAATAACCTGTCCGGGTTAATGCAGCATGTGAGTGGTGGAGATTGGGTAAGAACTCAGGCTGGTTGGTTCCCACCCAGAGCTTCTGGTCCACTAAATGCTTTGTGTTTGCCGTTTTGAGAGGCAAGGCAGAAGCGTGGTCCGAGCACTGGCTTTGGAGCTGGACTTTACTTCGCATCTCACTTACCACTTAGTAGCTGATGACCATGGCAGACAGTGGTTCAGACAAGGGTGGTAGCATAAGAGGCGGTGAGAAACGGCCAGATTCTGCATATATTTTAAGGGTAATGCCAGTATGACTTTCTGATACAGGGCGTGTAGGACTGCGAAAAGGAGTCAAACACGCTCTGGGCCTGAGCGACCTATAGAACGGAGCTGCCTTCAGCTGACACACTGATGTAAACAAAGTTTTGGAAAGAAAAACAGGAATTCACAGTTTGAACATGAAAAATGTCAAGTAGTGTCTCCACATAATGGGAATTCCAGCAGATCTTTTGAATGAATCATAACGTTTTTGACTTCTTTGTATATTCCTAACTGGGATGTCTTAAAGTTAATTCTGTTTTTTTCTTTAGTAGATGCAGATGACAATATTTACTTGGGCTTATCAAGAGAATTAAATGAGATAATGTCTTTGAGGCTGTAGATGTGACAAATGGTAAATCCTCAATAAATTTAAGTTATTGCCAATGCAGCAGTTAACTGACTGGCTCCATCATGTACGAGCTTTGTAAAGTTTTTTTATTTTAGCACAGTAACTGCCAGCCCCTGATAACCTAGGACACCTTTTATTCTTCTCTTGAAACCCTGTGTTTTCTCTTGTCTTTCTTTATTCTCTATTAAAGATCTTACTTCCCAGTTTACTGATAAATTGAAGCAGTTAGAAGGGCATTTTCACAGATTCCCCCCACTGTCTACCTGCTTCTCAGCATCAGTTCTCATACTTTTCTTTCCCTTTATTTTTTTTTTTAACTTATTTATTTATCTTATAGGGTGAGAACGAGAGAGAGAGAGATATCTTCTGTCAACTGGTTTACTCCCCAAATGGTGGGAAGAGCTAGGACTGGGCCAGGCTGAAGCCAGGAGCCTGGGATCCATCTAGCTATTAGACAAGGGTGGTGGGTCCAAGTGCTTAGACCACTATCTGCTGCCTTCCCAGGTACATTATCAGAGAGATAGATGGGGAGCAGAATAGTGGGGACTGAAACCAGCACTCCAGTGTGGGATGCCAGGGTCACAGGTGGGGGTTCACTGACAGAGCAGATGAAATGTTCATGCTTCTGTTGAAAAATTCTCTGCAAGTTAGACTGTATCTTTATTCAGGGACATCATTGTAGCAGATCTCTGGTCTTCTCTCCTGGATTTAGCTCATGGCATACAAATGTACTGTTGTTATTTTTTTCCATTTTAATAAACAACACATCATAGCCACTATTTCCCGTTCTGCTTACTACTATGTTTATCTGCTGTCTGTGCAGCACATCTGTGCTTGTCATGTGTTTGTCTCCCACTTTTTCTCTATCAAATCCATTCTAGTCAGGCTTTCACCCCCCGTCTCTGCATCAGAACTCCCATAAATCAAAGCTAGTGGCCAATTCTTTCTTAGTTGATGTAGCCCCAGCATTTGGCATGATTGATTGCCCCCACCTACTTAGTACAGTTTGCTTACTGGCTTCCAGAACAAACCATGCTCTTGTTTTCTGTCCGCCTCACTGGTCACTCCTGAGTGTACTTTCCTGATTTCTTCCCCACCGTATAACAGGTTTCAGTGCTGGGCCCCTTTCTCTTTAATTATGCTCATGCTCTATTGATAGTCTCAGGAGTTAACGCTGATCATTTCCAAATTTCTGTCTCCAGTCCAGACCTCTCTCCCACTCGTATATCCAACTGCTTGCTTGACATTTTTCATGTTCAGACTGTGAATTCCTGTTTTTCTTTCCAAAACTTTGTTTACATCAGTGTGTCAGCTGAAGGCAGCTCCGTTCTATAGGTCGCTCAGGCCCAGAGCGTGTTTGACTCCTTTTCGCAGTCCTACACGCCCTGTATCAGAAAGTCATACTGGCATTACCCTTAAAATATATGCAGAATCTGGCTGTTTCTCACCGCCTCTTATGCTACCACGCTTGTCTGAACCACTGTCTGCCATGGTCTCTCTGCTTCCAACTGTGTTCCCCTCCTCACTGGTCAAAACAGCAGCAAAAATGATCCTTTTAAGTTGTATCAGATCTTTGGCTCCAGATTTGAGAATGGCTTCCCACTTCATCTGGAGTAGAAGCCACGTTTCTTAACACTGGCATTATTGGCACAGAGACACCCCCCGCCCTCTGCCCTGCCTTCTCTCTACTATGTCTAACCTGATTGCTGTGTTGTTTACTCCTTTTATTTGTTTTCTACCTTAGGGCTTCTCCTCTGTCTGGAACTTACTAAATAGCTGCATGGATGATTCTCTCTTGCTCGGACTCCTGTTTGTGCCACTCATCTCTTATTCCAAGCTCCCTTTTTTCTCTTCTACTTTTGTTTCTATTTCCACTTTGTATTGTATTTAGTTATACTGTAATAGTCATCTCACAGTATCTTTGGGAGATTGGTTCCAGGACTTGGACCATCTTCTACTGCTTTCCCAGACCATAGCCGAGAGCTGGATCAGAAGTGGAGCAACTGAGACTGGACCTGGTGCCCATATAGGATGACAGCACTGCAGGCAGCAGTTTCACCTGCTACACCACAGCTCTGCCCCCCCTCCCCCCCTTTTTTTAAAAGATCTATTTGAAGGGCCAGTGCAGTAGTATAGCAGGTAAAGCCATCACCTCCAGTGCTGATATCCCATATGGCACCTGTTTGAGACCTGGCTCCTCCACTTCTGATCCTGCTCTCTGCTATGGCCTGAGAAGGCAGTAGAAGATGTCCCAAGTCTTTGGGCCCCTGTGCCTGCGTGGGTGACCAGGAAGAAACTCCTGGCTTTGGATCAGCCCAGCTCTGACAGTTGTGACCATTTGGGGAGTGAACCAGTGGGTAGAAGATCTCTCTGCCTCTGCCTCTCTGTAAATCTGTCTTCCCCCCAAAAAATACATCTTTAAAAAAAAGATTTATTTATTTGAAAGGCAGAGTTACAGAGAGAGCGAGCGAGCGAGCACTTCCATCTGCCATCTGCCAGTTCACTCCTCAAATGGCTGCAACGGCCAGAGCTGAGTCGATCTGAAGCCAGGAGCTAGAAGTTTTTTCTGGGTCTGCCACATAGGTGCAGGGGCCCAAGCACTTGGACTTGCCCAGGTACATTCGCAGGGAGCTGGATCAGAAATGGAGCAGCTGGGACTCAAACAGGTGTCCGTATGGGGTGCCAGCACTGCATGGGGCAGCTTTACCCACTACAACACAGAGCTGGCTCCTTTCTAGATATTTTTATTCTGCAGTTAATTGGATCTGAGGATACAGAAACCTGTAGAGAGGGTGGACTATATCCACTGTTTTCCTGGAATGTAAGTTTCATGAAGGGGGAGGGAGGTTTGGTCTGGTCCATTGTGTCTGATGAATCTGCTGTGACCAGCATGGCGCCTAGCACATAGACATTCAAGAAATGCTTGCATGCCTGGCAGCCTGACTACATTGACTTAAGCCATGGGGAAACACCTTAGCAAGGCTGCTGGTCTTTCTAGGTAGAGCTGTTTATGAGTTTGACTTCAGAGGCTAGGGCCAACTAGGGAAGGATGATGACTGAGGCTGAGATAGAGTGGAATATTTTTTATATATTATGTTTGTAAAGTCCTTGATTGAACATCTAGAATAAAAGCTGTGTCCTCTAATTGCTGTGTACATGGTTTCTATTCTGCATGATCATGTATAACTAGTATACTAGTGAGTGTGTTTGCAGGAAAGCAAATTGAATAAGTGGAGGAAGTTAAGATTGTTGTGAAAGATCAGACATGATATTCCCTGGGTTAATTGTGAACCTTTTTTAAGGTGGCCTTTTTGTATTTTAAATAGCAGTCAAGCTACTGACAAGATTTCTTTCATTGTTTTCTTGACTTTGATGACATGGGTACTTGATAGCATTTTGAGACCAATTCTACCTCGACATTTAAGAAACCTTAGCACACAACTCAAAGTTTCCCCACAGTGAATTTCTTAGAGGCAAAATTAAATGCATTGTTTTCTGTTTTGTTTGATCTCAAATCATCTAACAGAATTACAAGAATAGTTCCTGCTCTTAGAACAAGAATGCAAATTTGACCACTTACAATTCAGAAAGAAAATCTCAAAACTATGTTTTAACATGGCTGTAGTACCAAGTATATCTGTTTCTTCTGTGATTGACATGGTTGTATGGGGTTTTCTTGTTTAAGCTTAAGTAGTTTTATTTCCTCTATTTATAGTAGGCTAAAAACGGGAAAAGAACATGGAGGCAGATGTAATTGCAGATCTCCGAAGCAAACTCAAAGAGGTTGAAAGTGAACGACTGAAAGCCGCACAGTATGGTTTACAACTACTGGAGAGCCAAAGTGAACTGCAGAATCAGTTGGATAAATGTCGAAATGAAATGACGACCATGACTGAGGTAGGACTCTGCTGTTCTGTTTGCCAGGATATGCTTTGCTGTTGAACATTTGTCGAGCAGTTATTATTTATTTTCTGAAAACTTTAGATCTTGTTCTCACTCCTGTCCCTGTTAAAAGAGAATGAAATAAATGAGCACCTGATATTGGTTCCAACCAATGCATTCGGAGGTTGAAAATCAAGTTATAGGGGCCAGCGCTGTGGTTTAGTAGGTGAAGCCGCCACCTGCAGTGCCAGCATCCCATATGAGTGCCAGTTGGAGCCCCGGCTGCTCCACTTCTGATCCAGCTCTGTGCTGTGGCCTGGGGAAGCAGTAGAAGATGGCCCAAGTCCTTGGGCCCCTGCACCCACGTGGGAGACCCAGAAGCAGCTCCTGGCTACTGGCTGCAGATTGGCACAGCTTTGGCCCTTGCAGCCATTTGGGGAGTGAACCAGCGGATGGAAGACTTCTCTCTCTCTGCCTCTGCCTCTCTATAACTCTGCCTTTCAAATAAATAAATAAATCTTTATAAAAAAAAAAAAAGAAAGCAAATCAAGTTATGGTCACTCTACTTACCATATTTTACTCTACTTACCACAAGACTTTGTTTTGTCTACACTCTTCATTAGTGACTTCACTTGTTTCAGAGCTCTAAATGTCATCGGAATTCCCTCAAGATAATGATATATTAAGCCCTTATTTCTCCCCTGAAGTGTAGGTTCATGTATTCAACTGTCAGCAAATGGACATCTTAAAATTAACATACATAGGCCGGCGCCATGGCTCAACAGGCTAATCCTCTGCCTTGCGGTGCCGGCACACCGGGTTCTAGTCCTGGTCGGGGTGCTGGAATCTGTCCCCGTTGCCCCTCTTCCAGGCCAGCTCTCTGCTATGGCCTGGGAGTGCAGTGGAGGATGGCCCAAATGCTTGGGTCCCTGCACCCCATGAGAGACCAGCACCTGGCTCCTGCCTTCAGATCAGCGCGGTGCGCCAGCGGAGGCGGCCATTGGAGGGTGAACAACAGCAAAGGAAGACCTTTCTCTGTCTCTCCCTCTCTCACTGTCCACTCTGCCTGTCAAAAATTAAAAAAAAAAAAAAAAATTAACATATACAGATGGAATGCTTGATTTCACCTACTAACGAACATTCACTAAAACTTCGCTTATTTAGGGAATGTAATAACGATTCTTCCAGTTGCTTGGACCAGAAATTTAGGAGCGTTGCTTAGTATTTTTCTTTCCCGTGCTTCTCATTTTAATCCGTCAACAGGTTCTGAGAACTTGACCTATGAAACATCTATTTGTGCTACTCTAGTTCAGCCTGCTATCTTCTCTTCCTGGGCTACTGTAACCGCCTTCTTTTTTTTTTTTTTTTTTTTTTTTTTTAGATTTATTTATTTATTTGAAAGAGTTACACAGAGAATGAGAGGGGGAGAGAGAGAGGTCTTTCATCCGCCTGTTCACTCCCCAGTTATTTATTTTCCAGCCATTCAGTTAATTGGCTAGTTTTGGTCAGCAGGAGATGAAGGACACTACGTGCCAGTTGATATTTCAGCCAAAGCAAGGACCTTTATAGGCAGGCTCTGAAACTTGTCATTGTGAAGTTTGATGCAGATTTTGGAATCCAGAGATTATTCCTGGGGCTGGCTGCTTGGACCTCCTTTACCACTTCCTGGGGCTGGCTGCTTGGACACCAGAAACCACAGATTGGGAAGTGATAGCACCAACCTTTCCTGGACTAGTGTCTGTAGTAACTTCAGCTTGAGTGTTTTGAGACAGCTGTAGCCTCAGAGTACACCTTAGGAATTTAAGACTGATGAGCTACAGAGTTATTCCAGCGTTTAGCATGTGGTTATTACTTGGAAAACAGAGAATGTGTGAAACAGGAATGAAACACTTGAAGGTGAGAACTGATTTTGTGTAATGGCTTTCAGTGAATTTTTTGTGATTGTTTTCAGAGTTATGAACAAGAAAAATACACTCTTCAGCGAGAAGTTGAGCTCAAGAGTCGAATGTTAGAAAGTCTGAGTTGTGAATGTGAAGCTATTAAACAGCAACAAAAAATGCAGCTGGAGCAATTAGAAGAACAGCTAAGCAGAAGCCATGGACAGGAAGTGAACGAACTAAAGGATAAGGTTTGGATTCTGTGTATTTCAGAGAACAATGTAATGTGTTCCTGTAGCCATCTATAAACTTTAGCTGAAGTTTTTTTTTTAAGTACCAGCTATGTGAAATAGCCAAGAACAAGGTTTCCATTATCTTGCTGTTGGGAAGTGATAACCCTGAACAACAGTTTACCTGCGGAGCTTGCATAGTTAATGTTGTACTAACACACGACTATTTAATTTTGGTAGCTAGATTCTAAGGGACACAAGCTATCCTGGTTACTTGTATGGGGTATTCCTGTGGGTATCAAACAAAGTCTTTAACTGTCTTAAAAGATGCTTAGTCTTGGCCAAATAGGAAACCCTGGTAGTCCAATCATAAAATAAGATTGTGTCAGTCAGTGATATTTTTCAGGGAAAAAAAGGCCTTTTGATTTTAACATTGAATTTTTTTTTTGCTTTAGTTAGAAAAACTGAAAGCAGAATTAGATGAAGCAAGGCTTAGTGAAAAGCAGCTGAAACACAAAGTAGATCATCAGAAGGAACTCCTGTCCTGTAAATCAGAGGAGATACGGGTCATGTCTGAGCGTGTGCATGAGAGCTTGTCTTCCGAGATGCTGGCTCTTCAGATTGAGCTGACGGAAATGGAAAGTGTGAAGGTAATTTTTAGGGTTTGGGTCTTGCTTATGGCACTTTGTTGTTCTAATTTTTCTGCATGTTTTGCAGTAACTGTTAGAAGCTAGTTTGAAGGCTGAAATATTTCCTAACCTTTGACCATACAATATTTTACAGAGTTTTTAGGTGAATCACTTCATTCATAATGCAGCTTTAGGTTCCATGATTACGTAAGGCAGACTTTATGTTTAGGTTGATGAATCCTCTGGAAGAATTTAGAGGCACACTCATTCTAGTTTGTGTCATAGAGACCCAATATAAAATATTGGTGCAGTGGCAGTTAACATGGATGTGAATGTAGGGTTTTTTTTTTTTGTTTGTTTGTTTTTTTAAGATTTATTTATTTATTTGAAAGAGTTACACAGAGAGAAGGAGACGCAGAGAGGAAGAGAGAGAAGAGAGGTCTTCCATCTGCTGTATCACTCCCCAATTGGCCGCAACGGCTAGAGCTGTGCCAATCCGAAGCCAGGAGCTTCTTTCAGGTCTCCCACGTGGGTGCAGGGGCCCGACAACTTGAGCCATCTTCCACTGCTTTCCCAGGCTTTAGCAGAGAACTGGATTGGATATGGAGCAGCTAGGACTCGAACCGGTGCCCATATGGGATGTCGGCACTGCAGGCGGTGGCTTTACCCACTACGCTACAGTGCCGGCCTCTGAATGTAGGTTCTGCATTTCAGAGTAAGAGTAGTTAAAAGTTATAACCTTAAATTCATAGTAAAAATAGATTAGCTAGGACCTTCCTGTTTGATTCTCTAATGAAAACTTTAGTAATTAAGACAGTTTTTAATATGCCCCAACAACCTTTGACCAGTTGTTTAGTTTTAGTTTTGAGTGTGAATGATCACCGATAGATCATTCTGAGCAGCTGTTAAATGAAAGATTATGTAAGAGTGTTTTTTCTTTTTCAATTCCTGTTGAGTAGACCACCCTCAAAGAAGAAGTGAATGAACTACAGTACAGAGAGGAACAACTGGAGCGCCTTACTGCTAATTTAATGCGCCAGGTGGACCGGCTTAAAGAAGAAAAAGAGGAGCGAGAAAAAGAAGCTGTTTCTTACTATAATGCCTTAGAGGTATTTGAATTATGGTAATATCTTTTCCAATTTTTAAGTCATTTTCTTGCTAACCGAGTCTTAGCGAAATCGTTTTCTTTTAATCTTAGAAAGCTCGTGTAGCCAATCAAGACCTTCAGGTGCAGTTGAGCCAGGCGCTTCAGCAAGCCTTGGATCCCAATAGTAAAGGCAACTCTCTGTTTGCAGAGGTACTTCCAAGTATTCTAAAAATTAAATGGACTAAATGGCGTTTTGTTTACTACCAGTGTGAGTCAATGTGCTGATATTTTCTAGGTGGAAGATCGAAGGGCAGCAATGGAACGTCAGTTTATCAGCATGAAAGTCAAGTACCAATCACTAAAAAAGCAGAATGCATTTAATAGGGAACAGATGCAAAGAATGAAGGTATAGAATTCTCATTCTCAATGGTTTATTAAACCTATTTTATGTTAGCATTACATCACAGATATGTTAAAGAAACTATCGTTTCCTTCAGACCATATTTAGTCAATCTACAGCTGCATTACTTTTTAAAGAAAATTATATTTAAAGATCCTTTTATATTTTAAGAAGAGCAACTTTGGAATAAAGATTTAGTGGTAGAATATTTAGCAACTACTGATTGTTTTTATCATTCCTCACCAGCCTTGCCAGGGAGGTATAAATCATTTTTATGGAGTGGAGATTAAAAAAAATGAAAAAGTTTTTATTTCTGGCTCTTGGCTTGGTGTCTTTCTGAACACAGTCCTAGGGTTCCTACTTGCACTAAAACTAGCTCTCGTGTTCTCTCATGAAGGCTTGTTATAGAATGACATTTGAATTTTGGGGGTCCCCTTTTCTTAACAGCACTCAAGTCATGCATGTGGGCCCTTAGAATTGTCCTGGAGTTAAAATGTAATAAAAATATTTTTGTAGTGCTTGGCAAATGAATAAATGCTTACTAAACAATAGTTGTAGGTCTTGTTTCTAAGGATTTTCAGACTGTGCTGCCTGGTTTCAGGCTGTGCTCCTTTATCTGGGAATGATTTCTCTATAAAATTCCTCATGTTTGCTCTTTGTTTTCTTGCAGTATTTGTTCGGCTCCTACTCTTAATCTTCCAGGTGTTCCTTGATGTCCCCTACTAGCTTTAGAAACTAACAGCATTCTGGATTTTCCTGGGTTAAATGTGCCTAGCCTCTATCCTGAAGCAGGAACAGAAAGGATATTCCTTCAAGTGTTAAAAGCTGCCTTTCTTCTTTGTCAGTGTACCTGTAACCTTGTGTCTTTGTTTGCTTTACTCAAAACTTTATTTAAGCTAATTAACACTTTTCAGAACTATGGGAACTTCTAAAAGCAACTTTGGAGTCTAGATATTTTCTCCTGATGCAGGTAGAGTTGTAATTAGATAGTCAAAAAAGTTAAAAGATATTGTGGATTGCCTTAGTATCTTTCAATTGCCTTTTTCCTGTATGGTCCGTCTTTTTCATTTGTGATTGAGGAGTTTAATAATTCCTTTCACTTAATTAAAGTTAATGAAATTTTTTGAGAAAGCCCATGAGATTCTTAAGAGAATCCATGGGTATGATGACTAAGAAATGTGCAGCTTTTGCCAGGCTTACTTACCAGTTAAGTGATTTGCTTTCAGACTACAGCCATGGTGCTCAATTTTATGTTTCACAAAACTACAAAGATATTCATCATTTGTAATAATCAAAGTGGGTTGGACTTACTCTTAAGGGTAAAGCTAAAAACTTGCTACGGGACTCCAAATTCCATTAAGTTGGCAGGTACCAATGCCATCTTACTAGTTAAAGTGATCAGTTTAAGTTCATAACTGATCATAAAGATAGGAATAAGTGTCAAAGGGATCACATATGTAAGACCAGTGTCTGCTAATAGTAATTGATAGAATTAAAAAGGAGAGAATGATGCAACATGGGAAGTGGGATACTCAGCAGACTCATAGAATGACAAATGCCCTAAACAGCACTCTGGCCTCAGAATGAGCCCTTCAGGCATTCGGATATGGCTAAAAAGCCCATGAGAACATTTCAGGCATGGAAAGCCAAGACACTGTGGCAAAAAATGACCTGCATGAAAGATCTCTCTGAGTGAGATCCCGGTGGAAAGAAGGGGCCATCAAAGAAGGAGGTACTTTTCTCTGAAGGGAGGAGAGAACTTCCACTTTGATTATGGCTTTGTCTAAATAAGGTCAGAGTTTGTGGACTCAAGAGGCTTCCATAGCCTTGGCTGCTCATGACAAGAGCCTAGGGAGATTACTAACGTCATAAATAAGAGTGTCAATTGTTAAATCAACAACAGGGGTCACTGTGCACTTGCTCCCCATGTAGGACCTTTGTCCTTAATGTGCTGTGCTATGAGAATTAGTGCAAAAACTAGTCTTCAAACAGTATTTTGTACTTTGTGTGTCTGTGTGGGTGCAAACTGTTGAAATCTTTACTTAGTGTAGAGTTGATCTTCTGTATATAAAGATAATTAAAAATGGATCTTGATGAAGAATGGGATGGGAGAGGGAGTAGGAGGTGGGATGGTTTAGACGTGGCAGGGCAGATATAGGAGGAAGAACCACTATAATTCAAAAGTTGTACTTCTGAAATTTATGTTTATTAAATGCTTTCTGTTAAAAAAAAAAAAAAAGATACTCCTTGGGATACCTGCATCCCCATTATCATGTGGGTTTGAGTTCTGGCTTTGTTTCTGGTTCTACCCTGGAAGGCAGCAGATGATGACTGAGGTATTTGGATCCCTGCCACCCAGGCAGGAAACCAGTGAGTTCTGGGCACCAGTGTTGGGCCTACCCTAGCTGGCCTTTGGGAAGTGAACCAGCAGGTAGAAAAATCTCTTTGTCTCTGCCTTTCAAATAAAGTGAAATAAATTTAAAAAATACTCAAAAGTTCCTATAACAACTTACTGCTATATATATTTTCAAATCATTAGACTAAAAATAGCTAATTAGTTTCATTTCCAAAATGAGTTAAAAATAACAACATATGAATTATACCAGTAATATGATTATCAGAATATTAATTATTTTTGGCTGGGATTTTGTGTTTCTAGTTACAAATTGCTACATTGCTACAGATGAAAGGATCTCAAACTGAATTTGAGCAGCAAGAACGGTTGTTTGCCATGTTGGAGCAGAAGAATGGTGAAATAAAACATCTTTTAGGTGAAATTAGAAATCTGGAGAAATTTAAGGTATTTGTTTACATTTTAAAAATACAGCCAAATTTTAATTTGAATATCTCAGTATTTTTAAGTGAAATAGACTTTTTTACTGTATTATTAACTTTTGGTTTCAGCAGAAGCTTGACCCAGTATTTTGAGTATTTTTTGCTCCCAATCACTTTTTGCTTCACGATATTTTTGACTTTTGCTTCTTTTAGTAGAGGCAAGCCAATCTATTCCATTTTTGTTGTTTTTCTATCATTATTTTGAGTACCCACATATTTAGTATACAATTGAATGATCTTGAACATACATATACCCTCTGGTAATTACCACACAGATCATGGTGTGTGATATGCCATACTCATAGTTCTAACACCACAGAAAATCTCTCATGTTTCTTAAGAGTCTCCTAACTTGATGATATTAACATTGCATATATAAATACTGTTGAACTGAGGCAGGCCTTGGACATGGCAGTTAAGATACCCGCATCCCATATCAGAGTGTCTGAGTTTGCGTCTCTACTCTACTTCCAGTCCAGCTTCCTGCTAATCTTGGGAAGCCTCAAATGATGGTTCAAGCACTTGGGTCCCTGCCACCTACGTGAGAGACCAGGTAGAGTTCTGGGCTCTGGGCTTTGGTCTTGCCCACCCAGCCTTCATTGTTGTGGGCCTCTGGGGAGTGAACCAGTAGATGGAAAATCTCTTTCTGTCTATCTGACCCTTTCTCTCTGTCACTCTACCTTTCAAATAAGTAAATAAATAAAGAATTAAAAAAAAAAAAAACAGTTACTGTGAACTTCATATAAATCAAATCATTTAATGTATAGTCTTGTTTGTGTCTTTCATTAAACCTCATATCAGTGATTTCCCCTAATTGTTTTTATCAGTAGTTGATTTTTTTAAAAGATTTATTTATTTGAAAGAGTTACACAGAGAGAGAGAGAGGTCTTCCATTCGCTGGTTCACTCCCCAATTGGCCGCAACGGCTGGAGCTGCACAGATCCAAAGCCAGGAGCCAGGAGCTTCCTCCGGATCTTCCCACGCAGGTGTAGAGACCCAAGCACTTGGGCCATCTTCTACTGCTTTCCCAGGCCATAGCAGAGAGCTGGATCAGAAGTGCAGCAGCTAGAACTCGAACTAGTGCCCATACGGGATGCTGGCACTGCAGGCAGTAGCTTTACCCACTACGTCACAGTGCCGGCCCCAGTAGTTGATTATTTTTCAGTAGCTTATACCTCCATTTTGTAATGGAGATTTGTAACTGTGTTCAAACATTGTGTAGCTACTGAAAATCATATTAGATGTTTTTAATAAACTCTAAATGTGTTTTATTTTGAAATCAATTCAGACTTCCACAAAAGTTGTTGGTATTTCTTTACATCTTTTACACAGGTTCCCTAATTGTCAATTTGCTTGATTACTTTGTGTTTATGTTGTGTTTTTCTTAAACATTTCAGAATAAGTTGCAAACTACACATCCATTTGCTTCTAAGTACTTAAGTGTTAATGAAGACAGTTCTCTTACATAACCCCACTACACTGATCAAAACCAGGAAAATGAATGTTGATAAAAATTGAATACTATTAACTAAACTGCTTTTTACATTTTACCGGTTACACTAATATCCTTTATAGCAAATTGAAGAGTGAAGCTGGTTAGTTACCTGGTACATTGTCCTTTATTTGGGATGTTTCTGATGTGTTTCGATTCAGCTGTGTAATTTTGATGAGAAACTACAGGAATAACATATTATTCTCAAGTGCATCACACTAGATGATACAGGATGTCTGTGTCTGTGCCATTATTGTAGCTACTAGCCTTAATCATTGGGTTAAAGTTATGTCTTCCAGATCTACTGTAAAGTTATAATTTCTCCCTTTACAATTAATATCTTGTGAAGAAATACTTTGAGACTAAGTAAATTCTATTTTCCCTAGTACTTGAATGTGCATTCTTGTCTAAAACAAAAAATATTGTGATGATAGCTATTCCATCATTCTTTCTGCATTTATTAGTTGAATTCTAAAGCTTGGAAAAAAATCTTT
The DNA here is from genome assembly GCF_033115175.1 of Lepus europaeus. Lineage (NCBI taxonomy): Eukaryota > Metazoa > Chordata > Mammalia > Lagomorpha > Leporidae > Lepus > Lepus europaeus. The sequence goes on along the minus strand of NC_084830.1, from coordinate 111,010,193 downwards.
TTCTTTCCTTTTCATTTATTTATATCAGTGCAGCTTCTTTGATACCTGTTTTATCCTCTATATTCTCATCTATTACTTTATTTACTCTAATACTCAAATTATCCCAGTAGGAGCACTCACTTCTCTAGCACACGATTCTTTGAGTAATTCCTAGTTATCTGGTGCATTAAGATGTTGCTGGAATTAGCATTTTTCCAAGGAGCACTGGTTTCTTTTCATGGAGAATGGTATTTAGAAACCAAGATCTGGACACTAGATATGCTTATTACTATTGTAGTGTCACTGCTTCTATATTCTATCAGCAGACAGAACTGAGAGTAAATGTGTATGTTTTTATGTGTGTGTGTGTATATGCCTGTAATATGTACATATATATATGTGTACACACAAATGCTTTGTACTATTAATTACAATTTGAATCTAACACCATAGTATTTATTTCTGACAGTAAGAAACATAACTCTTATTGTCCTCAGTGCATTTGCTTGTTTACTCAATCATAGAAAGCACATAATGTTGGAACTACTAATCTGCTAACTAGAGTTCAGGATTCATTTGCTGTTCTTTGTGTTCTTGCCTGGGGGATAGTCAGAATGCTGTGTTCAAAAGTTCCTTGGACTATTTGGACTCTTTTTTTCCCTCCTCCTGGCATAAGGGTGTGTTATTCATAGGAATTACTGGTAGGTTTGTTTGTGTTTCTATTCCATTTTGTTGTCCTCCTATGCATATTGAACTTCTTTACCTACTTAAGTATGCAAAACACTGGCATGGTTTTTAAAGTCAGAGCTGTAAAAGACATGTTCTCAAAGATGTATTCATGTCCCCATGGACTATCTCATGCTAATCTTAGCATCCTTACCCTGTTTCTACCCCCTCATCTTTGTACCCTTGAAAATAGCCAATTTCATCTGTTTCAGGTTTATTCATTTTGTTTCTTTGTGTAAAAATGAGCATGTGTATGTATCTTTTATCTCTTTTTTTTTTTTAACAAAATGTAGCATATTATAGTCTTTTGCACTCTCCCCTCCAATTTTTTTTTTTTCATTTACAGAGTAACCTGGAAATCACTTCATCTCATTTTATACCCAGCTTTGATGAAACCTCCTCATTCTTGTTTATAGCCTTAAAGGATTCCATTGTGTGGGTGTATTTTTATTCACTGATTTCCTGTGTCTGTGCATTTGCGTTGTCTTCCACTCCAGACTGTGCTGTAAAGCACATCCTGAGTACATACACGTTTTCTTACTGTGGTCACTACATGTTTGGAGTTAATGCCTACAGTGGGAGTGCTGAGTCAGAAGTAAATGGGGAGCTGGTACTGTGGCGTAGTGGGTAGAGCTGCCAGTTGCAGTGCTGGCATCCCATATGAGCACCAGTTCAAGTCCAGGCTGTTCCACTTCCGATCCAGCTCCCTGCTATGGCCTGGGAAGGCAGTAGAAGATGGCCCAGATGTTTGGACCCCTGCACCCATGTGCAGGAGACCAGGAAGAAGCTCCTGGCTCCTGGCTTTGGGCTGGCTCAGCTCCGGTAGTTACGGCCACTTGGGGAGTGAACCAGCTGGTGGAAGACTTCTGTCCTCCCCCCACCTCTCTGTAACTCTGCATTTAAAATAAATAAATATATCTTTTTAAAAAGAAATGGGTGTGTAATTTTATTACATATTTCCCAACTCCTTCCCATGACTTGTACCAGTGTGCATTCCCACCTGCAATGAATCACAGTGGCTGTTGCTCCACTGCCACCTGTGCAATGTGATATCTTTTTAATATTTGCCAGTCTGATGGATGAGAAGAGATGTCTGAGCATAGTGTTAATCTGCATTCTTCTGAGTGAGGTAGAACATGTTTCCATATACTGATTTATTTGCCTGTACGTGTGTGTTTATGTATAGAATTTATTCTTATTTTCTACTAGGACTTGCATGGTTTCACTTTTTAAATTTGGAGTTCTGGTCTCCATTGAAATTTACTATGTATGATGTGAGTTATAAATCAAATTGTATCATTTTTTTCCAAATAACTAGCCAGTTATCCCAGCACCACTTATTAAAAAGTTCACTTGGTCCCCAGTGCTTTGAGATGTTACCCTTATATATTCAGTTTCTACACATCCTTGAGTCTGTTTCCAGATTTGTTTGTTCTAGTCCATTAGTCTGCCTGTCTGTGCATCACTGCCACACTGTTCTCATTATAGAGGCTTTGTAGTATGTTTTGTCTAGTAGGACACAGCTTTTCTCTTTCAGTATCATCCTGGCAATTCTCACATGTTTGATTTTCCCTGCCTAGCACTATAAAGCTTGCTAATATTTTTATTTGAATTGCATTACACTTATACATTTTTAAATTAATTTAGGGAGCATTGGTCTCCTCTCAATAACCTTTTGATGAACTAAAGTGTCTAAATGACAGATTTTTTAGAATATTAATAACCTTTTAGACCTCTAAATCATGACATTTGTGTATCAAAAAGTTAAGTGTATATAACTTTATTTATGTCCCTTATAAGAACTGTTGAAAGGAATGCGGTTTTGGTTAAATTTTCAGAATGTTGGTTGGCAGGCATATGTAGTCCACTAGTGGACTCAGCATTATACTTTGTTGAAAATATAACTTTTTTAAACCAAAGAGTTTTCTGTCTAATTTTTGGAATTGTTTGCAATTTTAAGCAGACTTACTAACTTTTCTCCTAGAGAAATGTATAAAATTTCCATTAGAATCTCAGAAGAGTAGAGAGAAAAACAACTTTCAGGATCTCTATCATATTTTTCAGTTTTATGGCTTGGATGTAAAGCCATGAAAGCCCATGAGCATTTATTTCCTCCATTCTAAAAGCCAAGAGAGGGAAACATAGGATGTAGGTATGTGAGAGGCACAGGCTTTGAAGTCAGGTCTGGATTCAGAGTCTCTCTGAAGAGAGGAGCGCTTGTTCTCAGACCCACTGCAGACAGTAAATGAGTTAAATGGTTCCTTTGTGTAGTGCCTGCCAAATGTATATATTTAATAAGTAGTGGCTGCTGTTATTAATAAATGTATGCTAGCCTAATTTGTTATTTAAGTAATGATGATTTTTGTTCTTTTTAGAATTTGTATGAAAGTATGGAATCGAAGCCTCCAGTCAACTCTGGTGTTGTGGAAGATGATACCTATTATACGGAGTTACTTCAGCTGAAGCTTGATAACTTGAAGTAAGTGTCTGGATGAATGGATGGAAAGGTGGAGAAAGAACCTTATTCTGCTTGTAATTGCTAGTATTTGTGACTACAGACTTTCATTTTGAAGTGATCAAAAGAAAATTCCAGAAAAGAAAAGCAATAAAAAAATCTATGCAAAATACATGAGTTTTATGCAAGAGTTAATTACTACTGATCATTGAAGAAAAATAGTTTAAATAAATTGAATGTTTTTATTTCTTTGAGTTTTTACTTTTCGACCTGTAAATGAAGAGAACTTAAATATTGAAAATGTTCTTATAACCCAAATTTTTTAAGAATAAGTATCACATAATTTAAAATTTAAAAGAATTTATTTCTGCCTGAATAGATTTGAAAAAAAGTATTTTGTCCTTTTGTCCATTTCCTTTAAAGAATGGATGAGATTTTTGTTTTTAGAGGGAAGTACTATTGTTGAAACTTGTCCCATTTGTTTATTATTTCTTTGTGATTAAAAATCCCAGAAAAATGTATTTTAACTGCATTGAAATAAATATACAATAAAAAATTTATTCTACAATATGTATTTATATTATGCTATTTTAATATTCCTTGGTTTTCATTATTTCATTATTGCAGCAAAGAAAATGAAAGTACCAAAGGTGAATTGTCCATACAGCGAATGAAAGCATTATTTGAGAGCCAGCGGGCTCTGGATATTGAGCGAAAACTTTTTGCAAATGAAAGATGCCTCCAGCTTTCAGAAAGTGAAAATATGAAGCTTAGAGCTAAAGTTGATGAATTAAAACTGAAATATGAACCTGAAGGTATGTTGGCTCATCTATTTTTATCTTTTAAATCATGAGTAGGTCTGAGAAATTGTATCAGTGTTGTTTTTCTTATTAGAGCTTTATGCAAATCCCATTGGAAGCTAATTTGTGGTTATGCATCTGCAGTTAATAAAGCACATTCACTGCTGCAAAATGTATAGGAAAATCCAAAGAGAACTGGATACTTGGTATTGACAAATATGTGTTCTTTTTGGAGATGGAAATTCATACTATCTAGTAGAAGTGTAATATGGTAGACTTCCCCACTTAAGATTGAAGCACCTGTGTCATACCAGAGAGTTTCATTTTATTGAAGCAGCTGATGTTTGAGAGCTGCATGGTTAGGACTGTTTGTAGAAAAACCTAAAATAATGAGGACTTAAGTATTTTTTCCTCCCCCTAGTGGAGGTCTGGAGGAGGTACTCCACAGTGTCAGGGGTCAGGCTCCTTGTGCATTCTTGGTCTGCTGCTTTCCCACTGAGGCAAGTGCACTTGTGTGGCCTCACCTGCCTCAGGAAAGCCTGAGAAATGGCAGTCTTGATCGCAGGGACCATATCCCACTAAATGTTGAGAATTCTATTATTAAGGAAGAACTGTAGGACAGATACAAGGTAGCAAATAGTAAATCTAATCTTTTTTTTTTTTTTTAATATTTATTTTCATTTACTTGAAAGAATGTTAGAGAAAGAGAGATTTATCAATCTTCCATTGCTGGTTCATTTCCTGAATGCTCGCAATAGCCAGGGCCAGGTCAGGCTGAAGCCAAGAGTCTGGAAATCCATCTTAGTCTCCTAGATGGGTGGCAGGGGCTCAAGCACCTTGAGCCATCTTCCGCTGCCTCCTGGGGTGCATTAATAGGAAATTGGATCAGAAGCATGGAGTAACCAAGACTCAAACCAGCACTAACTGATTGCACCACAACACCTGCCCTATGGCTATTCTTGATAGACTAGCCCTTCTAAATAGAAGTCTTAACTGTACAACTCTGCATCTTTTTTGCTATAAAGAGTGAATTTATTATAAATAAATTAAAGAGAAAAAATAAAAGCAAATATAAAAAAGTGTAAGAATGTGATGATTCTAACCTTCACCCTTCAAAAAAAGATGTTGTTACCTGTTTCAAATTAAGGATTCTCAACCAGCTTTCACCCCTGAATTGTTCCTACACTTAACTCTGTTTCATTACTGTATCAGGGGACTGCAGTGATTCTAACAGTAGTGGCGAGGTGTTGATCATCAGAAGGTTTTTACATAGTTTTACAAGGCTTCTCTTTCTCTCTTCCTTTTCTCTTCCCTGATTCAGACTGGCTCCTCTGATTAAGAGTGATCCATTTTGAATTTCAAAGGTCTGCTGGACTGAATACAACCAAGAGACAGGAGGAGGGGGAGGGTAGCAAGTCAAGATGTTGTGGGTTTCAAAGGAGCAGTACAAGAAGAGGAGATAATGATCTGAAAGCAACAGTGTGGATTAGGAATACCAACCCCTTCTGCCTCCTTCACTAATATTTTGATTTTGAAAATGAAAGGCACACTAATGTGGAGGTGGGGAAAGGATATTAGAGCAGTTCATTAAGTGACTGACTATGACCTGCATTGAACACAGTTATGTTAGACCATGAGGACAGAAAGCTTTTGCAGTAGTCTGTGGTGGGGTGATGTGTTTGGACTGCAGCTATACCCATCACTGAGATAGTGAGATTCTGAATATATTTTATAGATGGATCTAACAGGCACAAATTACCAATATTCACTATGGTTGGCCTGTTCTTTCTGTTGAATCCCTATGACACACAATACTGAGTGAAATGTGTGCTTCTGAACCTCATTTTACAGATTTAAGAAAATGGAGCTCAAAGAAGGTTCAGTACTTTGGCACGGTCATGCAGTGGCTGAGTGCTAGTACTAGAATTTGAGGAGCCTCCATTGTGTCGTAGCAGTTAAAGCCACTGACTACAACGCCAGCATCCCGTATGGGTGCTGGTTCATGTCCTAGCTGCTCTACTTCCAATCCACTCTTTACTAATGGCCTGGGAAAAGCACTGAAAGATGGCCCAAGTGCTTAGGCCCCTATAACGCTTGTGGGAGACCCAGAAGAAGCTCCTGGCTTCAGCCTGGGCCAGCCCTAGCTGCTGCAAACATCTGGGGAGTGAATCAATGGCTAGAAGATCTCTCTCTCTCTCTCTGTCTCTCCCTCTCTCTGTAGCTCCAACTTTGAAATAAATAAACAAACTTCTTTTAAGAAAATAGAATTTGAATGTGGACTCCTTGATGCTGCACCAATCCTCAACACCGTATGAGCTGAAATATTCGCTTCCTCTATGGTTTTTATCCAAACACCAGGAGAGACCATTTTAAGTGTTCATTCCTAGAACCAATATATTGAGTTTCCATCGAAAAGTTTATATCCAAATAAACTTTAAAAGATACAGTTAATGGAGTTCATGAAAAAGAACAGATAAAAGATAAAAACAATATGTTTTAATAAAGATATGAGTGGATTTTAAAAGAACGGATAAAAGGACAAAAGTATATGGGACCTGCCTGTGATGTAGCAGGTTAGGCCTGTGGGTGTGATACCAGCATCCTGTATGAGTGCCAGTTTGAGTCCCGACTGCTCCGCTTCCCATCCTGTTCTGTGCTAAAGCACCTTGGAAAGCAACAAAAGATGACTGCAAAAATAAATTCCTGCCACCCACGTGGGAGATATGGAAGCAGTTCCTCGCAACTGGTTTCAAACTGGCCCAGCACTGGCTGTTGCAGTGGACCAGTAAATGGAAGATCTCTTTATGTCTCTCTCCTTGTCTCTCTGTAACTCTGCCTCTCAAATAAATAAGTCATATATATATATATATATATGTATATATATATATAACTAATTCTGCTTATATTGATTATGCCATTGTATTCAGTCATTGACTGGATTTCTTTCTTTTTTTTAATGGTTTTTAATCTCAGAGAAAATTGAAGTGCCTGTACTCAAGAAGCGACGTGAAGTGCTGCCTGTGGATATAACTGCCACTAAAGATGTCTGTGCCAGCAGTGCTGTTGGGGAAGAATCCTGTGGATTACCACCTCAGAAAGAGGAGACTCAGTGCTGGCCTAGCAATTTAGAAGATAACAACTTGAAGTTAGAAAAGCCAATTTATACAAACCCTCCAGTAGTCAGTCTCCCTCCTCACAAAAATCCACCCATGGAGATGCAGCCAAAGAAGGAAAAGAAGTGTGTGAAACTCATAGGAATTCCAGCTGACCCTGAAGCCTCCGGTGAAAGAAGTGGGAACAACCCTGATTCTCCCAGGTCAGTATTCTCTTTCCTTCAAGGCCACCAGCAGACCTGTCCAACCCTCCTCTCCCGCTGCATGAACTATGCTGTCTGTTTCTTTATCTGTTTCCTTAGTATTGCGTGTAGTGTTATTCCGCAGTTTCATCTGCCTGCCTTCAGCTTTTCCAGATTTTTAAGAAAGACTAAAATGATTGCAAGGGCTAAAGACTCCTGAATAAGCGAATTGTTTTAAATAGTTATACTTTTCTATTTCATAAAACAGAAATAATCAGTCTTAACACATCTCTGAATGTCATCAATTTGAGTAAGTGTACTGTTATTTTTCTCCTGGTTCAAGAGTAGCCATGAAAGGAAAATTGACTTTCCTTCTCATAGGGCTTTCCAGTATAAAAAATTTCAGCTTTCTAGAAAACTTAGGTGCAATTGTTTATGGCTTTTGAAGTTGTTTATCCTGAACCTTCAAGAATGGGTTTTGATGCCTATTTTGACATTTTTAAATATCAAAGCTAATTAATTTTCATGTTTTCCTAAAACTTCAAAGCCTCCAGTTTCAGCATAATTGAGTTTACAACTAAAAGAGGAAGTGGCAGGTGTGTGTCTGAAATAATTTATGTATCTAGGGCCTTGTTCTTTTAAAAAAAAAATGACAATAATAGAGGTCAGAAGGTAAGAGGAAGGAAGTGAGTGGAGGGAAAGGTAGGTAACAGTGGCTGTGGCTGGAGTTCTGGATGTGCGTAGCAGGACAAGAATGGAGTGAAAACAGAAGTGGATGAGGACGATGGAGAAGGTAACAAAATGATGAAGTGTATCTGCATGCAGTGCAATGATAGATACATCTAAAATAAGTATCTGTGGGTGTTTAAAATGTAAGCGTGTTTAAAAGGTAAGCGTGTTGATGGGACAATGGCTAGCTTAGCTTATGTGCTATGAAATGAACTCTTTGAGGTGCTGCTAGGGCTCTGTCTGTCTTTGAGAGAGGGTGTAGCCTATGACATTTTACTAACTGATGTGTATTTGAGTTGAAATCCTGAGACACAGCTCCCCTTATGCAAAGACTTCCTTGTATGCTTTTGTCTGGCTTCTCTTCAAGTCTTCAGTTCTACCAAATGTCGTGCTCAACAGTGTAAGCACTTCAGCAACCTTAGCTGCTGTTATAGGAAGAATAGTTTGTTCCTTCATTTCTTGAGCTTGCATGTAATGTCGTAACCTGAAAGTCGTGCCAAATAAAAGCTTGATATCTAAAGGAATAAGTAGCTTCCAGTAGATGATATCTGATGCCTGCACATGTTCCGCATGGTTGTGAAATGTGATTTGCTGGTTAACTGTGTTTGACCACTGTCTGTTTCTGGAGGGGGATTTCCAGAATTGAGCCATGCACACCTTGCTATCTGTGTTGTCTTCCTTTCTTTCTTTGCTGTGTTTTCTTTTTGGCTTGGTAAAAATTACTTGTGCAAACATATGTAGCTAACTGCTCGCCCAAATAGCAAATTGGAAATTTTTTATCTGCTAGTTAAACAAAAACAAATAAAATACCACAAAACATTTGTTTTTGTGTCTATATGTGTGAGTCTATCTGCTGACTTAAGACGTTGCCAACCTCTTGTTTTCTGCATGCTTCACTTAAACATGCAATGCAAAGATAATTGTGTAAATAAATTTGGGTTTTATTAGGTACTTTACTGTTGCATGCTTTATAAATTTAATTGATTTCTTGCTATAAAGAATCCTTACATGCCTTTTAAACTATCTCTCCACTATTTGTTTTTTCCTTAATTATTATCCTGCCAGTTGAAACTCAATTTGAGGTGTTTGGGGTGTGTGTGTTTTATTTATTTATTTATTTTAAAATATTTTTTGTGGGGCTGGTGCTGTGGTGCAGTGGGTTAATGCCCTGGCCTAAAGTGCCAGCGTCCCATGTGGGCACTGGTTCGAGTCCCAGCTTTTCCACTTCCTATCCAGCATTTGCTATGGCCTGGGAAGGCAGGGGAGAATGGCCTGAGTCCTAGGGCCCCTGCACCCACGTGGGAGACCAGGAGGAAGCTCCTGGCTCCTGGCTTTGGATTGGTGCAGCTCTGGCCATTGTGGCCAATTGGGAAGTGAATCATCGAATGGAAGACTTCTCTCCCTCTCCCTCCCTCCCTCCCTCCCTCCCTCTCTCCCTCTCTCCCTCTCTCTCTCTCTCTCTGCCTCTCCTCACTCTGTGTAACTCTGACTCTCAAATAAATAAATTTAAAAAAAAATATTTTTTTATTTGAGAGGCAGAGTTACAGACAGAGGGAGATACAGAGACAGAGAGTCTTCCTTCCACTGGTTCACTCCCCAAATGGTCAAAATGACCAGGGCTGTACCAGTCCAAAGCCAGGAGCCAGGAGCTTCTTCTGGGTCTCCCATGCAGCTGCAGGGGCCCAAGCATTGGGGCCATCCTCCACTGCTTTCTCAGGCTCATTAGCAGGGAGCTGGTTTGGAAGTGGAGTAGCTGGGACTTGACCCAGTGCCCATATAGGATGCCGGTGCTGCAGGCTTTAGCATTAACCCACTGCACCACAGCACTGGCCCCATGTGAGTGTGTGTTTTAATGAGAGAAATAGATATCTATTTATGCAACCCTGGATTCTGTGTTGTTTTGATTTTGTGCTTAGCCTTTTGTCCATCAGAGTAACATTAAAATATTGCTGTAGCATTTTAGTTTTTGAGTCAGGAATGCTTGTCATGACAGATGCCATTTCGTATTTTAATTCTTTAATTTAGGTTTGCTATGGTTTTATTTTAACCAGTCTTCCAGATGTTCTTTAGACATTTACAAAATTAAGTTTAAAAAAGTTCAGTTACAGAATCAATGACTTAATATCCTTAATGGTATTGGAGTTAACTATTAATTTTTTTTACTCTGTATACAAAAAAAAATCAGTATGCCTCATAGGAGGCCCATTACACTAAGGGTTTATTTATTTAATTTTCCATAACCACATTTGAATTCAGAGTGGATGCTTTAATGCCTGTAGGGTAGCTGCTGAATCAAGGCTTCAAACAGAAGTTAAAGAAGGGAAAGACACTACAAGCAAATTGGAAAAGGAATCCTGTAAGAAATCACACCCCATTCTTTACGTGTCCTCCAAGTCCACTCCAGAGACCCAGTGCCCTCAGCAATAAAGACTTGTCCTTAATAAGAGCAAGGTACTTGCCCAGAGCTTACTGTGATTAAGATGGGCTTAGATTGCCTTTATCTGAAAGGTGCCACTTGCTGGGTTATATCCATCTACCTACTGCACCAGGGCTCTGCATTTTCATGCTTCCTTGACTGAGTGTTCCAAATTGGGTTGTGATTCTAACCCGGAGAGTTCCCTAAGTGATGGCATCATGTGGAGCTTTTGTGGACCACAGTGAATAAACCATTAACTGAAGGAAAATGTTAGAATTAATATAAATCTGTGTTGCATTTTGTTTGTTTTTTTAGTGACCTACCTTGAGAGCCAAATGTCTCAAATGAGAATACTGAAATCATTATATTTTTCTCTGTACTTTTTTATGAATTTAGTTTTCCACTGCATTGTAAAAATGGGAAGTTAAAAAAAATATTGTTAGTGGATTTTGACAGTGTTTAAAGCACCTATGTTCATCTTTGTATTCATATATATATAATTTAAATTTTGTGACATAAGCCTATGAAACAAGTAGTTTTAAAATTTAAAATAAAATTGCAATGTTTTCTTCCCTTGTATTTTCTTAAACTGTGTAGATAGTAGTTATCAAAAGAGAATAAAGGGGGAAGAAAAACTTCTGAAATTCTTAATTCCCTGATTCATAAAATTTTATATATATACTTATATATTATAATTTATATATATAATTATATGTATATATGTTTCACGAAGATATATTCTAAACTTTCCAAATAAAGATTTTTAAAAATTATAATGGTTATAGACTGGTCTATAACTTAATTTTGTACATATTCTATAGGTTGGTGAAATTGGTTCTTCAGAGAAACAGAATCAATAGTTTGTGTGTGTGTATGTATTAAATACACACACACAATCAGGGGACAGGGAAAGAAACTTGTTTCAAGAAATGGCTCATGTGATTATGAGGCCAAGTCAAAATCTACAAGGTAGGCTGGCAGATTGAAGACCCCAGGGAAGAGACTAGCCAGCAGTTCAAATGCAAAGGCCATCTGCTTTAAATTCCCCTTTTGCTTGGGGAAGGTCAACAGCCCTCTATCCAGGACTTGATTAGATGAGGTCCATCCACATTAGGCAGTGCAATCTGCTTTACTCAAAGTCTGCTGATTTAAGTGCTAACATTATGTAAAACATCTTCACAGAAACACCCTAGTGTTTGAGCACATACATAGCTGCATGCTGTGGCCTAGCCAAGCAGATGCAAAATTATCCATCACAATGGGCATCTTTTCTATTAGACAAGTCTATTTAAATATATTAGGTAACAGGAAATTGGCTCTAACATCTAAATATATCAAATAATAAACTCGGGTTGTTTTAATTTGCTGTAAAAAACATTTCTTGGGAAATTAGAATATTTATATTAAATAATGTCTTGCAAAAAGAATTAATGGAAGGCACTAGAGAGAAAGTAACTTATTAAATTATGGATTTATTAAATACTAGATTAAGTTTATTTAAATAACTTTAATTTGTAAGATATCTTAGGAAATTAGGATATTTATATTAAATAATATCTCTTGCAAAAAGAATTAACAGAAGGCATTAGAAAGCAAATAATAATTTCAACCCTGATGATAATATCAAATAGATGACCATATTCATACTGGGTATTGGAGAATACTGATCATTTCTTCCAACACTGAGTTCTTACCATGAGATGTACTAAGGGTACAGAAGTAAGCCCTCAGGGCTTACAGGTTAGTGGACCTGTCTAAGTGAATGGGTAGTGGCAGTGGTGGTATTACTAGTGACAGGTATCTATCACTTGATTAAGTCTAATGTGCACTCTTCTGAGTCCTTTCATATATCACCACATTTAATCCTCCCATTCCAACACCGCAGTGCCTTGGTATTATACTTAAACCCATTTTGAAGGTGAGGAAACCAAGTCCTTAGATCAAGTTATTTGTCCGAGATCACAGGTGTTTGTAAATGGTGAAGACATTCAGAATGGTAAAGGTTTAACAGCAGAGAAACAAAATACTTTGGAAACTGAGAGGGAAACAAGAAACTGCTTAGGGGCTGATAGATTTCTGTCATCTCTAAGCTGAGGTTGTTTCAGCAGTTTCCCAACACAGGGAGACTGACATTACGGGTAGAAGAAAACTGTCCAAAAACAAAAAGACACAAAACAACATTTCTAATGCAGGAAACTGAAAACTTCAGAATGAGTTATATAGGGCTTGTGGACATCGGTAATTGTAAACTGGAATAAGCAACGTTAAATGGAGCTTGAATTTGGGAGATTCCTTTTATAAACAAAAAATAATAAACAACAGAGCACCTGTATTTGAAAGCTGGAAAACATAACTAGGAACCTTACACATGTAGTTTCTGCCTTTTCTCCCGTAGAGACTGCATTCAGCTTTTTTTTTTTTTTTTAATGAAAACAAGAAGGAAGGAAGGCAGTGGAGGATGGCCCAAGTGCTTGGGCCCTGCACCCACATGGGAGACCAGGAGGAGGCACCTGGCTCCTGGCTTCGGATCGGTGTAGCACGCCTGCCGTGGTGGCCATTTGGGGGTTGAACCAATGGAAAAAGGAAGACCTTTCTCTCTGTCTGTCTCTCTCACTAACTCTGCCTGTCAAAAAAAAAAAAGAAGAAGAAGAGAAGAAAAAGCATGTCAGAAAAATAGTCCAGTTTGGCCATTTGGTAGTCCAGATAGAAAGTATAAGTGCAAATTGAGGCAGTGGTAATAGGAGTAGAATAGTAGTCAGATTCAAGATATTGTTAAAGTGGCCTGGAGTTGTTGAAGATAACAGGTGGGACTCTGATGTTAGTGGATAAGTACTGGTGGTAGCAACAACAAAAATAGGAGTGGGAGCATTTCAGTTTTGAAGAGCGGTTTCATTCAGGTGCTTGTGGAATGTCCAAGCATTAGTCTGCCAAACCTTTATTTTTGTAAGGAAAATATAAGACTTATTTATAACCTTATTCTAGGCACATTTTCCCCATTATCATTACTCAGTGGAGGAGGATGTCTTGGTCAAATGTTTCATCACAGCCGTCTTTTATTCAGCATGTCAAATATGTGATCTAATTTAAGTGTAAAATGTAATGTAAAAAATAAGAAATCTGGCCCCTATCTCTGTTTCCTCGTTTTTCTCCAGGAAACCACTTTATTTCAGTTTTGCAGTTTATTTTCTACTCTGATAGTTTTTTTAAAACATAGGTAAGAAAAAATTCTCATCCCATTTCAAAGCAAATTGAATACTGAGTGATGTCAGGAAAATGGTGGATAAAGTATCCCAAAAGCCAATCTAACCCTCCACAAAATCAGCTAAGGAATTTGCAGTGACTGTCTGAATCAACTTTACTGGGACCCTGGATATTAACTGATGGCTTCCAGCAGCTAGATGAGCAGTTAAGCAAAAACCGGCTGAGTCTTGGCATTTAAGAAAATCATTGGCCGGCGCCGTGGCTCACTAGGCTAATCCTCCGCCTTGCGGCGCCGGCACACAGGGTTCTAGTCCCGGTCGGGGCACCGATCCTGTCCCGGTTGCCCCTCTTCCAGGCCAGCTCTCTGCTGTGGCCAGGGAGTGCAGTGGAGGATGGCCCAGGTCCTTGGGCCCTGCACCCCATGGGAGACCAGGAGAAGCACCTGGCTCCTGCCATCGGATCAGCGCGGTGCGCCTACCGCGGCGGCCATTGGAGGGTGAACCACCGGCAAAAAGGAAGACCTTTCTCTCTGTCTCTCTCTCTCACTGTCCACTCTGCCTGTCAAAAAAAAAAAAAAAAAGAAAATCATTGGTGAATCACTAGCTAATCACTGAATACTGTATGGAAAAATTAAACAACTTACAAACAACCAACAAGTCAAAGGAGAAAACTAGGACAAAACTTTAAGGAAGAATTTTTAAACACCTTAAGAAAACAGCATAATAAAATCTACGAGGTATAATAAAAGAAATGTCCAGTGAGAAATTTACAGCTATAAATATCTACATTTAAAAGGAATGATCTGAAACCAATAACTTTATACCTCAAGGAACTAGAAAAAGAAGAGAAAACTAAATCCAAAGCTAGAAAAGGAAGCTTGAATAACTCTTCACCTGGCTGCTGGACAGACAAGAAGAATAAAAGCTATGCAAATTGAAGAGGAAAAAGCAGAAATCTCTACATTTGTGGATGACAGGATCTTAAATGTAGAAAGTACTAAAGAATTCCCCCAGAAATCTATTAGAGCTGTCAAATAATTTCAGTCAAATTGCAGGATACAAGGTCAACAGACAAAAGTCAGTTGTCGGAGGTAGGCATTTCACATAGTGGTTAAGACACTACTTGAGATGCCTCTGTCCTGTATTGGAATGCCTGGGTGTTTGGATCCCAGATCCTTTCCTAATTCCAGCTTTCTTCTAATGTGCACCTGCTGTGGCATGTATTACAGACATTTTAAAAAGTGAACTAGGAAATCGGAAGATCTTTATCTTTGTCTCTTTGTCTTTCAGGCTAAACAAACAGGTGTATTTCTAAATACTAGTAACGAATAGTTAGAAAATGAAGTTAAGAAAATATAGATTATGATCTATAATTAAGACAATGTATGTTAAGAAAATGATCTACAGATTGTAATTCCTATCAAAATCCTAGGGTTTTTTTTTGGTAGAAAAATTAATTTAAAAAATTTATATGGAATTTCAGGGGACAACACCCTTCCCCCGCATAGCCAAAATAATATTGAACAGAATTGGAGGACTTACAAATTCCCTTTTCAAAACTTACTACATAACCTCAGGAAAGAAAAATGTGGTACTGGCATACAGGTAGATATTTAGATAAATGAAATACAATTAAGAAGTAGTTTAGAATATAAATAAATGATAAATAAGCCTATATTCATACATAGATGGTCAATTTCAACCAGGTTGCCAAGCCCATTCAATAGGAAATAATAGTCTCTTTGCTGAAACAAATTGGTAACCACATGCAAAAGAATGAAACTGGACTCTTACTGCATGCATGTGAGTTTAACATGGGCCAGAGAGCGAAATGAAAGAACTAAACTATACAACCTAGGGATAAATCTGTATTACCTTGAACTTTGACATGATTGTTTAGATATGACATGTAAAACACAAGCAACAAAAGAAAAAATATTGCATTGAATTTGTTAGTTGCTTTTCATAGCATGGACATTTTAACAATATTAATTGTTCCAATCTGTAAATATGGGTGGTCTTTTACATCTTTGACCAAAATTACTAGTGTTTCTTTTTAATGACTAATGTGAACAGGACTGCTTTTATGATTTCCTTCTCAGCAAGTTTGTTGTTTGTATATAAGGATCCTATTGACTTTCATATGTTGATTTTGTATCTTGTAACTTTGCTGAATTCATTTATCAGATCTAAATAGCTTTTGGTGGAGTCTAGGTTTTACAGTGTATATACTCATGTCATCTGCAAATGGGGAAAATTTGTCTTCTATCTGTGTACCTTTCATTTGTTTCTATTACCTAATTGCTCTGGCTAAAACTTTCAATGTAATATTCAAGAGTGTTGACAGTGGACATCTTTGTCTAATTCCAGATCTTAGAGATAATACTTTCAAAATTTAGAATGGTGTTTGCTGTGAATTTGTCATGTTTAGCCTTTATTATATGGAAGTATGAACCTCCTATACCTAATTTGTTTATCATTTTAACCATAAATGGTTGTTGAATTTTATCAAATGATTTTTCTGCCTCTATTGCAATGATTATATGATTTTATTTTTTTTGACAGGCAGAGTGGACAGTGAGAGAGGGAGAGACAGAGAGAAAGGTCTTCCTTTTGCTGTTGGTTCACCCTTCAATGGCCGCCATGGCTGGCG
This sequence comes from Lepus europaeus, assembly GCF_033115175.1. Classification (NCBI taxonomy): domain Eukaryota; kingdom Metazoa; phylum Chordata; class Mammalia; order Lagomorpha; family Leporidae; genus Lepus; species Lepus europaeus. The sequence goes on along the minus strand of NC_084830.1, from coordinate 110,993,940 downwards.
TGCTGCGCTGATCTGAAGGCAGGAGCCAGGTACTTCTCCTGGTCTCCCATGCGGGTGCAGGGCCCAAGCACTTGGGCCATCCTCCACTGCACTCCCGGGCCATAGCAGAGAGCTGGCCTGGAAGAGGGACAACTGGGACAGAATCCGGCACCCCAACCGGGACTGGAACCTAGTATGCCGGCGCCGCAAGGCGGAGGATTAGCCTATTGAGCCACAGTGCTGGCGATTATATGATTTTTGTCATCCATTCTTGATATGTTTATTGATTTGTGTATCTTCACAGAAGTAGGGAAAAAATGCTGAAATCCTGAATACATGAAGACATTTTAAAATGGTACAACAAAAAACAACTCAATTTTTAAAATGGGCCAAGAACTTGAACTGACTCTTCTCCAAAAAAGCATGGAAATTCTCAATAGCCAATTTTGAGAAAAAGAACAAGGCTAGAGATAGGAATCCCAGAAATAAATCTAAGAAACTACAACAATATGATACTTGACAGAGGTGTCGACAAAATGCATTGGAGAAAGAATAGCATCTTTTTTTCTTTTTTCTTTTTTTTTTTTAGTTTTTAGTTAATGAATGCATTTTTTCATAGATACAGCTTTAGGAATATAGTTGTTCTTTCCCCCTTACCTCCCCCCACCCACTCCCATAAGAGTAGTATCTTCAATACATGGTGATGGGAAAACTGGATCTGTATATGCAGACTGAAACTTGAACCTCTGGAGCCGGCTCTGTGGCGCAGTAGGTTAATCCTCCACCTGCTGCGCCAGCATCCCATATGGGTGCTGGTTCTAGTCCCGGCTGCCCCTCTTCCCATCCAGCTCTCTGCTATGGCCTGGGAAAGCAGTAGAAAATGGCCCAAGTCCTTGGGCCCCTGCGCCCTCATGGGAGACCTGGAAGAAGCTCCTGGCTCCTGGCTTCGGATCAGCATAGCTCCAGCCATTGTGGCCATTTGGGGAGTGAACCAGTGGATGGAAGACCTTCTCTCTGTCTCTCCCTCTCACTGTCTGTAACTCTACCTCTCAAATAAATAAAATCTTAAAAAAAAAAAAAAAAAAAAAAAAGAAATTTGAACCTCTGCCTGTCTCAGTAACTTATTATATACTAAAATCAACTCAAAATGGATCAGAGGACTAAACGTCATACCAGAAACTATAAAACTACTAGAAGAAAACATAAGCATAGAGGAAACATTTGTATAGCCAATGACTGTGGATAAGATACCAAAAACACAGTAATTATAGCAAATTAAGAAACTTCTGCACAGCAAGTGGAACAATCAGTAGGATGAAGAGACAACTGACAATAGGAGAAAATATTGTAAACTATTTATCTGAAAAAGGATTGATACCCAAAATAGATTAGGGATTCAAAAAAACTTAGCAACAAAAACAACAAACTGATGCAATTAAGGAGTGGGCAATGGATTTGATAGACATTTCTCAAAAAAAATACAGATGTCAAAAAATACATGAAAAAATGCTCAGTATCACTAGCTGTCAGAGAACTGAATCATAACCACAATGAGTTAGCATCTTATTCTTGTTAGAATGGCTGATATCAAAAAACAAAAAGTAACAAATGCTGGTGTGAATGTGGAGAAAAAGGAACACTTATACAGTGGGAATACCAACCAGTACAGCCATTATGGCGAACAATATAAAGATTCCTCAAAAAATTAAAGATCTATATGACCCACCTATTTTACTTTGGGAGATATATTTATGAAGGAAATGAAATCAGCACATGGAACAGATACATGTACTCACATGTTCATTGCAACACTATTCATGATAGCTAAGATATGTAATCAACCAATGGAATCTACCTAGGTGTCTGTTGATAGATAAATGGATAAGGAAAATGTGATAAATTTACACACAATGGAATATAAACATGGAATGTAATAAAATACAGTCTTGAAGAAATGAAGTTATTTTTTCAGATCTCATCATTGTGTAGAGAATCCCAAATAATAAACAAAAGAGTTTACAGTAACTAATGGACAGTTAGGCCAAGGTTATAGAATACAAGGATGATGTAAAAAGCCCATTTGTTTCCTATATACCAACAATAAACAAATAGAACTTAAAATGTAAAACGCAATGCCCAAGACTGACAATTATAAATTTAACAAAATATTTGTAAGATCTATATCAAAAAACATCTGTATCAAAAAACTATAGAACTCTAGAAAAATCAAAGATCTAAGTATGGAGAGATACTGCATGTTCATGAATGGGCTGACTCAGTATTTTTACTGATTTTTTCTTGACTTGTTCTTTAGATTCAAAACAATCAAAATCAGAATCTCAGAAGCCTGTTTTGTGGATATTAACAAACTGGTTCCAAAGGTTTTCTTTTCAATTCTTTTTACAAAATTATTTGAGAAAGAGAAACAGAGACAAATAATAGTGTGCTCAGACATGCTGTTCCCCTCCCTAAATGCCTACAGTAGCCAAGTCTGGGTACTAGGGCAACAGCTGGGAACTGGGAGTGCAATACACAGCAATACACAGTGCAGTACAGTTTCTTGAACCATCATCACTGCCTCCAAGGGTCTACACTGGCAGGAAACTGAAGTCAGAATCTGTTGGGGTCTCAAGCCCAATGCTAGCCCCTGACCAGCAAGGGCAGCACAAGCACTCCCTAATAAGGCGAACGGGAAGGGTAAGGTCGATGGGTCAAGAACACACCACAAGCACCTGTGAGTTCTGTCGAAGCAGGAACCACTTTATTGAGGAAGTATACAGGCTTATAAGGCCTACGAAGGACATGCACAGTAGGGGAGCCAGTCAGCGGAAAGGTCACGCAGGCATGGGTGGACCATGCACAAGGGTACCTTAAGTAAAGTATCGGGATCACTCACTGTCCGCGTGTCCGGAACTAAAGCAGACCTATTCCTGTCTGTGGTCTGATCTTACTTAGCTTAGCCGCAGCAGCCACAGACACGCCCCTCGAACATCAGCCATTGTAATGGAGATTTTAGACAATGGCCAACAAAAATCTGTTAATTGAGCTCAGGAACTTACTTGGGGATGTGAGCATCTGAACTGCTAGCCTAAACACCTCTTCCCTGCTTCTAAGGTTTATATGGTGATGCAAAAACCAATAATAGTCAATACAATATTGGAGAACACATAAGATCGATACTGCTGAGCTTTCAGAATACATATAAAGCCACTCTGATCAAAACAATTCAAAACTGTGGAACTGGTGAAAGCATAGATAGGTATATCACTGCAACAGATTAGAGTCAATTGATCTTTGAAAACACAGTAAAGGAAATTCAGTGGAGAAAGGGTCATCCTTTCAACAAATTGTGCAGAAACAGCAAAATATCCACATGCAACAAACAAACCTAGATGCAAACCTAATACTTTTAATAATGAAGAATCGATCACAGATGTTAAGTGTCCAGTACAAAACTAGACACTTTTTGGAAGGCAAAACTGAAGGAATTCTATGTAATTTTGAGTTTGGCAATAACATTTTAGATACATCACCAAAGCATGAGCCATGAAAGGAAATTTTGACCAAATGGACTTTATAAAAATTAAAAGCTTCTGTTTTGCAAAAGCCAGTATTAGAGAAAAGAGTCACACATGCACAGACAGAAAATATTTATAAAACATCTGATAAAGGCCTTGATTCCAAAATATGTAAAGAATTCTTAAAACTCTACAAACAACCCAATTTGAAAATGGGTAAAGGATGTGAATAGACCACTCAGCAAGGAAGATGCACAGTGGTAAATAAGCATATGAAAAGCTGGGCAGCATCATATGTCATTAGACAACTGCATATTAAAACAATGAGATCCCACTGTACTCCAGGTTGGGTTGGCTAAAAGCCAGCATACACAAGAGCAAATGCTTATGAGGACTGGGAATGACAAGAATTCTTGTTTTTGCTGGTGGAAATACACAGTGATACAAAGTGACACAGCTACTTTGGAAAACAGTTCCGCAGTTTCTTACAAAGCTAAACATAGCCTTTGTGTAGAATCCAACAATTGCACTCCTTGGCATTCACCCAAAGGAATTGAAAACCTCCATCCACAGAAATGTTCAGCACATACATTTACATTTAGTAAATTTACTTACAAGTGTTTACAGTAGCTTTAGCAATAAATGCCAAAACTCGGAAGTGATCAAAATTTCCTTCAGTAGGTGGAGAAATAACACAAATATATCTATATACTGAGCTAGTATGCAGGATTAAAAAAAAAAGTTACTGAGCCACAGAAAACATGAAGGAAGCTTAAGTGCATTTGGGTAAGTGAAAAAAGATAGTCTGAAAATGCTATACAGTGATAGATTCCAAGTTAGTACCATGTAAAAAAGGTAGAAAATGATCAGCGTTTTCTCAGACTTAGGAGCTGGAGGAGGGTTGTCTAGGTGGAATCCAGGGGCCTTTCAAGGCAGGAAGCAGTGAAGTGACTTGGGATGATACTGTAGTGATTGATACATGAAATCTATCAACCCAAACCCACAGAAGAGCATAACACAAAGAAGGATCCCTAATGCAAACTGTTAATAATATTCCCGTACAAGACCAGTTTCTGCTAATAATAACTGATAGAATTAAAAAGGAGAGAACGATCCAACATGGGGAGCCGGATACACAGCAGACTCATAGAATGGCAGATGCCCTAAACAACACTTTGGCCTCAAAATGAGCCCTTCAGGCATTCGAATCTGGCTCAAAAGCCCATGAGAGTATTTCAGGCATGGAAAGTCAAGACACTGTGGCAAAAAAAAAAAAAAAACTAAATGAAAGATCTCTCTGGGTGAGATTCTAGCAGAAAGAACGGGCCATCAAAGGAGGTACCTTTCTCTGAAGGGAGGAGAGAACTTCCACTTTGATTATGGCCTTGTCTAAATAAGGTCAGAGTTTGTGGACTCAAGAGGCTTCCATAGCCTTGGCAGCTCATGACAAGAGCCTAGGGAGATTACTAACGTCATAAATAAGAGTGTCAATTGTTAAATCAACAACAGGAGTCACTGTGCATTTACTCCCCATGTAGAATCTCTGTCTTTAATGTGTTGTACTATGTGAATTAACGGTAAAACTAGTATACAAACAGTACTTTATACTTTGTGTGGGTGCAAACTATTGAAATCTTTACTTAGTATATACTAAGTTGATCTTCCGTATATAAAGATAATTAAAAATGAATCTTAATGAAGAATGGGATGGGAAAGGGAGTAGGAGATGGGATGATTTGTGGATGGGAGGGTAGTTATGGGGGGAAAAAAAACCGCTATAATCCAAAAGTTGTACTGTGGAAATTTATATTTATTGAAGTTTAAAAAAAATACACCTGTATTGATTGATCAATTGTAATAACACAAATGTAGTACTTCGTTACTTTTTAAAAAATGCTTTCTGTTTTTTGTTTCAGCAATGCAGCATTTTAATAACAAAGCTATATGTAAGAGAGTATGCCTATGAGCACTTTATATTCTAAACTAAATTTCACTATAAATCTAAATCTGCTGTTTTAGAAGTCTATTCATTTAAAAACAGAAAAGATAATTTTCATAACAAGAAGTTCCCCTTATAGACTGGAAAGTAACGGAGAAAGGAAAATATATGGTCATAATATCAAAGGACTGAGAACAAACCACTGAGAACAAAAAGCTATTCATTGGGTTCTAGTCCCGGTCCGGGCGCCGGATTCTGTCCCGGTTGCCTCTCTTCCAGGCCAGCTCTCTGCTGTGGCCCAGGAATGCAGTGGAGGATGGCCCAAGTGCTTGGGCCCTGCACCTGCATGGGAGACCAAGAGAAGCACCTGGCTCCTGGCTTCGGATCAGCACAGTGCGCCAGCCACAGCGACCATTGGAGGGTGAACCAACAGAAAAAAAGGAAGACCTTTCTCTCTGTCTCTCTCTCTCAATGTCCACTTTGCCTGTCCAAAAAAAAAAAAAAAAAAAAAAAAAAAAAAACCTATTTATTGAAGATGGTATTTCAGAGACCAGAATTTTGGCGTAGTTAGTTAAGCCACTACCTGTCATGCCTGCATCCCATATAGGTGCCAGTTTGTGTCCCAGCTGCTCCACTTCCAGTCCAACTCCCTGCTAATGACTTCAGAAAAGCAGCAGAAGATGGCCCAAGTGTTTAGATCGCTGCCACCCACATGGGAGACCTGGATGGAGCTTCTGGCTCCTGGCTTTGGACCGGCCTCCAAGCTAGCTGTTGCTGCCACCTGGGGAATGAACCAGCAGATGGAAGATTCTCTCTCTCTTTCTCTCTGAATTCTTAAATAAATAAATAAATCTTAACAAAAACAAAAACACTGTACTTCACTGCACTGACAGAAGGGGGCACCCTTTAACTAGGTACCTTGTAAAAAGTATCTCAAATTTCCTTGAGGTAAATAGACAAGAGCAAACTGTACAGAATTGTTATATGAAGGAAACAGAAAACATGGCCATCTCAGCTGTGAGCCTCCTGCCACTCCATAAATCCGTATGAAGGAGAGGTAAACCACAACACTGCACTCCAAACTGGAAAAATTGATCTGAACACTGAAAACAGTTAGGTTTTCTCAATAATTTTTAAGAAATCCTTAGGAGCTGAAGCAAAAATATCAAATGAAAAGCCACAAGAAATATCCTGACATCGAACTTCCCCCAAACAAGATGCAAAGGGATGATACAAATAAAAAACAAAACACTTTAAGGAGTATGCACTTAATATGTATGTGAACAATGGCTTTTATTTGCATTAAGGCTATTCTTTGGATATCAAGGCTATAAGAAAATCATTTTAAACATAGCAGAATCCAAGGAATTTGTGCCCAGGTACCATCAGTGAAGAATCTCTTAGAAGGTAATCATCCCAACAGAAGACTCTTGAGAATTTTGCAAAAAGACGAAAAGATTGAACAAATAGGGGTATGCCTTTTGCACAGCAGTTAGGATGCTATTTGGGACATCTGCATCTCATTTGAAGTGCCTGCATTTGAATCCCTACTTAGGATCCTGGCTCCCTCCTGATGTGCACCCTAGGAGGCAGCAAGTGATAGAACTTAAGTACCTGGGTCCTGGCCACCTGCATGACAAATCTAGATTGAATTCTGGGCTGCTGGCTTCATCCTGGCTTTGCAGGTTTTTGGGAGAATAAACCAAAATATAATGGATGATCTTGCTCTAGCTCACTTTCTGTTTCTCTGTCAAATAAAAAAAAATAATTACAAAATGGTTTAAAAGATTGAATTGTAAAATGGTTTAAATAGATTGAACAATAACTACATGTAATGTGGATACTTGGAACAAAGTTTCTCATTGGTGGAGAGAAGTTAAAATATGGAAAGGAGGAAAACGGAGATGAACCTGTGAGGTTGGTTTGGATTAGGAGGTCTTGGTATAAATTCCTATCAAGTACAGGGTCAGTTTTTAGAAATGTTATACCAGCTTCAAACAAAAAAAGAAGAAAAAAATTAATTATGCTATTTTAAATATATCATAGATCTCATATCAGAATATGGGGTGCATACGATATCACCATATGCTTATTAATAAATTCCCAATATTAATAAGCCTGTGTGGGTTCTTGCCTAATAGAGAATTCTAAATACTGGCCTAAATGAATGAGGCAGCATGATAAGTTTTTAAGCTTTTTATTCAGTGAGAGAAATGCATAGGACCGTGAGGGCCCTATCTAAAAGAGAAAGGGATCTGGATTCATATGGAGTACTTGGAGCCAGCCATGTGGAGGAGCATGTAGGCCAGAAAGCATGGGGTGGGTGGCCCGAAGGCCAAGTGCCCTGGAGGCGCAGAGGCAGCAAGCAGGGCAATGGCAAAAGGCCAAAGAAAGGGAAGGGCTGGGCACACTGTGTCCCAGGCTTTTAATCCACTTCCAAAAGGGAGTGGCTAATTAACCTGTGGCACACGGGCCAGTGTGGTCAGATAGTGCCAAGAGGTCACACAGGAGCATGGTGAGGCGTGGTCTTCCGGTTCACAAACCTGATCAATTTTATCCTGTATGCCTGCCTACATCAGATCTAGATATTAAGTCAACAAAAGAACTGTGTAAGACTTCTACAGTGAAAACTACAAAACATTGCAGAGGGGTGGGCATTTGGCCTAGTAGTTAAGACATTGGATGGGACACACATCCCATATTCATGTACCCCGCTTTGAGTTCTGGTTCTTTCCCCAATTCTAACTTCCTGCTAATACCCTGGAAGGCAGCAAGGGACAGCTCAAGTACTTGGGTCTGTGCCATTTACAGGAGAGACCTAGACTGAGTTCCCAGCTCCCAGCCTCAGCCTAGTCATAGCGGGCTTTTGGGGAGTGAACTAGTGAATGGGAGCTCTCTGACTGTCTCTCTTTCTCTCTGTCTTTCTGCTTCTTAATAATTTAAAAAGTCCTGGGGCTGGTGTTGTGGCGCAGTGGGTTAAGCTGCTACCTGCAATACCAGCATCCCATGTGAGCACTGGTTCGAGTTTTGGATGCTCCACATGTGATTCAGCTCCCTTCTAATATACCTTAAGAAAGCAGCAGAGGATGTCCCTAGTACCTGGACAACTGCCTCCCACATGAGCTACCCAGATGGAGTTCCAGGTTCTTTGGCTTCAGCCTGGCCTCCTAGTCATTGAGGCCATTTGAGGGAGTGAACCAGCAGATGAATTATCTCTCTCTCTCTGTAACTCTGCTTTCAAGTAAATAAATCAATCTTAAAAAAATCTAAATAAAACTCCACAACATCAAAACAAACAACCCACTTAAGAGATGGGCTAAAGACCTCAACAGACATCTTTCCAAAGAAGAAATCCAAATGGCCAACAGACACATGAAAAAGTGTTCAAGATCACTAGCACCCCAGGTTCTTGTCCCGGTCGCGGTGCCAGATTCTGTACCGGTTGCTCATCTTCCAGTTCAGCTCTCTGCTGTGGCCCAGGAATGCAGTGGAGGATGGCCCAAGTGCTTGGGCCCTGCACCCGCATGGGAGACCAGGAGGAAGCACCTGGCTCCCGGCTTCGGATCGGCGCAGCGCGCCAGCCATAACAGCCATTTGGGAGGTGAACCAATGGAAGAAAGACCTTTCTCTCTGTCTCTCTCTCTCTCTCATTGTCTAAGTCTGCCTGTCAAAAAAAAAAAATAATAATGGATTTATTGAGTTATTAAAGCAAAGACAGAGGAGTAATCTAAAGGAACAAAACAGAATCCATATTCATAGCCAAACAATTATGCTCCCCTAATTTGTAATAGAAAAATGACATTATAATGCAGGAAGGAAAGAATTGCCTTTTTGTTTTGTTTAAAGATTTTATTTATTTATTTGAGAGGTAGAGTTCCAGACAGTGAGAAGGAGAGACAGAGAGAAAGGTCTTCCTTCTGCTGGTTCACTCCCCAGATGGCCGCATCAGCCGGAGCTGCGCTGACCCAAATCAAGGAGCCAGGTGCTTGTTCCTGGTCTCCCATGTGGAGGCAGGGGCCCAAGGACTTGGGCCATCTTCTACTGCTCTCCCAGGCCATAGCAGAGAGCTGGATTGGAAGAGGGGCAGCCGGGACTAGAACCAGCACCCATATGGGATGCCGGTGCTGCAGGCGGAGGATTAACCTAGTGCGCCACAGAGCTGGCCCCAAGAATTGTCTTTTTGAAAAACAAAGCTAGGTCAAGTGTGTAATGTATGGGTGGGGGGGAAGCTCTCTTGGTCCCTATCTCAATCTAACACAACTATCAAAGCTAAGTGTTTTATGGATGTGAATTTAAGGCAGGGAAAAATTCCACACGCGTTGTTGCAAATGAAAGTATTTAATTCTTTTTCATTACTGATTAAAATTATGTGTATGTGAATATATATCACATTCTTTTTCCATTCATCCATCAATGAACACTTAGATGGATTCCATATTTTGGCTGTTGTGCAATAAACATATGAGTGCAGGTATCTCTTTCATGTGCTGATTTCATTTCTTTTACATGCACACCCAGAAGTTGGGTAGCTGGGTCATATGGTAGATCTATTTTTAGTATTTTGAGGAACCTCTGCATTGTTCTCCGTAATAGCTGTACTAATTTGCATCCCCACTACCAGGGCATAAGTGCTCTGTTTTCTCTACATCCATACCAGTATTTGTTAGTTTTTGTCATTTTGATAATAGTCATTCTACTCAGAGTGAGGTGATACCTCATTGTGGTTTTGATTTGCATATCCTTGGTGGCTACTGATACTGGACATTTTTTCTTGTATCTATTGGTGATTTATATTTCTCGAGAAATCTCAATTCAGATCCTGTGCCCATTTCTTAACTGGTTTGTTTTCTGATTTTTGTTGAATTTTTTTTGAGTTGCTTATCCATTCTGAGTGTTAATCCTTTTTCAGATGAATAATTTGCAAGAACTTTCTCCCATTCTGTGAGTTGTTTCTTCACTTGTTTTCTTTGCCGTGCGAAAGCTTCTTAGTTTGATATAATCCCATTTGTCTCATTTTGTTTTTGTTGACTGTGTTTTGGGGGTCTTATCCAAAAAAGTGCTGAAGACATTGATGACCTGAAATGTTTCCTCTATTCTCTTCTAGTCCTTTTATAGCTTCTGGTCTTGCAAGCAAACTTCAATATCCTGTGTGTGGATATCCAGTTTTTCCATGACGACATATTAAACAGACTGTCTTTTCCCTGGTGCATGTTCTTAGCACTTTTGTCAATAATCATTTCACTGTAGATACTTGGATTCATTTCTGGGATCTCTATTCTGTTCCCTTTATCGATGTGTCTGTTTTCATTGCCAATGTCATGCTGTGTAGGTTACAGTAGCCCTATAGTATGTCTTGAAATCTTGTATTGTGATGTTTCCTTTGTCCTTTTTTGTTCAGAATTGCTTAGGCTTTTGTGCTTCCATGTGAATTTTAGGATCCATTATAATAATTCTCTACCATGAATTACCCATTATTCATATCTTCAAGATTCTGTTCTTGAAACTCTCTTTCTCACTTTTCTTTTGAAAAATAACTTCACTGGGAACTGTGTTCCTAACATAAAGAGAGTTGACCTGAGCTGCTTTTACTCTACAACTTATTTATAACCTTGGAAAACTTAGGGTAAACTTATGTTTAAACAGTGTATTAGTTACAGTCACAATTAATATGTTTCATAAGTCTTCAGGATCAAGCAATAGGATCTAATTGCTAATTTGGGAAAAAAGAGCATAATAGGGAAACAATATTTATTGCATGCTTTAAAGATTAACAATTAGATCTTTTTTTTTTTTTTAGAAAAATTTAGAGGGATTCTACTTGAAAAGGCATCAAGTATGGGGGCCGGCGCCCTGGCTCACTTGGTTGGTCCTCCTCCTGCGGTACCAGCATCCCATATGGGCACTGAGTTCTAGTCCCGGTTGCTCCTTTTCCAGTCCAGCTCTCTGCTGTTGCCTGGAAGGGCAGTGGAGGATGGCCCAAGTGCTTGGGCTCCTGCACCCACATGGGAGACCAGGGAGAGGCGCCCGGCTCCTGGCTTTGGATTGGTGCAGCGCTGGCCGTAGCGGCCATTTGGGGAGTGAACCAATAGAAGGAAGACCTTTCTCCCTGTCTCTTTCTCTCACTTTCTATAACTCTACCTGTCAAAAAAAAAAAAAAAAAAAAAAAGGCGGCCGGCACCGTGGCTCACTTGGCTAATCCTCCGCCTTCGATGCCAGCACCCCGGATTCTAGTCCCAGTTGGGGTGCCGGATTCTGTCCTGGTTGCTCCTCCTCCAGTCTAGCTCTCTGCTGTGGCCTGGGAAGGCAGTGGAGGATGGCCCAAGTGCTTGGGCCCTGCACCCGCATGGGAGACCAGGAGGAAGCACCTGGCTCCTGGCTTCAGATCGGTGCAGCGCACCGGCTGTAGCGGCCGTTTGGGAGGTGAACCAATGGAAGAAAGACCTTTCTCTCTGTCTCGTTCTCTCACTGTCTAACTCTGCCTGTCCAAAAAAAAAAAAAAAAAAGAAAGAAAAAAAGAAAAAAAAGGCATCAAGTATGATGAAGAATAGTATATTGAGCATATTATCTGACAAAGTAACAAGTAACTATTAAAATATGTTTATCCCATGTTTCTTTTAAAATATTTATTTATTTGAATAATAACATGACAGAGAGAGGGAGAGACAGAGACAGAGACAGAGAGAGCAAGGGCGAGAGCGAGAGCAAGAGAGAGAGAAAGAGAATTTTGCATCCACTGGTTCATTCCCCAAATGACTGCAACGAGAAGGTCTGGACCAGGCCAAAGCCCTGTGCCAGAAACTCCACCCTGTCTCACATGGAAGGCAGGAAACTGAATACTTGGGCCATCTTCCATTGCCTTCTTAGGGGCATTAACAGGAATCTGGATGCAAAGTGGTGCAGCCATGAGATGAAGTGCTGGCATCACAAGTGGTGGCTTAACCATTTCTGCCATAATACTGGCCCTGACCCCGTATTTCTTGAGTTGTGAACACCTTATACAACAAAATATAATTTTCAACACTTATTAGTACTTCTCTCACTTAAGCAGTAACACACAAACTTACTTAAGATTGCATTGGTGTATATTATTGGATGGTTTGTCTTTGTTGACTTACCCGAGAAGGACATCAAGCATGGCACAAAGTGTAGCTTTGGCAATTGGGTATTTCTGGAAATTCAGTCCAGTGCTTCAGCACTCTCCTCAGTTCTTTGATTCACTTAATAGTCTGCAATACTTGATTTTCTACTTAAATTAAGGTGTATTCTTGCCTTTGTAACTGAAATGCCAAGCCTAGCAATGGTTTTCAAATGAAAGCCCTTAGGTCAATTAGATTGAAATAGGTAATAACTCCTTAGGCTGGACTTGGAAAAAGAGTCATCACAACAGTAATTCTCATATTGTACTGAATTGCTTATCATTCTGTGTTGTTTATTTAGTAGATCATTAAGGGCTTACTATATGCTTGGCACTGGGATTAAGATATGATCACAAGCTATTTCTCTCTCAAAGAGTCCCTCTCACTTCAACAATTCTACTTCAGTGGAATCGCTAAGCTTTTGATGTTATTTCTTTTTTAATCAGTCACAAAAGCGCTCTATTTTTTTCTGCCTTAACTAATTTCGATTCTATATCCATAATTAACCCTTCCCTTGATCCTTCTACCTCTGAATTTCCCTGGAAAGACTTCAACATTCAGATAAATCTAGATTTTCCTTACCCTTATTCTTCTCTCTCAGGACACACATCAGAATTCCTTGAGTATCTTAAAAAAAAAATCCTCTAGACCATCATCCCAGATCAGTCAAAATCTTGAGGATGAGGAGGGCCCGAGACATTGGTAAGTTCTCAACTTCTCTGAGGTGACTCCAGTGTATAGCCTGAATAGGGAACCACTGGCCTAATTTATTTGGCACCCAAACAGCTGGATATGGTAGAAGAAAACCATTCAATTGCCTTGACCTGTTCACTTGAATCTGATGACCAATGAGCACTCATTTTCCAGTTCTTCAAGATGACTTTCACTTCTCTTTCTTCAACTGCTTCCCTTCCTTAACTTCAACTGATGGCCTTTACAGAAAACAAGTGAACATTCATTGCATGCTTATGTGCTCAGTACTAATGTTCTGCATGCTTTCAAATACTAACTCATTTAATCTTCTCTGCTCGCTAGAGTAGGAGCCATGAAACAGCTCCATTTTCAAGATGAAGAAACTGAGAAATAAAAAAGTTAGAATATTACTCAAAGTCACACATCTAGTACCTGAAGGAATCTGTGTTTAAATTTATAATCTATATCTCATCTTGCAGTACCACCTCTCCTGGGGTATGAAACAGAGAAAAAGAGTTACCTTTATCTCTAACTCTCACATTTACCAGTTGATCTACATCTGCACCCTTGGCTTCTGTTTCCTCACCTTTCACAATGGGTGGCCCTGTTTACTCCAGACTGTGGATCCTGTCCCATCTCATACAACAGATCTTCAAAAAGTTTGTGAAAAATGGGCATTATCTTTTAATTCCATTTCCATGTGAACTTTATGCAGTATCACCCTGTACTTAAGGATTTGTTAGCTGTAATGATCCCCTTTCCTTAAGCATGATGAACTTCCCCTTTACACCTTAGCTCATTCCCAACAGGCTATAAATATGCTCCAGGATCTACTCTTCCATTAGTTCAGATCTTGCAAGGAGAAGGTCCAAGACAAGAGTTAGACAAGAGTTAGACACAGTTTCCAAAGGGCAGCCACATAAGAGGTAGCAGTACAGGGCAGGCCAGAAAGATCTTAGCATTTACCTCCTGACATGGCAGTGTTATCTCCAGGTAGACCTGTCCTGAGCTAGGTCCCCATGTTGAGGAGTGGGGGACACATGGGGTAGGGGCCTCTCTCCTGTGACTGCAGGAAACCAGCTGAGCAGCACTATAATGATACCAGTGGTGCTCATTGAGCACTTCTCAGGGCAGGAATGGGAAGAGGGTGCTACAGAGGCTCGAGATGATGACTACTTCAACTTATATGGAAATATTTCAGTATTTTATAGTCATCACAGCTATAGCAATGAAGTCCAGCCAAATCTGAGACCTGAACATATCACTCTTAGAACAGTGTACATCCAAAGCCTCCTCTTCCACTGTGTCTTGGGGAAAGAGATTTCAGAAATTTTCTCAAACATGGGTCCAAATCAATTTCTTTGGCAGAACCTTGAGGCTTTGCGTAACTCCTTTGTGGACTGTCTTGATTGTGCAGAAGTACTAAAATCTCCCCAGTTCTCAAGGACCTGCTGTATTTATCTTTTCTAGCTTATCCCAAGAGCTCAAGGAGGCCACACTGTTTAGGCAGAGTCTCAGAAGTAGCATGGAAAAGAGACTGGAAAGGGGCAAGACTATAGGCATGATCTCAAATCTAAGTTTCAGCTGAGGAGGGATTTAACAAGGAGTGCTGTGGGAGGAGAGACAAGATTCAACAGCTCTTTTTAAATTATCATTTGGAGTGAAAGGGAGATTAAGTTGAGTCAAATTTCTAAGCTGAGAATGTCATTTATAGACAGACATAGTTGATGGTTGTGATAAGGGGTCTCACCTCTCTGCCCCAAGTTTATTTATTAGAAGAATGAGAGTAATAATTGTACCTATATGATGGTGTTACTTTGAAGATTAAATGGGATGATGCATGTGAAGTGTTTAAATCAGGGACTGGTACACAGTAAGTTCTTAATGAATGGAGCCAGAAATGTTAAATAATTTACCCAAGCCATACAATTAGATAAGTGATGAAGTCTGGATTCAAGCACATCAGTTGGAATCTGGTCACTTCACCTGATATAGGACGGAAACAATCAGAAGGGGCACCGGCTTGCGGTGTAGCTATGGTGGTGAGCTTGGGTTTGGACGGGGAAATGTTGATGTGGAGCAGGAAGGGGAGGTCTAGTTGGATACATGGGTGTATAGCTTGAAGAGATGTTGGCCAGGGACACCCGTTTCCCCACAGTCATCCCTCAGAGTATGTGAAGCTGTATTCATCAAGGGTGCACTACCTAATAGATATCTGACAAATTGTATTAATAAAATTGTGTGACCAACATGGTGGTTAAATTCTTTAAGTGATTTTCATCATGTGTTTTTATTTGATCATTGGTATCTTGCCACATTTTTTATGATGCCATAGAAGTGCTAACCATAATAGAAATGTATATCTAAGAAACATTATAATCAGTTTAATGTTTAAAGGTTTCTATGTTAAAAATGACCCTATTAAGAAATTAACTTTCAGTCAAAATAAATTTCTGAATTTCATTGCCTTCAACTATGAGCAATTGTTTCAACTCTTTAAATATACTGAATTATTTGTTCCTTAACATTATTTAAATAACAGATTTTTTTTAAAAAAGATTTATTTATTTATTTGAGAGGTAGAGTTACAGACAGTGAGAGACAGAGAAAAAGGTCTTCCATCTGCTGATTCACTCCCCAAACAGCTGAAACTTGACAGATCTGAAGCCAGGAGCCAGGAGCTTCTTCCAGGTCTCACACTGGGTGCAGGGGCCCAAGGACTTGGGCCATCTTCTACTGCTTTCCCAGGCCAAAGCAGAGAGCTGGATCAGAAGAGGAACAGCTGGGACTAGAACTGGAGCCCATATGGGATGTTGGCGCCGCAGGTGGAGGATAAGCCTACTGCACCACAGCACTGGCCCCTAAAGAAAAGAGTTTTATTTTGGGTTGTGTCCGAGTTGAATGGGTGAAAAATCTTCTGTTTTCAACGTTCAACCTTGTTTGCTTTGGAACATCACCACCTTGGGCCTCCAGCAAAATACTCTACTACACTGTTAGTGTGAGGTTCTTGGTTCATATGTCAGAAATCTAAGATGGAACAAAACAAGTGCATTTTATATCATCTGACAACAATTTATGAAGACAATGGCAGGGATGGTTCATTGTTCAAATATGGCTTGCCAAATGTTTTTGTATGGCCCACAAACTGTATTTATGTTTTAAATATTTACATTTTGAATGTTCAGAAAAAATAATAATAGTATTTCATGACATGTGAAAATTATATAAAGTAAAAATTTCATTTTACTGACAAAAAGTCATGCTCACTGATTTACATGTTGTCTATAGCTGCTTTCAACTGCTTAACTGTGGCAGTTAAGTACCTGCAACAAAGACTGCACATGGTACACTCATTGTTTTGCTGTACTGTTCAGCAACATACAGAGGGATACTATTGTAACTGCACATTGTTTCAAATGCCAGATGTATCACTGTGCATCTGCATTTTATTAATTTTTAAAATTAGCAGTGCTACAACCAACAGAAAGAGACAGAGAGAGAGATACAAATATCACACTTTCAAGGCACAATAAGATGTGAATTCTTTTGTTATCAAATTAGATAGGAAAGCATTGTGTCTGTTATGCAGTGAGACTATAATTGTAGTAAAATAATATAAGAGATTAAGCATCCATCACAATTTTCCTAATTCTTAAGAACACAATGGCCAGAAAAAACCAGAAAATTTGAAGCAGAATACCTCATCAAACCACAACTCCTTCACAAAATAAAAGATGAAAATGCAACTGCAACCAAAGTAAGTTTTGAAGTGGTTCATGTGTCAGCCAAGCAAGGACAGACATTTATTTATTTATTTATTTTTAAAGATTTTATTTGAGAGTTAGAATTACAGACAGTGAGAGGGAGAGACAGAGAGAAAGATCTTCCTTCCGTTGGTTCCCTCTCCAAATGACTACAACAAGCCAGAGCTGCACCGATCCGAAGCCAGGATCCAGGATCTTCCTCCTGGTCTCCCACATGGGTGAAGGGGCCCAAGGACTTGGGCCATCTTCTACTGCCCTCCTTGGCCACAGCAGAGAGCTGGATTGGAAGAGGGGCAGCCAGGACTAGGACCAGCACTCATATGGGATGTCGGCACCACAGATGAAGGATTAACCTACTGTGCCACGGCACCATCCCCAGGAAGACATTATAATCGTGAATTAATTAAATCATGTTTGGTTGTAGTTGCTGGTGAAATAGGTCTAGAAAAAATAAACTTCCTTAGGACTGTCAGTGTTTTGGTGACAGTGATTTCTTGAAAGACTGAGGACATTGGGAACTGCACCAATAGTCAATTTAAAAACAAGGCAAATAATTTCTAGTGGTGTTCCTTGGTTTTTGGCTAGTTGCCAGATGTTATCAGTACAACTCTGATGCTTATTTGAGGAGTCAATGCTGAGTTTGAAGTGAATGAGGATTAACTTCTATGAATGATCTGTTTGGGAAAACTATGGGCAAGTATATGTTCAAAGAAAATGAAGAAACACTAATTCAGTGCAATCTGAAGTAGAATCTGCTAAGATGTGTAACAACTGTTTGTGATAAAAATGTCCGTAGAGAAGAAAGAGATTCTCTGGACAAATTGATAAAATGTAATATGCTTAAAACGTATGTTTATTTATTGTGATAGTCATCAGAAAGTACTTTGTAGAAAATATTTAAATTAATGAATTGGTATTGAACCACTAGTGTCAAAGGTGAATTTCATTAGCTCTTCTGGACTTAACCATGTCTATTTTGTAAACCTTAGTTGGAAATAGAAACTGAATATCTTGTATTGCCCTATAGATTACATAGCAGTCTGATGTTTAACAGTGATAAGCCATCTAGAATTTTTTGAACTCAAGGTTGAGATTACAAGTTTTCCTAATGAGAAGAACAACCCTCAACCACTATTATTGAGCATTGATTTACTTTGCAAATTAGCTTTTTCTGCAGATTTCATAATGTTTCTTAATGGAATCCAGCTAAAATTACGGGGCAAAACAGCATTTATATGCAAAAATGTACTGCAGTAAAGTCATTTTGATGAAAATTAATGTTTGAATCATAGGTAATGTCAAGCTGCTTTATACGTTTCCTGTGCTATCAGAAGTTAAAACAAAATGTGAAATCTTAATTGCCACACAAATTTGCAATGTATGTATTTTCCAAACTCAAACTATGGTTCTACAATGAATTTCTGAGACTTCGATGCAAGCATAAAATGATTTTTAAGTTTCAAAATCCATGCAATTGGGAGCTTCCACTTAACTTTCAATTGAAAGTGATTAATCAGCAATCAAATGGTATACCCAAAGGCAAATATCAAGAAAAGATTTAATAGAATTCTGTTAACTTCGTTGCCTTCTGACCAATGAAAGTGATTAATTAAGATATTTTGCAATGAAAGTGATTAATTAAGATATTTTGCTCATGGGTTGAAATTAGTATTTGTCAAGGCCATCCTTTGAGAGTTTTAGTCAACTGTGAGAGATATTCAACCACAGACTTTAGAAAATATCATCCCACACAACATCGCTGTCACTTCTGACAACCAATTGCAAGTGCAGTGTCCCTAAGAACACACATATATCTGACACCAATTGCAAGTTCAAGGGCTTCCCCAAACCACTCTCAGGGTAAATAATATGCTAGAAGGACTCATAGAGCTCACTGAAACTGGTTAATTAGTATTTACTATAGGGAAAGTATACAGATTCAGTTCAGGTAAGGGGAGGACTGTATAAAGCAAGAGACACCAAACCCTTCCACTGTGCTCTCCACAGGGAGTCAGGATGTGTTGCTCACGTGTGACACAGGTGTGGAGTACTGCCACTCAGAAAGTCTGACAGGAACCTTGGTGCCCAGGATTTTTCCTGGGGCTCTATCAGATAGGCATGATTGATTGTTTACATGATTTATCTTAGTCTCCTGATCTATTGATAGTTTGTGTCCCAAAACCACTACCACAACATTGGTCTTTATGGCATGGTTAACTTCCACTATTAAATCATGGTTTTAGATTATCCAATGTAACCCAAGACCTCTAGACAAATAATGACATTCCAAGGGCCTCGAGATTACCTCCCAATAGCCAAGGACAGAAACCAAACCTCTTCTGGTACAAGGTTTATCCATTACTGCATACCACCTGTGTGAAAGAATATTTCCAAAGCTGAACTATAAAAATGTCATTCTGGATCAGCATTAACAGATGAACATATGCAATCAATTTTGATGATAGGGAACATTAACTTTGAACTCTAAAGTGTTATTGCTTCCTTGAAATTTATTTTTTTCATTCCCAGATCTGTATTGCTAAAGAATATATTCAATGACTAATGTCATTTTGAGTTTTATTAATAAAAAAGTGTGGAAGCTTGTTTTCTCTCCTTATAAATAAGTACCCATATAATATCCTTGATTTTGCTTCTTAGCTTACAAAGACTAAAAATATTTACTATCTGGACATTTACAGAAAATATTTGCCAATCTCTGATGTATAGTCCCGATTTGGAGTATTGTTACAATCAGTAGTCAGTTTTCTGAACCAACTTGGCAAGGATATAGTCAGAATAATTCAATCAAACAGCAATTTCAGTGTAGCTGTGAAGTATTTTGTAAATGTTATGAATATCTACCATCAGCTGACTTTACTAAGTAAAGATTATCTTCACTAATTTGGAGAAAGCCTAATCCCATCAGTTGACGTGCCTTAAGAGGAGAACTTGAGGTCTCTTGAAAAAGAAGAAAATTCCACCTGTTGACAACAGTTTCAGTTTCTGTTGCTGCAAATTTTCAGCCTGCCGTACTGCTTTTCAGACTTGCCTAGGTGACTAAAATTGCATAATCAAATTCCTTGCAATAAGTCAATCTCTCGCTAGTTGACTGGTTCTGGTCCTCTGATGGAATTCTGCCTAGCCCAGTGGTTCTCTCTAAAAGACACCATCTCGTTTGTGCTACTAGAGAATCATAAAAGAGAGAATTCAGGTAAAGTTACTACTTTGTCATAGCTGCCAGCCTGCTGTGATACTGCGTCATCTGTCTTAAAGACTACAGAGTAAAGCAGAAAGGGGTAGTGAGAGTTAAGAAAGTTCAGAAAGGCTTAAATTTAACCTTATCATTGTGGATCAAAGAGACATTTGCGTTTCATTTGTTCCAAGAGCAAACACAAAATGCAGGAAATGTCTCCCTTAGCCTAACACAGAGGTCCCTTTTCCTGGGGTCCACTGCTACTAGCTCTTAGATCACTGTTGATCTCTTGGCCTTGTCTGGAAATGGTGTGTTTGTCTATTTTCAGAGGGGAGTGTAGTGAACTTTCATCAGATTTTTCATTGGGTTTGTGTCACCAAAAGGGCCCACAAATCTACGAATTACCTCTTGTTGTCACCTGCTGTGTACATTGCTTTCTCTAAGACTTAACAATCATCCCAGGAAGTAGGTCCCAGTATCTCATTTTGTAGGCTGAGAAGACTGAAGTTTCCATGAATTGAGGAATTTGTCCCAGTCTGGATTTGAATCTCAGCCTGACACCAAATCTCACGCTAAGGAGGTAGGGTACGGGAGTGTCTCTCTGGTCTCTGCGCTCAGGAGTCCAGAAAATTTTGCACTGTTGTGGTCTGGATGGCTCCAGGTTCCTGCCAGGTCTCTGCTCCCTCGCCCTGGGAGGTGAGAGGCTGCGAGTGACCCCCAGGTTTTGCGGGGGACCGCTAACCCCCAGCCTTCTCTAGTGTCCCTCGCCTCCGGAAGGGGGAGGAGGGCGGGGAGCCCCGGGGAGAGGAGGGCGGGCCCAGCGAGGGAGTTTGAAAAGAGGAAGGAAGTGGGGCCCGGCACAGCGCCTCACAACCCCCTGTCAGCTTCCCCACAGGAGGACGCGAGGCCCGCAGGCCCCCGGCCCAGCCATGGGCCCCTGGCGCAAAACTGACAAGGAGCGGCACGGCGTGGGTAGGTGCGCGCGTGGGACCGCAGTCGGAGCCGGGCAGGTGCGGGAGGGCGGCGGGCGGCAAGATGCTGTGCGACCTGGGGCGCGGTCAATGCCTCTGTTACAGGGGCTGCTTCAGGCTGCCTGAGGCCCAAGGGGCGGGAATGAGGAGCCGGGGAGGAGGTGGGCTTCCCAGCCCGCGGGCTGCGCCCTGCCAGCGCCTTCCCGCCCGCCGAGCGTCGCCCTCTCTGCCGGGCGCGTCGTCGCCTGCGACACGGGCCAAGCTGAGCGCCTGTGTGCCCGAGGGGTGGCCTCCATGGCCCCGTCTGGTGAAGGCCTGGCTGTCCTGCTCTCCCGGCCTGTGAGGCCCAGCTTGCCTGCCTCCACCTCTCCTAAGCCACAGGATCTCTCTGCCTCAGGCGGCCTGCTCCTCCTCCTTGGGCAGGTGGCCCCTGACTTGGCCGAGCATCCACAGGGCCTTGCAAGCCTGGGGCAGGGGGCTGGAGGGCGGGAAGGCGGGATGCTTCACTCAGCGCCCCGGGCCCCGTCAGCGTCAGCCATCTAAGCTCCCAGAGGCCTCTGCCTCCAGCTCGAGCGCGGGCGGAAGTGGTAGCAGGTAGGGCGTCTCTGAGTGGCCTCTGTGGTGCAATCCTGGTAAACTTCATTGTGCGCTTAAAGCTCATTCTGGAGATTGCTACACAGGCTGATAGCAGTCCCCACCCTGGAGATGGAAGATTCAGCAAGTGAGGCACTGACGGGGCCACTCCAGCACCAAGAGTGATGGGATGCAGGGGGTCCTGGTGACGAAGTGGTGTGGGGGGCATTTGAAGGTCAACAATTGGTAAGCCTTATCCTCAATGGGGTCTCAGTGTCCCCATCTGTAAAATGGAAAGCTTCTCTGATGCTGGCCCTCCTGGCTGGGGTGTGAGGCTAGTAACATTCACAAAGGGAATATTACTGTTCAACAAGGCAGACCAGGCAGGTGGAGGGACCAGAATGGCCTGGCAGATGAGAGCTGAGTGGGGACAGAGCAGCTGGTAGCAAGTTTTGCCTGGAGGGGAGGGTGCCTTAAAGGAATGATTGAGCCCCAGTAAGGCAGAGGACTTCTGTGAATGCCAGGCTGGGGAGTGTTTTTTGTTTTTGTTTGTTTTGTTTCGTTTTGTTCTTCCCCCATGCAAACAGTAAAGAGCCATAGAGAGTTTCTAAGCAGAGGAAGGGCATAAACAAATCTATGCTCAAGCCAGTGTGGAGAGAGGCTGGGTGGACAGAGAGCCCAGATGCCTGGGTGGTACGCAGGGGACAATGTTGGTGGTCCAGGGTAGCTAGGGCAGTTAATGGGCGATTGAGAGCGGTGGGACAGAATCCTACCCACCGCACAAGAGCTGTGTGCATGGCTGCTGTATGACCTTATAATGTGGTTATGAACACACGGGCTCTGTGGCCTATTCTTAGATTCCAGCTTCTAACACTTTAAAACCCCATGACATAAGGCAAGTCACTTACTCTTGCCATGCCTCAGTTCCCTTGTCTGTATAATGGGCATAATACAGCACCTGCTTTTCAGGGGTCTGGGAGGGCTAAATGAGTTGCACCTACACAGAGCACTCTGTATGAAATGTTATCAATTATTATTTTTTAGACATCCCTTTTGGGAAATTAGTCTACTGTGACAGAAACACGTGAGTTGGAAGTCTTAATTCTTACCTATTGCTCATTCTTAGGTGCCTGGGCTTCCCACTTTCTGATTCTTCAGCAGCTTATGATTGTTCTGAAATACCTGCTGGGCTGTTTGTTTAAGTTCATATGTGAATATCATCCTAATGCTTAGATGGCCATCTTGGTCCCAATTGTCATGGATGTGTTTGAATGAGCTTTGATGACAGTTTGTGTTTTCTAAGCTCCTGAGATCAACATGCTTGTAATAGCTGCTGTACTTTGAGATGACATATGTCGTCACCACAATGCTCTGCTAGTTTCTGAACCTTTGCACTCATTGTTGTGGTTTTATAAAGCTCATAGGCCTTTAATTTAATAGTCAATTACACGTGGGTGTCACACTCCAAGTCCAACAGCATATGTTCTGCAAATGGGGAGTGATAATGCTTATCAGCACCCAACTCCTGAGGAATCTGAGCGGAGACACCCCAAGTGCTCCCTTTAACAGGCACTTTCTTTCTTCTTCCCACTTCCTTTAATTGGTATGAATTGAAAAGCAGTCGGGCTGGGTTGGTGAACTGCTTAAATCTAGTCTGGTTTTAGTTCTCCTAGGAGAAAATCGCCCCTGTCCCCTGCTCCAAGCAGGACGTCATCAGCTTCTGTGTTGGTTTAAATTTGCAGTGGTAGAAGCTGGGGCTGGAGGGGGCTGTGACTGACATGTGACTGGGATACTTTCCCAGACCTCCCTTCAGCCGTTACTCCAGGGCATTCAGGGTTCCCTGACAACATACTGTTCTTTAGGTCAAAGCAGCAACTAGGAGGGTGGTAGGAGACATGGTGGACAGTGTGACCTGCCTGGATGGCACTGGACCCAGCACAAGGTCTGAGCACAGCAGATGTCCGGCAGGTATTTGTTGGATTGGATTTAGTGGCGGCAACGTCAGCCCTAAAGACAGCCTCACTGGCATGTTGAACTTCTGCAGAAATGCACCCCTCATGTCAGCTGAACCCTGAGGATTTGCTTGGAAAGTAGGATTTTACTCTTGCCTCACTTGTGTGACAGTGAGCGAGTTGTCTCAGGAAAGAATATTCCAGACAGAAGGAACAGCCAGTGCCAAGGTCCTGAAGAGGAAGCCTCTCTGATATGTGAGAGGCCAGTGTTGCTGGATTAGGGTAAGCCAGGGGCAGAAGAGAGAGTAGGAAACAGTTATATTCACTAATACCTTAGAGATATGCTAAGGACCTTGGCTTATACCCTTCATGGAAGGAAGGGTAGGGCATCGCAGGGTTTGGAGCAGAACTCTAGAATGATGTCTCATGTTTTAAAAGGATTGTTCTAGGAGTTTTATGGTGAGCAATAAAGGGACAATATATATGCTAGCAGGGAGACCAGTTAGGCAGCTACTGCAAAAACCTAGACAGAGATGCTGGTGGCTCACTTCAGGGAGGGGACAGTGGAGATAGTTATGAGCTCAGGTCTGGGTGTATTTGTTGTTTCTGGAGCAAATGGAGCAAATCCATTCTTTTTATGGATTGGTCATGGGTGTGAGAGAACCAGTGGAGTCAAGGGTGACTGGGAATTGCATATAGACCTCTATAGTTAAATTCTTTTTTTATTTTTTTATTTTATTTTTTACTTTTATTTAATGAATATAAATTTCCAAAGTACAGCTTATGGATTACAATGCCCCCCCATAACTTCCCTCCCACCCGCAACCCTCCCCTTTCCTGCTCCCTCTCCCCTTCCATTCACATCAAGATTCATTTTCAATTCTCTTTATATACAGAAGATCAGCTTAGTATATATTAAGTAAAGATTTCAACGGTTTGCACCCACATAGCAACACAAAGTGAAAAAATACTGTTGGAGTACTAGTTATAGCATTAAATCACAGTGTACAGCACATTAAAGACAGAGATCCTACATGATATTATTTTAAAAATTGATTAATTTTGTATGCAATTTCCAATTTAACACCAGGTTTTTTTTTTTTTCATTTCCAATTCTCTTTATATACAGAAGATCGATTCAGTATATGCTAAGTAAAGATTTCATCAGTTTGCACCCACACAGACACACAAAGTGTAAAAATACTGTTTTAGTACTAGTTATAGCTTCACTTCACATTGGACAACACATTAAGGACAGATCCCACATGAGACAAAAGCACACAGTGACTCCTGTTGTTGATTTAACAATTTGACACTCTTGTTTATGGCGTCAGTAATCTCCCTAGGCTCTAGTCATGAGTTGCCAAGGCTATGGAAGCCTTTAGGGTTCGCCGGCTTTGATCTTATTCCGATAGGGTCATAGTCAAAGTGGAAGTTCTCTCCTCCCTTCAGAGAAAGGTACCTCCTTCTTTGATGGCCCCGTTATTTCCACTGGGATCTCACGCACAGAGATCTTTCATTTAGGTCTTCTTTTTTTTTTCTTTTTTTGCCCCAAATGGTGGAGTTAGAAACGTGCCAGGGGAATCCAATACAATCCCATCAAGGTGGCATGTACCAATGCCATCTCACTAGTCCAAGTGATCAATTTCAGCTCACAATTGATCACTCTGATAGGTCTAAGAGTCAAAGGGATCACACAAACAAGACTAGTGTCTGCTAATACTAACTGATAGAATCATAAAGGGAAAAAATGATCCAACATGGGAAGTGGGATACACAACAGACTCATAGAATGGCAGATGTCCTAAATAGCACTCTGGCCTCAGAATCATCCCTTAAGGCATTTGGATCTGGCTCAAGAGCCCATGAGAATATTTTAGGCATGGAAAGCCAAGACACTCTGGAAAAAAAAAAACCTAAATTCTTTTTATTTTTAACTTTTATTTAATGAATATAAATTTCCGATGTACAGCTTATGGATTACAATGGCTTCCCCCTCCCATAACTTCCCTCCCACCCACAACTCTCCCTTCTTCCACTCCTTCTCCACTTCCATTCACATCAAGATTCATTTTCAATTCTCTTTATATACAGAAGATCAATTTAGTATATATTAAGTAAAGATTTCAACGGTTTGCACCCACACAGAAACACAAAGTGAAACATACTGTTTGAATACTAGTTATAGCATTCAATCACAATGTACAGCACGTTAAGGACAGAGATCCCACATGAGGAGCAAGTGCACAGTGACTCCTGTTGTTGACCCAACAAATTGACACTCTAGTTTATGGCACCAGTAACCACCCTAGGCTCTCGTCATGAGTTGCCAAGGTTATGGAAGCCTTCCAAGTTTGCCAACTCTGATCATATTTAGACAAGGTCATAAAAGACAGGGTGAGGATAGTAACCAATGTTCCTAAGAGTGGCATAAACCAGGTCTGAACAATTATACAGCATTAAGTGGGGAAGAGGACCATCAGTACACACAGGGTGGGAGTAGAGCCATTGGTGGTAGAGTAGAGGTTATGATTACAAAAAAGGAATGAGGCCCAAGTGCACTAGACAGAGTCTAGAACAAAGGACAGAGTCATTATTAGAGGAGCTAAGAAAGGTGCTGTCTAAGCTACAGTTAAGTTTTCTGATTGAGAGGCAAATAGAACCTGACAGAAGGGGCCTGGTAATAATCTGTTGGGCTTTAGGCCTTGTAAGTTAAGAGGCCCAGACCTATCTATCTCTTCACATGGGGTACATCCTAAGGGAGGTGTGAACCACCTGAGGGAAGGCACCCTATTGACTTTCATTACTTAGCTGGCCTGGGAGGAGAGCTGGCCAGGTGAAGGCAGGGGGCATCTCTAACAAGAAATTTACAGTTCTGCCTGCAATGTTGCTGACCCTACTTGGCCATCCCCTCAGCTGCAGTGGTCACTTTGGAAGTTGGGCTGAGTGAAGGGCTTTTCAGCTTAGAGCCAATAAGATCTATGGCTCTGACGTGGGCATGCTTCGACTCCAGGGCAGGTCCATTTCCAGTGATCCAACTCTTGGCAGAGCTGCCAGGGCTCTTCACAAGCTGACTTCTGCTGAAGCCCAGGCTTACCACATTGAAAGCCACTGCAGTGGACTGGCCTGTTGGGTCTCCTTGAGGGCAGATCACTGTACAGATCAGCCATTAATAGGCCTGCCACCCATTGCTTCTGATGCCTAGCTTTCTTTTCCTCCTGGTTTGTGTTAAAGCAGACCAGAGGATGCAAGTCAAGGGAGTGCCCATGTCCCATCTCTAATCTTCGGTGGCCTGAACTACAAGTCTATAGTCACAGGCATGTTCTGTAGTAGTTTTTCTAAGGTAGACAATGCCCATGAGGAAAATTATATTCTCACTTAAAAACTTTCTTTCCCTTTGGTCTGAAAGGGAGGTTTTTTCTACTTACTGTTTACTTCGCTGATGGCGAAGTGAATCTAGCTATGAGATTATAATTTAAGCTCTTATTTTGGCTATGCTATTACAGAGAAATGTTAGCCATCTCTTTTATAAGGTCTAAAGATTAAATTGTGCGTCCTACAGATTCCTTTATAATAGAATTATTTTCCTACCTTGAAGAGAATAGAGAAATGAAAGAACAAGTTGGGCTTAGAATAGAGAAATGAGGGAGCAAGTCCTAGATTGCTTGCTGACAATAGCAATATCACAGGAATACTTAGCAAACAGTTTCAACCATTAGATAACAACTTAAGAAAACATTTACCAGAAGGTCCAATGCCTTCTATAAATTTTAAGAATCATGTATTTGAAAACACCTCTTAAATATCTAACATGGTGTAGTTTGTTTAGCCAGTAAACTTAAGCACAAACATATAAAATGTTTTTAGTTTCTTTCTACCAACAAGTATAAAACATATGATACAGAGATTCAGGTCACACGAATTAAAATGTATCTTTGATTAATTTTAGCAGCTTAAATTTATGGAAAATCTTATCTATAAGCCGATTAAAATAAAATTCTTAATAAAATTTTCCCATGTGGACATACAATATGTACACATGTATAACATAACATAATAGACCAATATAGCAATTTTAATAATAGCTTTTAAAATCTTTAACTCTTTTTGTAAATTGCCAATTGATTTGAAATGCTTTTTGTTTTTAGTAACCTCAGTTAACCATACTTTCTCTCAGTTGGTACTGTTAATACATTATTGGCTTCATCTGTTTACAGAGCCATCCCAAAGTACTGAATACAATAGAAGTGGCTGGAAAAAGTCCATAGGAACCTATAGGAGGACAGCTAAACTCAGAATCAACAATGCTTTAGTTTTATGAGTAGCAAATCATATATAACTGTGGATGACAAAGGACTTTAAGTTGCCATGTTTAAAATTATAAACTCATCAACCAACAAGAGGCACTTGCTTACTTCACAGTATTATTGAAAGCACCTGTAGGATTTTACAAGTATTTAACCCGATAGGCCTCTGGGGCTTTCTCATTAAGATAACTATCATGTCTAGTAACACAAGATCATTAGACTTTTTAATTCTCAAACATTTATATTAATAGCATTTTCCATTATAGAAACTTAAAATTTAGTACCACGTCACATCTTGACAGTACTTGTAATATAATCCAAATAGCCTGATTAGTTGGTGTCACTATAAGATGAGAGACATAGGTCCTTCAATTTTTTTTCAGTTGGGCCCAAACTGGAAAAACCGAAGTCCAAGATTTACTGGAAATTTTAGAGTCCAGATTGTTTGAAACTTTGATTTTTTGAATGCCTGTCAAGAATGCCAAGAAGGCTCAAAATCCAAAATATCTGGTTGAAATAAGATTCCTTAAAATCATGACATATTATAGACCAAATTTGATCATTGTTACAAGGTGATTATTGAAATCTTTAAAAATAAGCACATATTTAAATAACCCTTAGCTCTTAATAAAAATTCAGCTGTTTTTGAACAGTTAGAATGTAACAGACATCAAGAGAACATAATAGATTACTTTAACACATTGCTTTAACAGAGAATCAAATTTTAATTCTACGTCAAAGAGAAATTGAGCTTCCTGTGATCTTTTGCTGTGAGGTTTCCTTCCTTTACTTTCTTTCATATTGATGACCATGTTTCTGTGTTTCTGTGTGTAACACATCTTTAAGCATCTTTTGCAGGGCAGGATGAGTGGCAACAAATTCTTTCAGTTTCTGTTGGCTATGAAAAGTCTTAATTTCACCTTCATTCACAAATGAGAGCTTTGCAGGATATAATATTCTGGGCTGGCAGTTTTTCTCTCTTAGTACCTGGGCTATGTCTCGCCATTCCCTTCTAGCTTGTAGGGTTTCTGATGAGAAGTCAGCTGTGAGTCTAATTGGAGATCCTCTGAGAGTAATCTGACGTTTCTCTCTTGCACATTTTAGAATCTTTTCTTTATGTTTCACTGTGGTGAGTTTGATTACAACATGTCGTGGTGAGGATCTCTTTTGGTCATGTTTACTAGGGGTTCTATGAGCTTCCTGTACTAAGATGTCTCTGTCCTTCTCCAGACCCAGGAAGTTCTCTGCAAGTATCTCACTAAAAAGGCCTTCTAATCCTTTCTCTCTCTCCATGCCTTCAGGAACTCCTAGAACCCGAATGTTGGGTTTTAAAATAGTATCCTGTAGATTCCCAACAATATTTTTTAGATTTCTAATTTCCTCTCCTTTTCTTTGGTTTGACTTTATACTTTCCTGTGCTCTGTCTTCTAATTCCGATATTCTCTCTTCTGCTTCACCCATTCTGTTTTTAAGGCTCTCTAATGTGTTTGCCATTTGATCTATTGAATTTTTCATTTCATTATGATTTCTCATCACTATCACAGTTTCTTCTTCTACTAGTTGTTTCATTTCATTTTGATTCCTCCTTAATATTTCATTTTCGTGCGAGAGATTTTCTGTCTTGTCCATTAAGGATTTCTGTAGTTCAAGAATTTGTTTTTGAGAACTTCTTAATGTTTTTATCAATTTTTTGAGATCTGCATCTTGCATTTCTTCTATCTCATCATCTTCATAATCTTGAATTGGGGTGTCTTTTTCATTTGGGGGCATCATAGCGTCTTCCTTGTTCTTGTTACCTCAGTTTTTGCGTTTGTTGTTTGGCATGTTGGAGATATTTGGTTTCTTCACTGTGGTGTTTTTTCTTGTTATACTATGACTCTATATTAAGGCTTTAGATGGAGCCTTAGAGACTTGAAATGGGTGTGGCCTGAGAGCTCTGTTTGGTTCCTCAGGGTGGAGGGTGTGTCAAAGGTGACATTCCCAGGTTAGGCGTGGTAAATCTCTCTCTCTTTCGTTCTTTCTTTTTTTTTGGATTCAAAAGGGAGGTAATTCCACACAGCTGAACGGAATTGGAGGTAGTTAGCAGGCGAATGATATACCCACAGGAGCCAGAGATTGGAAGCTCTTTCCCAAGGACCACACAGGGAATCTGTGCTGCCCTCAGTGTGGGCTCCAATTATCCTACAGACTGTCACTGGGTTGCCAAGGTTACCGAATTGTAGCATATCTGGAGAGTACTCATGTGAATTCTGTGAGTTCTCTCCCCCACCGTCTGTTTTTCCACAGTCTCAGTTCATTAGCACCACACATTCCTTAAATCCTAATCTCCTGTTATTTCACTCCTCCCCCCAGAGTCAGGTGTTTCTGCTAGGCTCAGGGCCGGTGCAGACCTGAGGTCACCCTGCTTATGATGTATGTCCAAAATGGCACCTGCTCTTTGTCTTGCTTGCCTTTGAGAGGTAAGCGGAGAGAGAGAAACTCGTGTCCGTATCGGTCACTTTTTTTTTTCTCTCTCTCTTCTAGTTAGCCTAGTGAACTTTTCCCCACGGGGTTTCAAACCTCATTCCCACTAGTCTCCTCTTTCCGCTTTCCCGTTGGTGACTCAGGCTATTGAGGTTTGGCTCACCTCGTGTTCCAGCGCTGGTGTGTTGATTCTGCTGCTGGTGTCCCGAACTTGGGCTGCCACGCTCTCCACGCAGGTCCACTGTGAATCACTAGTTCTGGAAGAATTTCCTTTGCTGTTTCTTCCCCTACTCTTCCTTGAACCTGCAGTATCTCCACTTTTATTAAACTGTCTCTCCCCAGACTATCAATGTGCTCCCTTCCTATTCCGCCATCTTGCCGCTTTCCTCCTAAATTCTTTTTTTAATAAAGATTTATTTCATTGATTTGAAAGACAGAGTTACAGAGAGGTGGAGACGAAGAGAGAGGTCTTCTATCTGCTGATTCACTCCCCAGATGGCCACAACGGCCGGAACTACGCCTATCCAAAGCAAGGAGCCAGGAGATTCTTCCGGGTCTCCCACGTGGGTGCAGGAGCCCAAGAACTTGGGCCATCTTCTACTGCTATCCCAGGCCATAGCAGAGAGCTGGATCAGAAGAGGAGTAGCCGGGACTAGAACCAGCGCCCATATGGGATGCCTGTGCCTCAGGCCAGGGCTTTAACCCACTGTGCCACAGCACCAGACCCTATAGTTAAATTCTTGATCTAAGTGGTGACCAGTGTTTTCAAAAATAGTGCCATTACCTCACTGTTTTTTTTTTTTTTTTTAACAGCATGGTATATTTACAAAGGTTTGTGTACCATGTTTAACTTTCAGAATCAGATTGATTGTTTCTCAGCCTTTTGGCTAAGATCAAGTGTAGAATCAGACTGAAAAATCGGTGCTTTAATCTTAATTTCACAGATCAGGGAACTGAGGCACAGAGACCTTGCAGTTGTGCATTGTTTGAGGGCAGAGCTCTATTGGGGGTCAACTTTAATCCATCCAACCTCAATGCAGGATTGTGACAGGTCAAAGAACCAAGTAGTTATGTAACATAGGTCTCCTCTTGCCACAAAATTAGCATGTGGGCAGTTTTGCATTACTATTTCATCAAAGCCCATTCAAGGAAGCCAGTTGAGGTCTCTGGTAAAATGTGCTCAGTAACTATTTGTAAACATTTGAATACAGTAGACATAGCTGAGGTTTTCTTTCCAGTGTGTGAATTCTTGGATCCCGAAACTACCAAGGGTCAGAAAGCAATTCTTACTGCCTATTCAGATCAGTTCATACTTCGTACTAGTCCTGAGCTGAATATTGGATCCAGAGTCACCACCCTTAGGAAGCTTACAGGCTAGTAGGAATAACTCTTTCTTCATGAGGCAGCAGGAAGAACTATTATTAGTATTGATGTTCCTGACCCACAGGTTGCTATTCTCCAGTGCATAGTGTCCAACAGAGAGCAGGTACACATGAGTAGTTGACCGTATGGATGGCTGGATGGGTGTATGTGTGGATGGATGCATGGATGCGTGGACAGGAGGAGGGAGATGAAGGGAGGAAGACTTTTTCCGGGGGTCTCATATGATTCAGATGGACTGAGTATTCCATCTTGCCTTCATCTTCCCATTGTCTTTGCAACCCGGTCCCTTACCTATCCCAAAGAGTACCACAGTCATGAATGGAATCCTATTGATTTCTTCACCAAACCTGTAGTTGGCCACTGAACCAAGCCTACCTGTTTCCAGTCAGGACACCATTAAGTTGGGACACCATTAAGTTGGCCCTGCCCTGTCCATCACAAAATCAAGTTAATTTCCCATCCCTCCTCTCTGCACTTATCACTGCCTATCCCATACACCTGCTGAGGGGCTCACTATGGCACTTTCTCTTGCCTGTCCTCTGCTACTCCTTCTCTCTCCAGTCTCACTTCTTTCACATGGCCTCTCTTCCTGATGGCCCCTAGCTAGCTGCTGTGGCTCACAGTTTAGTGTTTCGTTTTTAAAA
Source organism: Lepus europaeus (assembly GCF_033115175.1). Taxonomy (NCBI): domain Eukaryota; kingdom Metazoa; phylum Chordata; class Mammalia; order Lagomorpha; family Leporidae; genus Lepus; species Lepus europaeus. The sequence continues at coordinate 110,961,425 of NC_084830.1, read as the reverse complement.
TAGCTTGTTGTTTGTTGTATGTTCATGTTGTATCTTCAGCTTCATCTGTCTTCTCTATCTATCTGGAGGGATCCAACAGACTGTAAGAAACCCTATGCATTTGGGAGTGGAGAGCTGATTTGATTGATTTCATTATGAAGCTGTTCATCATAAAGCCTCTCTTCCAACCCTAGAGTGTATGTGTGTGTGTGTGTGTGTGTCTGTGCCAGTAGGAGTACTGGAAAAGAGAGAGTGAAAGCCTAGTATGATATTTTAGAGCAGGATTTATCAGCCAGAGCATTCCTGACAATGTGGGTCAGATAATTCTTTGTGATGGGACTTTCCTGCATATTGTAGAAATCTTGGCAGGATCCCTGGCCTCTATCTATAGATTCTAGTTGCAACCTGCTCCCACCTCACCGCAAGTTGGTACAAGCAAATATGTCTCTTGAGAAACAACATCGTCTCCAGTTCAGTATTTTAGAGAACTCATTGGAATCCTAACTTTCCTCCTGTTGTCACTTTGACCCACTAAAGAGCACCAGAAAGATGCAGCACATAAGGCCCAGCGTTGTGGCACTGCTGTTTATTAAGCTGTTGTTTGCAACACTGGCGTCTCATATCAGAGTGCTGGTGAGTCCCTCTTGCTCTGTTTCCAATCTGGCTCCCTGATAATGAAACTGGGAAGGCAATGGATGATGGCTCAGGAAAGCAACAGAAGATGGCCCAAGTACTTGGACCTCTGCTACCCATGTGGGAGATCCAGATGGAATTCTATGCTCCTGGAATCAGCAGATGGAAGATCTTTCTCCTCTCTGTCTGTCCCTCTCTATCATGCTGCCTTTCAAGTAAATAAAATGAATCTATTTTTTATTAAAAAAAATAGATGCAGCATATAAGTTGTTTTCATGATCCAGTGAGGGGCTCAAAGCTCCTGACATAGGGCAGGTGCTAAATACATCTTTCGATGAGCAGGGGGCAGATGGTGTTGAGGCTGAGTGTGTTTGCTCTGGAGTTAGCCTGTCTGCACTGAAATTCTGGCTCCCCTTCTTCCTTGCTGTGGCACCTTGAGCTCCTCCCTTGATCTTACACTACTTCAGTTTTCTCATCAGTAAAGCAGAAATATTGATAATTACACCCATCACAAAAATAGGTGGTTCTGTGTAAAGCCCTTGAAATAGTGTCAGGGACGTGGAAGTGTTCAGTAGGGATTAGCCGTTCTTGTGATTCCTCTGGTCTCCTCCAACTGCTGAAGGGGCCCCACCCCTTCCCTCCTTGGGCCCCTCTGGCTATGATTCTCTTGTCTCGTTCACTGCTGACTTGCACCACGTTTGAGCTCTGCTGGGTCTTCACAGTCGCCCTCCCTGATGCAGTGACATGTGGGCGGAGCCGTCATGCCTTGTCCAGGGGCTGCAGGCACACTGCTGGTGCATTTGAATTAGTACATTTCAGTTGACTGCAAGGTGCATTTGTTGGCTAGTTTCATGTCTCCCTGCTGTGAAGACTGCAGAGCCCGGCTCCAGGTCTGGAGAAGTGATCTCTGGGCAATTACATTCTCTTTTTGTGTTATTGTTTTTGTTCCTCTTCTACGGCCACTTGTCCAAATTCTATTAACACTTGATGTTGGCTGAAGCTTTTGTTTTCAAAGGTGACAGCAAATGGCAAGCCCTCCAATGAGGTATGGATCCATCTTGAAGGGTCACAGGGCACTTGATGGCTGTCATCAAAATTGGCAACCCAGCTGGGTCAGCATCTCTTGAAGCAATCTTGAGAAATTCAAGAGACAGCATGGCCAGAAGGGACACATTTGCCTTACTTGTTCATTCACATCCCTTCAGACCAACAAGTTTTTATTAAAAGCTCAGTAAATATTGATTTCACTTCTGCCATGGGCCAAATACTGCTCTCAGCATTGGGAATTCAGTAGTCAACATGACAGAAGTGGTCTCTACCTTATCTGAGATTGGAGAGAAAGAAAAGACATAAACAAGTTCAGTGTATATATTGTAAATAAAGTGAGACATCAGGCATGGTTGATCAGGGAAGCAAGGTCCTTAGACTCCGCTCTGGACTTGAACCCACTTTCTACCTCTTTCTTTCTTTCTTTCTTTCTTTCTTTCTTTCTTTCTTTCTTTCTTTCTTTTTTTAAAAGATTTTATTTATTTACTTGAGAGGTAGAGTTACAGACAGTGAGAGGGAGAGACAGAGAGAAAGGTCTTCCATTCGTTGGCTCACTCCCCAAATGGCCACAATGGCTGGAGCTGCGCCGATCTGAAGCCAGGAGCTAGGTGCCTCCTCCCGGTCTCCCATGAGGGTGCAGAGGCCCAAGGACTTGGGCCATCTTCTATTGCTTTCCCAGGCCGTAGCAGAGAGCTGGACTGGAAGAGGAGCAGCCGGAACTAGAACGGTGCCCATATGGGATGCAGGTGCCGCAGACAGAGGATTAACCTACTGTGCCATGGCACCAGCCCCTCTACCACTTTCTAGCTATGTGGTTATGGGCAAGTTCCTGAACCTCTCTTTTAGTTTATTTTATGTGACGTGGAGGGTATTACCTTGGGGTGTAACTGTGAAGATTCAATGAGCTGATTCAAGGAAAGTGCTAGGCATTTTGTTTGTTTCATTTATCACGTCAGCCCCAGTACCCAGAGCAGTATGTAGCACAAAGTCGATGCTCACATGAATAGGCAGTGAAAAATCATGGAGTGTGTGCTTGGGTATAATATATATATATTAGTCCGTGTTTTGTTACCATAGTGAAATACCCAAAGCAGGCTAACTTTATGAAGGTGAGAGGTTTATTTTGGCCCATAGTTCTGAAGGTTCACAGTCCAAGATCGGGGGGCCACACTAATTTGGTCTCCAGTAACAGTGTCCTTGCTGCCCAGAGTTCCAAGGTGGAGTAGCGCACCATATGTCAAGAGATAGAGAGTATCTGTCTCCGTCAGTCTGTGGTCACTCTCTCTCCTTATAAAGCCATCAGAGTTCAGTCATGATGATTCCATCCTGATGACTTAATCTAATCTGAGTCACTATCCAAACACCCCACCTCTTTTTTTTTTTTTTTTTTTTTTGACAGGCAGAGTGGACAGTGAGAGAGAGAGACAGAGAGAAAGGTCTTCCTTTTTTTGCCGTTTGTTCACCCTCCAATGGCCGCCGTGGCCAGCGAGCTGCGGCTGGTGCACCACGCTGATCCGATGGCAGGAGCCAGGTGCTTCTCCTGGTCTCCCATGCGGGTGCAGGGCCCAAGCACTTGGGCCATCCTCCACTGCACTCCCGGGCCACAGCAGAGAGCTGGCCTGGAAGAGGGGCAACCAGGACAGAATCCGGCACCCCGACCGGGACTAGAACCCGGTGTGCCGGCGCCGCAAGGCGGAGGAGACCAGGATAAGCACCTGGCTCCTGGCTTCGGATCAGCGCGGTGTGCCGGCCACAGCGGCCATTGGAGGGTGAACCAATGGCAAAGGAAGACCTTTCTCTCTGTCTCTCTCTCTCACTGTCCACTCTGCCTGAGAAAATGTGGTCAATAAATATTTGCCATTTTCATGGGGAAAGTGTGTACTGTGGACAGAATTCAGACTTCTGGATTTATCTATCTACATATCTATGTACCTATTTATCATCTATTTGTCTGTCTATCATCCATCTATCTTATTGGACAGGTAAGTTGTGTCTGCTGTCTGTGTCTCAGTTTCCTCCTCTGTAAATTTAAAAGAAATAAGCTTATCACCTAACATGGCACAGAACACAGAGACCCCACCCTAGTTGTTTCAGTGGTCTGCAGTGCTAGCAATGGTGTTTACTTTTATCTTATTTCTCTTGTTTTAGACTCCTAGTAAGCAGAATACTTCAGTATGTGACGGTAGAATTGGTGGCTAATTGATGGATTAGATTTTCAGGGTTGTTGGAAAACTTGTCCAGCACAAAATAGTTGTTCTGGTGGCTTGCCAACCTGGGATGTCCAACACAAGAGTCTTAGTTGGAGTCCACAACCCCAGATCGTCCCAATACCTAGAAACACCTCTTTGATCTCTGTGTTTGGTAGCAGTGGGCTTCTCAGTAAACAGACTGTTACCCTTGGCCCCTGGGTTTTGTATTTTTATGGAGACAGATGTCAAGTTTTCCATGGGGAATGTGCCCCTATTCTCCAGGCACAGAGATAGAGACACCTCTTTGCTGAGGGAAACTGGAGCAGGTGTAAGGCCGCCACAAAACACCAAACACAGGAGTTAAGGGAAAGGTTTATTGTCAGGTGGAGGAAGCCTGACGGACAGTGGGGAGAGGGCGGTAGAGTAAGCAAGAGAGGGATCAGGAGAGAGAGCATGTGTGCTGGAAGCAGGTGCTGTTATATGTTTGCCGGGAGGCAGGGAAGTAGGAGCAGTGAATATCATTAGGGTGTGGGCGTAGCTAACTCCTGTGCTTGGGCCATGTGGTCACCTGGCTTCCAGGACCGTGTCTGGGGCATAGATGGCATCACAGATAAGACTGCACGGTTTTACTAACAGTGGATATCCGAGGGGATGGCCAAGGGTCTGGGGGCGCTGTGGGCAGTATTCCCCCAGTTGTCTAACTTCTGTGGGTGGGCAATGGCCGTGGTGGGGCAGGCTATGTTACCAATAACTTTTGTTTATTTCCCATCTTATATTTCTCTCCTATTTTTCCCTATCCCTCACTCAAAAGTTAGGAGTGGTCAGGCCTACAGGGAATGGGGAAGAGGGTGACCTGCTATTATACAGGTCAGACACAACCAGAGGACCAGATAAGCAATCAAACTGTTTGAGATATTCTGGCTCAAAGTTTCCTGTTAGTCATTTAGCAAACTTAACAGAATTGGGTATTTGTATGCAAAGCCACTTCCTTTGTCAGTAATGTCTGCTTTTCCCCAAATGAAGCTTTGAGAACAGAAGCTCTCAAGCAGGGCACAAATACACTTAAAAATTAGATGCCAAAGTCAGTTTCATTTTCATATCAGCTAGTCCTTGGAATACAGACCTTCATATACAATACCCAGTTTCAAGACCTGTCCAAGACATCTTCTTAAGCCAAGTGATTGTGAGGTAGGCAGACATACAGGCTAAAATCGATTAGGTTTGTGAGCTGGAAGACCACGCCTTTGCCATGCCCCTGTGTGATCTCATGCCCCTACCTGGTCACACCTGGGTGCCCACCAGCCAATCAGGTTAATTAACCACTCCCCTTTGGAAGTGGGTTAAAATCGTGGGACAAGGTGTGTCCTGGCCTGTTCTTCCCTGGCCTCTTGCCAGGAGGGGGCTGGCTGTAGCCCTGCACCTCCAGGGCACCCTAGGCTTCCTGGCTTAGATGCTCCTCCACATGGCTGGTCCTGGTGCTCAGTATGAACCCAGATTTACCTCTCTCTCTTAGATAAAGCTCTCACTCTACTATGCATCTTTCTCACTAAATAAAAGCCTAAAATGTACCATGCTGCCTCGTTTATTTATGCTGGTATTTAGAATTCTTCTGTAAATATTAGGCAAGAACCCTCTCAGGTTTATTAATATTGGGGATTTATTAATAAGGATATGGTAGGGCCAGTGCCGTGGCTCACTAGGCTAATCCTCTGCCTGCGGCACCGGCACACCGGGTTCTAGTCCCAGTTGGGGCACCGGATTCTGTCCCGGTTGCTCCTCTTTCAGTCCAGCTCTCTGCTGTGGCCCGGGAAGGCAGTGGAGGATGGCCCAAGTGCTCGGGCCCTGCACCCGCATGGGAGGCCAGGAGGAAGCACTTGGCTCCTGGCTTCGGATTGACACAGTGCGCTGGCCACAGCGCACTGGCCGTAGCGGCCATTTGCGGGGTGAACCCATGGAAAAAGGAAGGCTTTTCTCTCTGTCTCTCTCTCACTGTCTAACTCTGCCTGTCAAAAAAGAAAAAAAGCATATGGTGATATTGTATGGCACCCCAAATTCTGGTAGCATACGTGGCATCCCAGATGGCACTTCTGGGGAATTTTAAGGGCCACATTTTTGTATAGATTTTAGGGGGTCATTCCCGATATCAATTGAACCTTCTCCTGTGACTTTACTAGGCAGACGGTGAGGGAAGGGATGGCTGGTGTAAGCTGAGAGTGAACAGAGGACAGAACACAGACATGCCCTACCCTCCAAACAGCTGATGGGCAGACCTAATCTGCTGGTGCCCTGGATCATTTTCTTCCTTTGCAAACCTGCACCGCCTTTGCAGTCCTGTTGAACGGAGGACACCAGCAAACTGGACTGTTCAACACGCCGTCGCCAGTGCTAGGAGGCGGGGTTGAAATCAGGCCAAGTGTGTGGGGAATGAAGAAGCAGGTCTTGCTTACACAGAAAAGAGGAGCCCCCGAGTCCCCTCAGGGCTCTCTCATGGTTCGCTTTTGAAGAGGGATTCCTTTCTTTCAGTGTGGAGTGACAATGTGATTGGTTGCAAACTGTAGGGAAGTAGCTTCAGAGGGGACATAAATTAGGAAGGAGTTAGTGTTGTCCTGAATGGCTTGTTTTGGGAGGTATTATAATACAAATCAAAGGAAAAGTGACCGCTGTTTATAGATCACTTACTGTGGCCAGACATGCAGTCAAGACTCTTATGTGCATTAGTCTCAGGAGCCCTTACAGGTAGGGGCCACTATGTCCTCCATTCTTCAGTTGGAGAAACTGAGACTCAGGGAGGTGAAGGCACTTCGTGTGGACTATAAAAGGCACAGCACTTGGGCAGGATGTGGGTTTTGTCATGCAGATCACAGGTTGGATGCCATCCTCTATGGCTGTCTTAGCTGGGTGGCCTTGGGTGGAGCGCAGCATAGGCCATTGCGTGCTGTAGTCCTGGGCTTGAGTCAGAGCCAGTAAAGGAGAGAACTGGCTTTAAGAGCTATAAGGGGGGAAGACAGGGGTTGGCTTTGTTAAGCTGCAACCTGTGATGCCAACTCAAGTCCTGCTGCTCTGCTTCTGATCCAGCTCCCTGCTAATGTGCCTGGGAAAGCCGCAGAAAATGGCCCAAGTGCTTGGGCCACTTGCCATTCATGAGAGAGAGAGAGAGAGAAGGAATCTTCCATCTTCTCGTTCACTCCCCAAATGACTGCAATATCCAGGGCTGGACCCGGTGGAAGCCAGGAGCCAGGAACTCTGTCCAGGTCACCTGTGTGAGTGTCAGGGGCCCAAGTACTTGAGCCATCTTCCTTTTCTTCCCAGCCACGTTAGCAGAAAGCTGGATCAGAAATGGGGTTTAACCTGCTGCACCACCACACCGACTCCAGTCTTTCACTTTCTTGACCATGTCCTTTGGTGCATAAATTTTTTTAATTTTGATGAAGTCCAATTTGCATATTTCTTTTTGTAACAACTTGTGCTTTTGGTTTCATAACTAGGAAACTGTGGCCAAACTCAAGATCATAAAGAATTACATCCTGTAGTTTTAGATCTAATATGGATGTGCTTGATCCATTTCGTTAAGCTTTGAATATAGGGTGCATTAGGCATTAGCCTGGTGCATGTGGTTATCTAGTTGTGCTAGCTCCATTTATTGAAGAGAATATTCTCTTTCCCCATTGAATGCTACTGGCACCCATGATGACACATAGTTTATCATAGATATGTGAACTTGTTTCTGGTCTATCATTTCTATACTGTTGAACTATATATATGTCAGTGCAATCATGTATCAATTACTTTTGCTTTGTATTCAATGTTCAAACTGGAAAGTGTGAGTGCTCCAATTTTGTTTTAATTTTTTTTCCAAAAGTATTTTGATTTTTTAAAAGCATATTTATTGGAAAGAAAGAAAAAGAAAGAGGGAGTGAGAGAGGAAGAATGAAAGGAATCCTTATGTTCTTAGAATTGCATCTAGAAACTGCGTTGAATCTGTTCTTTGTATTAATATCACATTAATATGAGAATTGACAAGGATTCTGTTGTAGAAATTATCAATTGCTATGACCCTGAGAATCTAACATATTAATAAAAAAATAAAAATTTAAATATTTTAAATAAAAAAAGAAAAAATGACTGCAACAGCTGGGCTGTGCCAGGCCAAAGCCAGCATCCTGGAACTCCATCTGGGTCTACCATGTGGGTTCAGGGGCCCAAATATTTGGGCCATCTTCTGCTATTTCCCAGGCGCATTACCAAGGAGCTAGATTATCAGTGGAGCAGCCAGGACTTTGATGTGGGATGCTGGAGTTGCAAGCAGCAACTTAAGCTGCTGCATTACTACGCTGGCTCCCTGTAAGATGATTTTGTCTATTTGGGCAATTTTACATGACTTTGAGAATTTGTTTTTCTGTTTCTGCAAAAAGATAATGAGACTTTGTTGAGATTATGTTGAATTCATAGATCTATTTGGGAATATCATCATCATAACAATATTAAGTCTCCCAATCCATGCCCATAAAGTCTCTTTTCAATTCATTTACATCTTCTTTAATTTCTGTTAGCAAAGCTTTGACGTTCTCAGTGTAAAAAAGTCTTTGCACTGTGTTGGTTAAGCATATTCCTAAGCAATTTTTTCTGTTTGTTGCTATTATAACCAGAATTTTTTTCTTAATTTCCTTTTGGATTGTTCATTGGTGGTGTCTAGCATTACAACTGAAATTTTGTTGAATTTGTTTATTAGCTCTGTGTGTGTGTGTTATTTAGGATTACCCTATATAAATAAATTATGCCACTGAGATGAGAGAGAGATCCACTTCTTCCTTTTGGATTCTTTGGGATGCCTCTAATTGTTCTGGTATGAACTTTCAGTACAGTGTTGAGTAAAAGTAATGAAAGCTAGCATCTTTGGCTTGTTTCTTTTTTTTCAAGATTTATTTATTTATTTGAAAATCAGAATTACACAGAGAGAAGGAGAGGCAGAGAGAGAGAGAGAGAGAGAGAGAGAGAGAGGTCTTCCATCCACTGGTTCACTCCCCAGATGGTTGTAAAGGTGAGAGCTGTGCCGGTCCGAAGCCAGGAACCAGGAGCCAGGAGCTTCTTCCAGGTCTCCCATGTGGGTGCAGGGGCCCGAGGACTTGGGCCATCTTCTACTGCTTTCTCAGGCCATAGCAGAGAGCTGGGTCGGAAGTGGAGCAGCCAGGTCTCGAACTGGCGTCCGTATGGGATGCTGGCGTCTAAAGCCAGGGTGTTAACCTGCTGTGCCACAGCACTGGCCCCAGAAGTCCCATTCTATTCCCAGCTTGTTGATTGTTTTCATCATGAAATGGCATTGGAATTTGCTAAATTCCTTTTTAGATATCAAGTAAGATGTTGATGTAGATTTTTCTCTTCTTGCTACTTAAAGTGGTGTATTTGATTTATTTTTCTATTTGGAGCCATCCTTATGTCCCTTGGATAAATCCCACATGGTAATGGTGTCATTTAATATATCATGGATTCATTTTGCTTGTATCATCTAGTGGATATCTGCATCTATGTTATAAGGTATGTTGGTGTTTTGTTTCCATTTTTTGTTAATTCCCTGTCTTAGCATCAGGGTATTTTTGGCCTCATAGAATGAGTTAAGCAGCATTCTCTCCTCTTTAAGTTTTTGGAAGAGTTTGAGGTGAATAGGTATTAATTCTTCTTTAAATATTTGGTGGAAAGCATACTTAAGCCATCTGGCTTTGGACTTTGTTGGGAGGTTTTAATGTTTGTTTTAATTTTCATTTTCTTTGAAATGCAGACACACACACACACACACAGAGAGAAAGAGAGAGAGAAAGATGGAGAGAGATCTTACATCCACTGGTTCACTTCCCAAATGCCCCCAACAGCTGAGGCTGGCCCAGGCCTAAGCCAAGACTCCAAGAGCTTGGTGCTCCAAAAGCTTGGAGCTCAATTCAGGTCAACCACATGGTGGTAGGGACCCATACTTGAGCCATCAGCTGCTGCCTCCCAGGGTGTGCATTAGCAAAAAGCTGGATTGGAAGTAGAGTAGGCGGGACTTGGAACTAGATACTCTGATGTGGGATATGGGCAGCTGTTGGGAGGTTTTGTGTCTTTTTTTTTTTTTTTAGATTTATTTTATTTATTTGAAAGACAGAGTTACAGAGAAAGGTAGAGACAGAGAGAGAGAGAGAGGTCTTCCATCTGCTAGTTCTCTCCCCAGATGGCCACAACGGCCGGAGTTGCGCTGATCTGAAGGCAGGAGCCAGGAGATTCTTCCGGGTCTCCCACGTGGGTACAAGGGCCCAAGGACTTGGGCCATCTTCCACTGTTTTCTCAGGCCATAGCAGAAAGCTGGATCGGAAGAGGAGCAGCCAGGACTAGAACCGGCGCCCATATGGGATGCTGCTGCCTCAGGCCAGGGCTTTTAACCTGCTGTGCCACAGCACCGGCCCCTGGGAGGTTTGTTATTACTAATTTGAAATCTTAATTCTTATATTGAAGTTTCTATGTCTTTATGTATCGGTATTGATAGTTTCTAGGAATTTGTCTGTTTCATCTAGGTTATCCAATTTATTAGCACACAGTTATCCTTAGTGTTCTATAATCATTTTTGTTCTTGTAGTTTGATAGTAATATTTTCATAATCATTTCTGATTTTGGTAATTTGAGAACTCTGGATTTTTTTTTAGTGATTTATTTATTTATTTGAAAGGCAGAGTTACAGAGAGGCAGAGGCAGAGAGAGAGCGACGTCTTCCCATCTGCTGGTTCACTCCCCATATGGCCACAATGGCTGGAGCTGCGCCAACTTGAAGCAAGGAGCCAGGAATTTCTCGGTCTCCCATGTGGTTGCAGGGACCCAAGGACTTGGGCCATCCTATACTGTTTTCCCAGGCCATAGCAAAAAGCTGGACTGGAAATGGAGCAGCCAGGACTCGAACTGGTGGCCATATGGGATGCCGACACTGCAGGCAGCAGCTTTACCCGCTACGCCACAGCACTGGCCTCACCTCTGTGTTTTTAACCTAGTTAAAAGCTTGTCATTAATTTTATCTTTTCAAAGAATCATGTTTGGTTTTGTTAATTCTTTCTGTTGTTTTTCTCTTCTCCATTTCACTTACTTCTGCTTCAATTTTTATTATTTCCTTCCTTCTTCTATTTGCGTTTAGTGTGTTCTTCTATGTCTGGTTCCTAAAGTTAGGAAGATAGAATTATTGATTTGCGATCACTCTTCTTTTAAAATATAAGTGTTTATGGCTGTAAATTACTTTCTCATCATCACTTTAACTGCCTCTATAAATTCTGGTAATTTTGATATACTCATCATAGCTTTTTTGGAAGTTACTATGTACATGAAACATTTTTTCCTTCTTTTCCCTTTGAACTTATTTGTGTCTTTGGTTCTAAAGTGAATTTTTTGTAGACAATATATAGTTGATTCATATTTTAATCTTTTCTGTCAATCTTTGCCTTTGACAAGAAGTTTAATCTGCTTACATTTAATGTAATTACTGATAAAAAAGTATTTACTTCTTCCTATTTGTTTTCTATATATCTTACATCTTTTTTTTTGTTCTTTAATTCTCTGTTACTGTTTGTGCGTGTTTTTTCCACATGTTGTGTTTAAATTCCATTCTTATTGACTTTTCTCTGTGTTTTTAGTTATTTTCTTAGTGATTAGCCTGGTGTTTGCAATTTAACATTTTAAACTAATAATAATCTAGTTTCAGGTAGTCTCACCTTAGCTTCAATAGTATACAAAATTCTTTGCTTCTAGGCAGCTCTGTATCTCCCTTTTAATGTTATTGTCATAAGTTACATCTCTATAGTGTATGCCCATTATTGTATATGTATAGATATTATTTTATGCAGTTGTCTTTCTAGTAGACTACTAGTGACAGGCTCCTTCAGTTTTTATTGATTTTCATGTTTTTAATTTGTCCTTTGAATTTTTTTTAAGATTTTTATTTATTTATTTGAGAGTTAGAGTTATAGAGAGAGGGAGAGACAGAGAGAAAGGTCTTCCGTCTGCTGGTTCACTCCCCAAATGGCCACAACAGCTGGAGCTGTGCCGATCCGAAGCCAGGAGCCAGGAGCTTCTTCCAGGTCTCCCATGCGGGTATAGGGGCCCAAGGACTTGGGCCATCTTCTACTCCTTTCCTAGGCTGTGGCAGAGAGCTGGATTGGAAGAGGAGCAGCTGGGACTAGAACGGCACCCATATGGGATGCCAGCACCAGAGGCAGAGGATTAACCCACTGCACCACAGCACCAGCCACACTTTGAATTTTTGAAGGATAATTTTGTGAGATTTGGATTCTTAGTTAAGAGGTTTTTTTTTTTTCTTTCAGCACTTTAATACCTTCTGATCCCCATGGGGAGAGAAATCATTTGTTCATCTTTTTGAGGGCACCTTTGTACATGATGAGTTGCTTCCCTCGTGCCAGTTTTAGGATTCTCTCTGTCCATCTTTGAATTTTATAGTTTCCCTGTTATGTGTCTCTGTGTGGATCTCTTTGAGTTAATTCCGCTTGAATTTTGTGGAGCTTCTTGGGTGTATAGAGTCATGTCTTCCACCAAATTGCCCATTCTTTTTCCGTATTTTTCCCTTACCTTCTGTTTTTCTCTTCTCATTAAGGAACTGCCATTCGGTGAATGACAGTGTGCTTCGTAGTGCCTTGCAGGTCTCTTGGGCTCTGTTTGTTGTTCTTTTTTCTTTCTGCTCATCAGTTTGGCTAATTTCAACTGATCTATCTTTAAGATCACTGATTCTTTCTTCTGCCTGCTCAAATCTGCTATTAGATATCTCCAATTATTTTTAATGTTTGCTATTACACATTTTCACTCCAAAATTTCTACTTTGTTCCTTTTAATAAAATTTATCTCTTTAATGATACTCTGTTTTCTGAAGCATCATTCTCTTGGTTTACCTGTTCTTTGTCCATAGTTTGCTTAGCTCTATGAACATATTTAAGGCAACTGATTTAAGGTCTTTGTCTCATTCATCCAGTATCTGTCCTTCCTTAGGGACAATTTCATCAGTTTCCTTTTACCCTGTGAATGGGACATACTTCCTCGTTTCTTTACAGCCTTCATAATCTTGGGTTGAAGACTGAATATTTTGAATACTGTAGTGTGTGGACTCTGAAGTCGGATTCTTCCTATGCAGGGCTTTCATTTTCACAGCTTGATGTAGGTCATAGTAGCTTGGTAGTTGACTTTTCTAAAGTGTTTTTGTGAAGACTGTACTATGTTTTATATGTGGTCACTGAAGTCTCTTCAATGTTTGATATACAAGAAAAAATCCCTGATCTTGGCAACTGGCTGTGTACATGTGATGTGTGGTGGGGCACACCTTCAGTGCTGTGTCAGGCCATTTACAGCTCTGCCCTGGCCTGACTTCCTGCTCGCCTGAAGCTTAAGGTCAACCGAAGTTGAGAATTTGGGGCTTGCTCATATCCTTTCTCAGCAAGTGTCCAACTGTTTGCGTGACTCTAAATTCTTGCTATATGTGGGTGCCTTTCAAAGCCATTATTCTCCCAAGCATTTCGCCCTTAAGCTTTTTCTCAGAGGGCTCTGGTTGATTCTTTTTTCCCTCAGATTACACTTTCTGCTCCATGTAAGAGTAGGTGGCTCTTTTACTTTGAAAGGTTTTTGACCAGATGTCTTCAGTGTCGTTGCTTCTCTGCACTGAGTGAAGGGAAATAAAGACACACTCTTGGTGTCAGTCCTTGAGGGAACCCACAGGCAGGCCAAAACATAAAACAACAATTCTTTGGGAAAAGACACACTCTGCTACCTTCCAACCCCAAGGACCCACACCCAAAGGGGAAAAAAAAAAACCCACACAAGATACTAGGGCCATTATCTTCAAGACTTCTGCTGAGACAGGGTACGGGGGCCCTATTTCATGTTACAAGTACCAGTGGAGTCCCTGATAGTGTTGAGAAGACTCTGGGTTTGTTCATGGCTGACTCCTGCTCCCTAGGAACTAACAGTGTCAGTGGAAGGCAGAGCTTCCTTTGGTGTGTTAAGTTCTCATGAGAACTACCAACCACTGGAAATGGCAGGGGTGGGGGTCAGAATGATCTGGAGCAGCTGGGCTCTTGGTATGAAGGATTTGCTTTGGGGAAGGCTAAGGAACAAGTCTCTTTAGCTGGGGGAACAGATACAGGCTAGAGTGGGATAGAGGAATATCTGGCTTACTTGGACCATGAAGGTTGTGCGGCACTGGAGCAGTGGAGAGCATATTAGGCTGTTGTCGCTAGGATGAAGTCCTAAGGAGCAGCACCAAGATCATCACTGTGGCTGAGGATATGCGAGTTGGATGCTGCTTTTCTTGGTGCTTCACAGGCTGATGACCTTGGCAAGTTGCTTAACCTCCCAGTGCTTCCAATTCCTCCTTTGAGGACCGGGTCCAATCCTTGCAGGATTGCTATGAGGCTGTACAGGCACGTGCATGGTGTTCAGTCTGAAGTCAGTCCATATAAGTGATATAAGCAGCCTCCCTGTCACGCAGGCTGCAGTGCAGACACGTGCCTGGGAGACGTCAGCCTTGGTTAGTAAGTGGAGGTCTTTAGGAGCCACACTGGATCTGGGTTGACTCCTATGGTCAGCAGGAGTCTTCAGTATTGGGACATGGAATAGACTTATGGCAGGGAGAGCAGGAGAGAGCAGAAATCCAAGGTACCCAGAGGTCTCATTGTCTCTCTCTCTTCCATTTCATAGCCATATACAACTTTCAAGGCAGTGGACCTCCCCAGCTCTCCCTCCAGATTGGCGATGTGGTGCGAATACAGGAGACCTGTGGAGGTGAGTTTGTTGTCCACCCATTCCACAGGTGCCAGGACATGGAGCTGAAGGAAGCCCGCAGTACAGACCAGTCACCCTCAACCCTCTCTGCTACCCTGCACCTGCGCATGTTTAACTATTTTGTTCCTGTTAGTGCAGTCCGCACTCCACATAGATGAATTCCTCATCTACCAACTAGGAAGGAACAAGTTGGAGAAAACAATTGCATGTCTACTGATAGTGTACAGGCTTTCTTCTTGTCGTTATTCCTTAGACAATATAGTATCACAGCGATTTACACAGCATTCCCATTGTGTTAATTAGTACATGTAATTTAGAAACAATTTAAAGTATGCTGAAGGATTGTGTAGGTTTTATACAAACACTGTGGCATTTTATATAAGGAACTTGAGCATCTGTGGGTTTGGGTGTCCTTCGGGGTCCTGGAACCAATCCTCCAAGGATACTCTGGGATGGCTGTAATTAGTATTTACTGAACCAACCAAAGTGCTTTATTATTTTAGGAATTCGGAATTCATAGCAGAGCCCTAACTGGGTGATTTGATGTTTTCCATTTGCCACAGCCCTGGGACTGTTTGGGCTGTGATTCGTAGATATGCTAGTGTGAAGGAAAGAGAGCATTATTAGAATTTGTAAGGCTTCCACAAATTATAACTCTGATCCAGGAAGGCTGTGTTTTGTAGACTTCAAAAAGCCACCCAGACAGCCAGGAGGTGTTGGGGTCTCAAGTCTGAGGCAGGGGCCAGCACAAATACTCCTAGACAAGGTGAACAGGAAGGGTAAGGTCAACGGGTGATGAACACACCACAAGCTCCCGTGAGTTCTGTCGAAGCAGGAACTGCTTTATTGAGGAAGTGTACAGGTTTATAAAGCTTACGAAGGACATGTGCAGTAGGGGAGCCAATCAGTGAAAAGGTCACGCAGGCACGGGTGGACCATGCACAGGGACACCTTAAGTGAGGTATAGGGATCATGCATTGTCCACATGTCCGGAAATAAATTGGACCTATCCCTGCAGGTGGTCCGATCTTACGTGGTTTAACCGCAGCAGCTGCAGACACCCCCCCACCCCCATCATCCGCCAGGCGCCATGTTGTTAGGGACTTTTTTAGGAAATGCCCAAAAAGCAGGAACACAGGACCCTCATCAAGCTGGGCGTGCTGTCTTGGGAAAGTAGTGTCTCTTTTTTCCCACAAAGGTGCCAACCCCTTGTGAAACCAAGTCTAGTGGGCTGTGTCCACCAATGGTGGTAGTGGCAGTAAAGGATACTTTTAAATTTTATACCAAAGCAATGGCCTTGGACTTATGAGTCAACATACCACCTATGTCATTGACAAACTTGATATTGTGAGTATGGCTTGAGCATGAGAACCAAATGGGGGGGGGTGGGCATTTGGTATAGCAGTTAAGATGCTACTTGGGATGCCTGGATCCATGTCAGAGTGCCTGATGGATGCCAGTGAGGAAACTAAGGCTCAGGGAAGAGAAAACTCACCCAAGGTCATGCTTGAACCAGTGGCCATTTTCTGATGCCCAAACCCATGCACTCCTCTACTCCATGCTGCAGAAACAGGCAAAAGGCCTTGGTGCTGGAATTATTTTCCTACATTTTGAAATCCAAGGAAATCTTTTCCCCTTCTTCTCATGCAGTTTCCGTGGACAGAGGGCACATGTTGCCTTGCAGAAGGAGCCTCACTGCACCATCTCTCAGCCTGGTTCTTGGGCCTTCAGGAAGTTAGCGCTACAGCGGCTGACCCAAGTCACTTTTTTCCTTTCCGGGACGTCTTTATTCTTTCTTTGATCCAAGTTTTTCAGTTTTAATTCAAATTTATTAGTCTGAAGCAATGGCAGGCAAATGACTCGGACTTCTCATGAGTAAGCTCACCACTGCTCGCACAGACTTTTCAAATGGAGATTTATGGGATCCTAAGCGTTTCCTGCAGCCTTGGGTGGCTAAAAAGATGAAACTGAATGAGGTGAGACCAGCCTGGTGTCTGCTGTGCGGAGGTGTGCTCTGCTTCTGATTCTGGAAGGAAAAGTGGTTTCTCCAAAAGCGTCATAAATGCGAGAGCCACATGTTAGTCCAAAATTAGTCAAAAAGGCATAGAAGAAGGAACATCAGTTGCCCATGAAACCTTCTTGTAGAAAACTATTTGAAAAGCAAAATCCAACCAATTGAGATATGAATCAAAATAACAATCTAGTATTGAAAAGCTATGATGAAAGGAAATGGCGATGACCTTTGAGTCCAAATAAATCAACTTACAAAAATAGGTTTTGAAAAAGACCTGATATACATGGCTCCCCAGAAGAATGTTATCATTAGGGACCTTGACAATGTAAAGAAATAAATCTAATAAAATTGAGAATTGGGAGGGAAATGTGAGAGAATACATTAACTCTGTGACATCACTTTCACAACATTGAGTTGATCCCTATTAATTAAGAAATGTAGTTAGAAAACATAACCACTCCAATATTTTAATGCTTTTCCTCACTATTTTCATTAGAAGAGTTTTCAGAAAATCTTTTTAGTTCTGAAGGAGCATTTAATTCAAGCTCAACATTTCCTTCCGTTTCACTTGATTTCTTGTTTGGAGGATCAAATGAGTGAAAGTAAAGAAGCTGTGGCTGGCATTGTGGCACAGCAGGCAAAGTTGCTGCTTGCAGTGCCGGCATCCCATATCTGAGTGCTGGTTCAAGTCCTGGCTACTCCGCTGCTGATCCAGCTCTCTGCTCAAGTGCCCAGGAAGGCAGTAGAAGGTGGCTCCAGTGCTTGTTCCCCTGCTACCCATGTGAGAGACTTGGATGGAGTTTCTGCTCCTGGATTCAGTCTGCTCCAGCCCTGGTTGTTGCAGGCACTTGGGGAGCAAACCAATGGGTGTCTCTCCCCTCACCTCCTGTCACTCTGCC
Organism: Lepus europaeus; assembly: GCF_033115175.1. Lineage (NCBI taxonomy): Eukaryota > Metazoa > Chordata > Mammalia > Lagomorpha > Leporidae > Lepus > Lepus europaeus. The sequence goes on along the minus strand of NC_084830.1, from coordinate 110,943,876 downwards.
TTTCAAACAAATAAATCTTTTTATTATTTATTTATTTATTTGAAAGTCAGAGTTAGAGAGAGGAGAGACAGAGAGAGAGAGAGAGGTTACACAAAGAGAGTTACACAGAGAGAGAAAGAGGCAGAGAGAGAGGTCTTCCATCTGCTGGTTCACTTCCCAGTTGGCCACGACGGCTGGAGCTGCGTCGGTCCACAGCCAGGAGCCAAGAGCCTCTTCCTGGTCTCCTACGTGGGTGCAGGGGCCCAAGTACTTGTGCCATCTTCCACTGCTATCCCAGGCCACAGCAGAGAGCTGGATCGGAAGAGGAGCAGACGGGACTCGAACCGGCGCCCATATGGGATGCCAGCGCTTCAGGCCAGGGCGTTAACCCGCTGTGCCAGCCCCCAAATGAATTAATCTTTTTTTTTTTTTTTAATTTGACAGGTAGAGTTATAGACAGAGAGAGAGAGAGAGAAAGAAGGTCTTCCTTCTGTTGGTTCACTCCCCAGATGGCCACTATGGTTGGTGCTGCACTGATCTGAAGCCAGGAGCCAGGTGCTTCTCCCTGGTCTCCCATGTGGGTGCAGGGGACCAAGCACTTGGGCCATCCTCCACTGCCCTCCCGGGCCATAGCAGAGAGCTGGACTGGAAGAGGAGCAACCGGGACTAGAACCCAGTGCCCATATGGGATGCTGGCGCCGCAGGCGGAGGATTAACCAAGTGAGCCGCAGCGCCAGCCCCAGTAAATAAATCTTAAAGGAAAGCTGTCTAGCACCATGCCTGGCTCATGGAACGTGCTCTGTGTTTGTTGATTCCATTTTTCCTCCAATTATGTAGAGCTGCAGAGACTGGCCAGGATATATCCTTACAGTATGTTCCGGGTAACCTGGAGGCTGAGTCTTTGGCTGGAATAGGTGAGGCTAGCCTCTCCTTGCCTCTTTACTACTCTTCCTGGTACTAAATTTACCCAGCTGAATGAATTGGGGGAAACAACAGCCTGACCTAGACACTTAGATGTGAATACGTTTTACTGTTTATTACCAAGACAGTGTACAAACTTGCATGTAATTTAGAAAGGTACCCACAGTTGGGCCTTAGACAGTCAAATGCTGTTGCTTTAGCCACATCACGTCCGACAGGCTGCCTCCTCCACCCAGAGGCGGCATAAACATTCTGTGTCCTGATTTTAGATGTGGAAAACACACGGAAGTTTATTGAGCAGTAGAAATTCCTCACGGGAGGGACAAACATAAAAGAGTGTTGTTTTTCCCCAGTCACTTCTTTCAGTCATATTCGGTTGACAGCTTTGCTGATATTTAATGACATCCAGAGACTTCAGCCTCATATCCAGGGTGATGCTCACTTCCTTCTTCCCTTTCCCCAGTGCCGACCAGGCCTGGGGATGGAGGGAGTTTGGGGTGCTCTCTTTCCAATTCTGTCTTCTTTACTCAAATAAGCCCAAAGATTGGCCAGTTCGCTGCACAGAGAGCTGTGCAGCTGGGGAATGAGCCGCCCCGTGCCTCTGATATCTTTGCCTGAAGCTCTTGGAAGGCACCCAGTCACTCTCAGATTTGCTTTCAGGATGGAGAGGCTGTGCCATGTCTTCCTGAGACGGCAGTGCCCACCTCCAAAGCCCCCTCTTTTCATCCCTCTGTTGTGTCAGAGAGACTGAGCTGGGGGCTGTTCTTGGGGGAGAGCACAGCTTATTTAGGTTTGTCTTTACAAGCCCTTCAGAGGGTGTTTGTGCTCCATGCTCAGTTATTTGCTATCTGGCTCTTGCTTTTTGGAAAAACAGAAGTCTCATTCCGCCTACACATACCCACGCTTTGAAGGGCCACCCTAGTGGACAAGGAGAGTGCAATTTTTAGGCCATGCTTCTCCAGGAGCTTTTGGGTTTCACCACCATACAACTAGAGAAAGGGGTGAGGGAGAAGGTTGGAAAAGGATCTGCTGCTCTTTTGAAGTAATGAGTAGCTTTTGTTGTTTGTGTTGTGACTGTTTTTGCAGAAATGGTGCTACCCAATGCAAGCCATCCTGAGGCTTGCTCTTCTCACTTGAATACACGGGGAGCTCTTTCTAAGTCAGCTCATGTGTGTGGCTGCAGTGTGGTTCAGCTGCAGTTCCATGTGAAGAGTTTTTGAATCTAACTCTTGGGGTGTGGGGTATACCCAGGCCATGTAACCACTTCTATTCTAACAGCTCCATTGAGGGTGATCCTGACCTGTTGACGTTTTTTGCTTTTAGGATAAGTAGGGGACATTGTGAGCACTTAGCAGGGAATCTTTTGAAAGCACCACTTTATGAAGAGTTGGTCTTTTGTTCGGTTCTGCACTAGAGACAGGTCAGTGTGAAAAGGACTCCATTTTCTTAAGTAATAACTGCTCCATAATTGGGAGCATATGAGTGAGGTTTTCTTGACTTCTGCATAAGGATGAAGCTAAAAAGTCAGTAAGCTACCATTATGTTGCATTTGAAGCATGTCTCATTTGCTTTGTTGTAATGGAAATACGTTGAAATGACTTTAACAGAAAAAAAATATATTCTAAATCTGTAAGTTCTGGAAATAAGATAGAAAATATGCTTTCTCTGGATTATTATTATTGTTTTAATAGATTTTCTTTGTTAACTTTCTTTGAAAGTCAGAATTATGGAGAGAGGGGGAGAGACAGGGAAAGAGAGAGAGAGAGATCTTTCATCTCTTTCATCTGCTGGTTCACTCCCCAAATGACTGCAATGGCCAGGGCTGGGCCAGGCCAGCAGGAACCTGGAGCTTTATCCGTGTTTCCCACATAAGTTTCAGGGGCTTAAGCATTGGGCCATCCTCCACTACTTTCCCAGGCACATTAGCAGGGAGCTGGATTGGAAGTGGAGCAGCTGGGACTGGAACCAGCGCCCATATGGGATGCTGGCACTGCAAGTGGCAGCTTTACCCACTACACCACAGTGCAGGCCCCAGTAGGTTTTCATAAGAGGAATAGTATCTGCTAATTTTTTGACTGCTTATATACCAGGCATGGGCAAACTCTCTGAATATTTTACTTACTTTAAGTCTTACAAGACAGGCATCACTATGATTCCCATTTTTCAGCTAAGGCGATCAAGGACCAGAGCCATGCAGCAGTGACTTGTATGGACGCACACAGGCAGTGAGTTGAGTATTCAAATCCAGGCTTTGATTCCAGGGCCCACACTCATTTTTTTTAAAATAAACTTTGTTATGTATATTTAAGGTTTACAGTGTGTTATAGGATACCTATAGGTATTAAATAGTCACTATAGTGAAGCAAATGAACATATCTGTCATTTTACAGTTACTTCTTTTTGGTTTTCATTTTTGTGCCATAAGTAGCTAAATCTCATCATTTGGCAGGAATCCAAAAAAATAGTTCAATTGTATTACTTTAAGTCCTCATGTTGTACATCAGTTCTTTAAACTTGTTCATCCTATAGATCCACAACTTCGTAAACTTTGACCTACATCTCTCTATTCCCTTCTTCAGAACTCTCCTCACCCCACTCATCCCCACCCTGTGATCCCCAGTAATTACTGTTTTATTCTCTAACATTGTGTACTGAGTTTTTAAAAAATTTCCAGAGTATACTTACCTTTATGAAGTGGTGATTTCATTCTCTTTGGGTATATGCCCAGACGTAGGATTGCTGGTAATATAAAAGCTGTATTTTTAATTTCTTCAGAAATCATCATATTGTTTTCCATAATGGCTCCACCAATGTGCTTTCCCACCCATAATGTAGTAGGGTTTCCCTTTTCTCTACCTTTGCCATCATTTGTTATCTCTTGACTTTCTATAATGCCATCCTAACAGATATGAGACGATATGTCATTATGATTTAAATTAGCATTCCTTTACAATTAATGATCTTGAGTAACTTTTCATACACCTCTTGGCCATTTTTGCGTTTGCTCTGGGGGAATGCATATTCAGATATTTTGCCTATTAAAAATATACTTATTTATTTATTTCAAAGCCAGAGTGATACAGAGAGGGAGACACACACACATGCACACACGCACACGCGCGCACACACACACAGAGAGATTGATTGATTGATAGATCTTCCATCTGCTGGTCTATTTCCCAAATGGTTGTGAAGGCTGGGCCAGGCTGAAACCAGGATCCAAGAACTCCATTTAGTTCTCCTGCATGGGTGGCAGGGTCCCAAGTACTTGAGCCATCCTCCACTGGTTTCTCAGGTGCATTAGCAGGGAGCTGGGTCAGAAGCAGAGTAACTGGACTTCAGCTGGCTCTCAGATATGGGGTGCTGGGGTGGTGGGTGGTAGCTTAACCTGCTGTGCCACAATGCTGTACCCCCAATTTTAAATCAGATTGTTTTTCTACTATTGAGTTATGTTAGTTCTTTATAAATTTTGGATATTCACCTTTTATCAGATATATAGTTTGTAAATATTTATTTTTCCAATCTGTAGGATGCTGTTTGATTTTATTGATTGTTTCCTTTGCTGTGTAAAATTTTTGCAGTCAGAGCCTATACTCTTGGCTTTCAGTTCTTTAATAAGATTCCTGCCTGGGCTGTCAGGTGTATGCTCTTATTATTTCTCTTCATTAAACTTTGTTAGCATGCTTACCACTAAAAAACAAAAACAAAAACAAAAAACCCACACTCTGGACCACTGATAGATACTAGCTTCTATGTTATCTTAACATGATGAGATAATTCACTATTTAGAAAAGTCTACCCAGATGTTCATCATTTAGATTAAGGGTAACATTTTGCCATTCTTGTTTCTGATTTTTTTCTTTTTATTTCTTTCTAAAAAAGATTTATTTTACTTATTTGAAAGGCATAGTTACAGAGAGAGAGAGAAAGGGAGAGACAGAGTTGGCTCCTTCCCCAAATGGCCTCAACAGCAGGAGTGGGGCCAGGCTGAAACCACATTCCAGGAGCTTCTTTCAGGTCTCCCTTGTGGATGCAGGGGCCCAAGCACTTGGGCCATCCTCTGCTGCTTTTCCAGGCACATTAGCAGGGAGCTGGATCAGAAGTGGAGCAGCTGAGACTCAAACCAGCGTCCATATGGGATGCTGGTGCTGTAGGTGGTGGCTTAACCTGCTATGCCACAGCATCAACCCCTAGATATCTTTTTAAGAAATAAATGTTTCAGATGCAGTTGAAGTTTTACCCCTCCTCTATTCTGTTGTTCTCCTTTTGTCCATATTATAGGTAACATTTATCCTGAAATTGTTCTGTTTTTCTTTCCTTCCAAGGTTTTGTGGCTTCACTAGATACCTTCAGAAATCTTTTTTAAAATCATTTTGCAATCATTCTGTGGGATGATATATTCTCCATTTTATAGATGAAAACACTGAGGCTTAAGTGACATAACCGAATGTCATGCTGCTTGGAAACAGAGGATAAAGGGCTAGGTCCCCAGATTTGAATTATTTTTTGATATTCTAGAATATTTTTAATCTCCCCTCGTGTCTCCTGACTATAGGTGATTTGAGAATTTAAGAATTTTCATTTAGGAGGTGGAAAGGGAAGATGATTTGAATAATCAGCAGTTCATAATTGTTCAAAGTATTGTAAAAAAGAAAAAAAGTCCCCTCTCTCATCTTCCTCCAGGATGCATGTCATAGTCCAGGCTGTGGTGACAGTATACCATAGCTGGATGGCTTAAATGACAGAAATTGATTTCTCACAGTTTTGGAGGCTGAGAAGCCCAAGCAAGGCACTGGCAGACGTGGTGTCTGGTGAGGACCCACTTCCTAGTCTGAGCTTGGCTGTGTTCTTGTTGTATCCTCCCTCATGTGGCAGAGGACAGAGCTCGCCTGTAAGGGCACTAATGCCATTTGTGAGGATTCTACTCTCTTGATCCCATGACCTCCAGAAGGTCTCACCTCCTCCTAGTACCAACACATTGGGTATTTAGAATTTCAACATATGAATTTTTGGGAGAGACACACATATTCAGTTTACAGCAGTGCACTATGAATTTTATGTTATGGCAAAGGGTTAACAAAAGTGCCTTGTTATCACTGAACTCAGAAAAGTGTTGAACCCAGGCAAGTCCTGGGCTGTGATAAATGCTGTGTAACACTGAGCCTACTTCTGATCATGGTGTATTGTCCTGGGATTTTGCCTTGTGTTCCAACAGTTGTCATCTTCCCAGTCCATTCTTGGTTTGCAGCCGGATATAGCTGACTGTTGGGCAGATAAAGGAATTGACAGCAGAGTCAGGTCAAAGACCCAGCTGCCTGGAGGGCAGGCCTGGTACGGCTGGTGCATTAGACATGGGTTTGGATCTTGCTGAAGAATGTTGGGATCTCTCCCTCACAGGCTTAATATCAGTGCTGTTATCTGGCAACTGGAGATGGCCATACATTCTTCTTGTCAAGGATCACTCAGGATTTGTTTCTGAAGCACTTTTGCCACTGCCGTGCACATAGTAGGTGCATGATCAGTGCTTGCTGATCTTGAATCTGAGGGTCCAGAATGTGGATTCTGGGGGCAAGAGTCAGCAGATTCCTGTGGTCAGTAGTGAGCTGAAGCTTTGAGAACCAAGAAGCCTGCAAGATGTGTACATGTGACAGAGTCTCAAAGGTCAGGGCAGACCAAGTCCCTGGATCAAAGAAATTAAGGCACTCTGAGGGACCTCCTGTCTGAGAGATGCAGGTGGGGACATGAGCTTAGAGTAGAGACTCTGGATCCTGCAGTTGTTTTCCTACTTTCTGGGGGATTTGGGTGGTCTTGGCCACCAGGTGGATTCAGGTCAGTGCCACCAAAATAACTTACCTTGTATTTGTGTTCTGTCCCCATTAATGTGATTGCACAGTTTTCGGAGGCTTAATCTCTGTTACTCTCTATTTTCACTTACAGAACTGAAGCACGAATCCTACTTTACAGGGTTGTCATGACAATTAATTTACAATTTAAAGAAAACAACAAAAAAGTCAGAGTTCCCAGGATATAGCAAACACTTTAAAAATATAAGCACCATTGTGAATTATTTTCAATAGCTAATGACAAATAATTAGAGGCAACAAAAATAGATTTTTCAGATACTGAGAAAATGGAAATCTTAGAAAACCACGGTTCCTTCTCCCAAAAGACAGGAAGTACAGTGTGGTGGCTATGTGCGTTTAAATCTTGATACTGTTATTTATTAGCTGTGTGTGCCTGGCAAGGTCACTAGACTTCTCTGTGCCTCAGGAAGGCCCCTCATCTATAAACTGGGATCATGGCAGTTCCTACTTCAAATGGTTGTGAGGAAGATGAAATGGCTTACTGTGCAATGAGGGTTAGAAGAGTATCTTTACCGTAAAAGTGAGATTCCCTCTCTCCAGTCTCCCTTCCTTCTGTTTTCATTCTCCCTGTCCTGTCACCTAAAATAGGAGCCTCGGTGGGACCTGGTTGCTTTAGCACTGCCTTTCGGACCTGACCTTCCTTCTGGCTCATGACTTTGCGTTTTAAGTTGTTGGTTTGGGGGTTCCCACATGTGTCTGTCGAGAGCACATTCTGGCAACAATCTGTTAGCCCAGTAATGAGAGTCTGCTAATGAGGCACCCGACAGACGCTTTTATTTACCAACATGACAAATGCCACTGCTTGGCTGTGCTCAAATCATTTCAAAGGCCATTGCTGGTAGTCATCAGTACTTGCTACACTGAGGCTCATTTGCTCCGAGAGCTGTGTGCGATTTGGATTTCTGTTAATTGAGTCATTTTTTATATTCCTGCAGAAGGGAAATCTTAGAAAATTCCTATCCTTTTGCCTGGCCCTGACCTTACCTGCTTTGTGATGACTAGCATCGCCAGCTTGCAATACTGAGGTTAGAGCTGTCAGTGTTATTTGAGGATGTTTGCCAACATCCCTGAGCGTTTCTGTGTTCCTGAGACTGGAGTTGAACCACAGGGCCTACTGGCCTGAGCAGGTGAGGTAAAGACTTGGTGGATGCTGGAGAGTTGGAGGCACCTGCTGTGTTTGATGGGTGCTATTCTGCACTGCTAGTCAGCTGGGGCCAGGAGAATAGGGGGAGCCTTTGCCAGCATGACCTGAGGCTCTTGGTTTGTCAAAAACAGAGAGAGGAAATTTGTGTCTGTCTGTGAAATCCCTGTTTTTAAGCTGTTGTTTTGAGATGTTGGCAACCAATTCAGTAGATTTCCAAGACAACAGGCTCCCAGGCTTTGATCCCTACCAAGGTTTACAGTAGTTTCTTTGCTAGTTAAAAACCAACAGACAAAAACAAAGCAACATCAGTAACAAACTTGTAAGACTGCCCCAGAGACCTGTTTCTTTGTTTTCTCTTTGCAGACTGGTATAGGGGCTACCTGATAAAGCACAAAATGTTGCAGGTAAGGTCTTTTTGTTGTTATTAGGGAAAGCACCAGATGTCTGTACCTGGCCCAACCACCCATCCAGCCAATGCTCTCCTACACTTGTTCCCCAGCTGAACCCATTGCTCCTTCCTTGTGCTCTGTGCTCTCTGACCTCAACCCTTGGTGCTCATTCTGCCTCAACTTCCTTCCCTTTCCCCTCATTTTTTAAGGCCAGTCTCCATTGCTGTCTTCTGCTTGTCCCCTTTTCTGGTGAGCCTCCCAGCCCTGACTCTCCATGGAGTGATAGATTTTTTTAATTTGAAATCTGCCTTCTTCATTTTGAGTTGTTGGGGTTTCCATTTGCCTTCTTAGCTATACAACCAACATGACGCAGACAAAGAACCTGTGTCTACCTCTGAGGGTTCTCTTGCTGCATCCTCACACAGCACCGTCATCCCCATGACAGCAGACACCTGCTTGACTCACCTGATTTTCTCTCATGGTGCCAAGCACTGTGACCAGATGAGTCCAGTGTCCACAAGGGTTAAGTTTATGAAGGAATTTCCAAATAATCGATTAACTTCTCATTAACTGAGCCAAGCTTACGGAACAAGGAAATGATAGAAGCTTCTTCCTTCTTCCCTGACATACTGTGTCGTGAGGCCAGATCCTGTTTTGCTCTCTCAAATAAACAAATGCCAAGAGAGTAGATCTCCAATCAGGTAAGCCCAAGTGCAGCCAGGAGCGGCTGCTTCAAAAATCGTTGCTCCTGACTGTGACGGGCGACTACTCTCCTGGGACTGGATCGGAGAAGGGGAGAAGCCGGGCTCCTTGTCCCACTTCCAGTGAGTGGTTTAGGTCATCTTTCGACTGATGCTCCCTTCCTGCCTACCAGATAGGATGAGCGTCTACGGGGGGGTTGGAGCCTCCTTCGGGATTCAGGTCCACTGTGGGATTTAGAACAGCCAGGCCTGGGTGAGGCAACGTAGAATCCTCCTCCTGCTCCATCTGTCTCTGGGATTATTCCTTTGACATATGAAAATGTTTCCAGTCAGTGACTTTTGGGGAAAAAAAAAAAAACCATGAAGGCCTGGAATCCATCCTTTCTGCAGGAATACTAAGTTTGCTTTTATTTTGTTTTCTTTCCAACAGGGCATTTTCCCCAAATCCTTTATCCACATCAAGGATGTGACAGTCGAGAAAAGAAGGTATCGGGCTTTCTTCACCAGGCCTGGCCCTCAGGGGGCCCCTGGATCTTTGTCCTGTTGACTTGAAGCGTCTGACTTGGTGGATCTGAAGGGTGCCCCTCTGTCTTCTCCATGCCCATATCTGTTTGTGAATCTTTCCTTCACTCAGTGTGAGATCTAACGCTAATCGATTCGAGTTCAGATCTTATTCTGGAGGGGATTAATCAGTATGGAGAATCAGGCTTTCCGCTGGCAGCCTCCTTTGCACTGCATTAAAGTAGATTAATCCCAAATAATGAGCAAGAAGCACCCACTCTCATGAAGGGGGGCATTAAAAAGAAGTCCTGTGATTTGCTCACGCAGTTGGCGTGGCTGTTGGAGGCAATTCAGTCTACAGTCAGCAAGACCTTTCTTAGCAGCTGTGGCTGAATGCAAACCTTGCCAGCGTTTGGTCTTGTTGGCACCTGGGTCTCAGCTTAACGCTGTTTTCTCTCCCATCTCCCATAGAAATACTGAGAACATCATCCCTGCGGAAATTCCTCTGGCACAAGAAGTAACAACGACACTCTGGGAGTGGGGCAGCATCTGGAAGCAGCTCTACGTGGTAAGATCCAAAGTCCTATTCTCTGGCATGGAAGCATCCTGCAGTTCTCAAGTTGGTTCAAGTTTGGAGTTTATAGCCTTGAGCAGGGCAGACCAAGGTGGCCTTGGTGACATAGTGGAGCACACACGAGTATGTATGGGGATGTCAAGGCCCAGAGAGGTTAAGGTGACTTTCTCAAAGCCAAACAGTTAGCCAGTGTTAGAGCCATAATAAATGGGGTCTGGTGTGACGTATATTATTAAACTAGTACAAAATTGCCAAACTTTGATATCTATTCAAAACTCAAAGTTGTTTTTTTTTTTTTTTCTGATAGAGTTTAGTCAGCTACATTTTCAGTAAACTCAGGGGAGTTGATTTGGTAGTCTGCTGATAATACCTAGAGAAATACTGTTTTCAGATATTAATTAACTCATGGTTCTTGTTCTCAGATCTATGAAGAAGTGCAATCTCTTAAAAAAAGAGAACACATTATGCATGTGTTTTCCTTGTTTTGAAGCAGATCTAATTTTAAATCCTTCTTTGATGCTCCAGAGCTCCTAATGAAAGCAATTAGCTAAGTAAACCATTAAGCTGAGAGTGAAAAATGTCAACCAAGGCTTATTGTGTGTTTGTTATAAAGCTGTGCTCACCTGCTTCTATACAGGCACCAGTTGTAGACTAACCTTTTCTGGTCTTCAGTGTTGACTGCCATGTGGGCACTTCATGACAGGTGGTACTTGGTACCCTCACTTCTCTGATTTTCCCAAAATCCATGAGGAAAGTTTAGGGACAAATGGTAAACTTGTGGATAAAATGATTTCTTGTTCCTCTCCATTATTCCTTTTTAAAATATCACATCCCCATGTATGGTAGACACTTGGCATTTTCCCTCTGAAATTTTTGAATGGCAAGTCCATCATGCCATTTTACCCTAGTAAAGAAATCCTTCAATAGCTATCATTTCATCACCTATGTATCACTTGATTCAATTAACATGAGGAATTTCATGGCATGCTGTGTCATTCCAATGACAACCCTTGGGTTTCCCAACACTTGATGGAAGCCCTACAAATCAATTCAGTCTGACACAGTCTACTCGGTGTTAATTTTACACTGTGTACAATGAAAGGCTCAGTCCCACCAAATTGCCTTCCCTTCAGATGCCAGTGGCAACTCCTGGGTCTCCAGGCTATGTGCACTTCTGTTGGTTTTGGCTACAAAACAGAGGTTCCTATTATCTCCTTCAGGCATCCCCTACTTCCCACCTCAGGGTCCATAACTCATTATAACCTGTCCCAGGTCTCAGAGTAGAACTATTCTTACGCTTACAGTTGTACTAGAAAGGATAACATTCAGAAACAGCCAAATGGAAGAGCTATGCAGGGCAAAGTTCAGGGGAGCACAGAGCTTCCATGTCCTCTCTAGGGGTGCCACCCTCCCAGCATCAGGGAGCATGTGGAAGCTTACTGACCCAGAGTCTCAATCAAAGTCCATTTAAGGTACATGAGTGGCCACATTATTGGTGATTGGCAGTTGCATTCAGTTTCTAGTCTGTTTTCCCTCTCCAGAATTGGAGAGTGGAAAAAGATGGGGGGAACTGGGCTGAAAGTTCCAACCCTCTCACCACATGGTTGATTCTTGCAGCAGCCAGTTCCTGTCCAGAAGCTGTCTAGGGGCCCAGGGAGAGTCACCTCCTTAGTAGAAGCTCAGGTACAGATGAAAGGTGCTTGCTCTGAATACCAAAAGGCACTCCTGTCAGTCAAGATATTTCACGGGTATTAGGAACACTGGACTAGGAACCAGGAACAAAGATGACATATAGGGATCATATAATATATATCGTATGGTTTATAAACATATTAAGTATCCTATACCTATATATAAAATCATGTATATCTCATTTACCACATACTCTTTCCCAAATGGAAAGCCAGCAGTAGTTGGCAAAATTGGAAAAATATTACTCAGTACAAGTAAATATGATGAAAAGAAGACAGTGTTATTAGATGCTTCTTATAACAGTTCCTCAAAAGCTATGAGTGGAAGCCTTTATCTTTGTTAAAAAAAAAAAAAAGAAACTGACAGATGTGCAAGTGGTGTTAAGGCGGCTTAACATGAAACTGCTACTTTCCTTTAATCAGAAGGATGGAAGGAGCGTGGAAGAGAATCATGACAGGGGTCAATGCCATTGCCATTTCTTGTTTTTTTTTTGTGCCACCAAGAGCCATCTTGCTTCCCATAGGCCACACTTGGGAGCTGCTGACCCAGAAACTGTCCTTTATCACCAAAGACATGGTCCTGGCTCCCAGCCTGGAAAGGCCTGAGCTCTCTCGGGGTCCTCCATTCCAACAGCTGTTCCTGGCACTCCTGTTCAACAAATCTCTGTTTTCGCAAGAGCCAGGAGCCACCCTTCCTGTACCCAAGAAGTGATTGGATTTAGGACTTCCGCTTTGGGAAAACCTCTGTGGCCCAATGGCGAGAAGTGGATTAGCAGCTAAGACCACCGCTCAGTCCCCGGGTTGCTGGGGAGGGCTGGGAGGGAGGCTCAAGCCAAGCTTGCTTGGCTTGGGCACAATCTGTCAAGCTGATGCCCTGGCACCTGGGGCACAGATGAGTGCACACCGTTTCCTGTCTCCTAGGCCAGCAAAAAGGAGCGTTTCCTGCAGGTGCAGTCCATGATGTACGACCTGATGGAGTGGAGGTCCCAGCTCCTCTCAGGAACCCTACCCAAGGACGAGCTGAAGGAACTGAAGCAAAAAGTCACGTCCAAAATCGACTACGGCAACAAGTAACCTTTCTTTCCTCTGAAAAGCAGCTCTCCTCGCCCGCACTGCCCTCCGCCCCCTGCACCCCCTGCCTTTCCCCCTTCTGAGAGAGCTCGGTTTCATTTTTAGATGCGAGTTTGCCACTTTCTATTTGGGAGAGGACTGTTAGCGGCGGCCGGGCTGGCGTCCCTTTGTCATCACCCCCTGGGACCCAGGGACACGCAAGCCGAGCGGTCGCTTGCTTATGCACTGCTTATTATCGGGCTGAGAGATTGAGGACACTCATTTAACCTACTTCCGAGGGACCGGGGGCGCACAGTCATGCTGGTTCACTTTCAGCTTAGCTGTCATTCTATCCCCGCATTTACAAAACTCGCCTTTAAATCCCAGTGTGAGACTTCATGTCCCTTCCCCCTTTCTAAATTAGCCAAGCCACACGCCGTGGGCTCACTCAAAAGCACAATGACAAAAGCATTTCCAAAAAGGGGAAGAGAAGCAGCAATTAGTTGGCATCTGAATGCTGTGAAGTTAAGGAGAAAATGAAACCATTTTTTGAGGGAGAGCAATCCACTGACAATAATAACAGTGCTAATAATATTATAACTAACACTTAATCAGAGTTTATTATGTACCAGGCTTCATGCTTAATGTCTTGCATGCATTGTTTCATTTAATTCTTGTAACAGCTCTATGGGATGTGCAGTTCTGTTATTCCCATTTTTCAGTTGAAGAAACTGAGGCTCTTAAAGAAGTTAAGCCACTTGTCCAGAGTTGCACAGCTAGGAACTAGAAGAATTGGAATTTGGACCCACGTGGACTGGCTCAGAGTCTTGGGGCCTCGCTGTGCTTGGATAATGTTTGAAAAATTTCAGAGCCTCCCTTCTCTCTTGGTTTTTCCAGCACCCTCCAGACATCCATTCATTTCATGTGTCCCAACAACAATCGTGTCCTGAGCACTTATGGCTGGCCTGCTTTCCTGTAGGCTTTGGGGCTACAGAAATAAAAGTACCTGTGCACTGAAGGCTCACAGTCGTCTGAGTGGAGAAAGCTACAAGTAATCTGTTGGCACATGCTATGATAAGTTTGTTGGCTTAGGAAGCACAGGCACTATTAATTTCACTTGGAGGAGGAAGTTAGGGGAGGCTTCCTGGAGGAGGTGACTCCTAAATTGAAATTTGAAAGATAAAGAGGTGTTATGGTTAGGAAGAGGGAGAGCATTTGGTGCATGAGAGAGCATGGTGCATTTAGGAGGCTGCAAAGTGGGTCAGAAGCCTGAGACATTGGAGGGGAAGTAGAAAGAGCCCACTCGACAGGAATGGAAAGGAGCTTCCCCAGCAGCCAGGCTTCCTGTCCTTGTTGCCGGGCACTGGGGAGAGGATCCAGAGGGGAAAGTCAACGAATCCAGCCTCCAGCTGCCTCCCATCCCAGGAGCACGGTCCGTCTGCTAGGTCCCCTCATGGCAGCTGGCTGGCATGTCCCAAGCTTACAAAGCATGCCGTCCCAGAGTGACAGTAAGGGTTGGCCTCCCAGCTGCTCTGCCATTGCTGCAGTGTCATAGTTCACTGAGCCCAGTTGCAGCTGGGAGCGTGGGAATTGACGGTGCTTTGCTACTTGCCATCTGCGACCTTCAAATGTTATTTCCTCAACCAGGGCCCCTGGATGGAAGGATCAAGCATGACGAAAGCGTCACCACTCACAGGAAGCTTTCCTTGATTTTCCCTTACCATCCTCTGCTGAGCTAGGGGTTCTTGAAGGACCTTAGCATCCAGAAAAACAATTGTCTCCTTCCTGTACCATCTCTTCTGCTATCCTGGGAGCTCCTCTAAGAAACAGACTGACTCATCTCACGTATGGATCTGAGTCTGCACATAGTAGGTGCTCAGTGAGCCATAACTGAACGGTTAGGGGATTGATGGTGATGGCAGAGAGGAGAGGGCTCTGCCGCAGCCGCCTGCCGCAGCCTTGCCTTGTGCTTTCAGTCTCAGTCAATTTCCTTTGGGGAAGTGAGAGATGCCCAGCTGCAGAGATGGAGGCCCTGAGTGAAGGGGCCCCTGGCTTCTTGCTTCCCATCCCTGACTGCTTCAGCTGGCAGCCTGGCAGAGGGTCAGGACCAGTAGCAGCGACATTGACCTCTGGCTGTGACTGTCAGGGAAGCATGAAGCAGGGATGACTCTTGGAAGAGTCACTGGCATCAGCCTGTCTTTTCTCATTCCCTCCCTTCCTTCATTCACACATTCATTGCACACCTGCTGGGCTGCAAGGGTACAGTCATATGCAGAATATAGACTCTGTTTTGAACAGCAGCAACAATTAAAAAGCCAACAATAAGAACAAATGATAACTTACTGAGTGCTCCCTGTATGCAAAGTTAAACACTTCCCCACGAGACTGTTAAGTCTCATGACGACTGTGTGAGGTAGGAACTGTTGCCATTCCTGAGGATCACAGAGTGGTTGGGCTGCTTTGTCCAAGATGCAGGGGCATTTGAACTGGTTGCTATGGCTCCAGAGTTCAAGGTCTTACGTACCACATCCTTTTGCCTCTCAGACACTGTGTGGGTTAGTAAGGGAAGCGAAAATGCCATCTTTTTTAACAATATGCTCTTTGCACATATATGAAAAAAATGTTTTTGCACCAAAGTAAACTCATGCTTTTGATTCCGTTTCACCAGGAACTACATGAAGTCCCCACATAAATGGAGACTTTGCATGGGAAATTGCACAGCCCTGGGAGAGGAAGAAGCCTGGGCAGGGAGGTGGGGGGAGGCAGGGCAGGACGGCAAATGTCCTAAATCAAGCAAGACTAGCCAGAGTTTTCAGGGGGAAGCAGGGCAGAGGAACTCAGAGAGAGCAGGAGCAAACACGAGGGGACAAGCATGAGATATGAACGTGACCTTGGAAAGGACGGCAAGAAGGTGGCCAGGGACTGGAAGCTTGAGTACCTGAGTGCCAAGTGACGGAACTGCATTTGTCTAGCCAGGGATGGGGAGCTGTGCAGGAGACATTTCTGCTCTCTTTACCTTTTTTTGGTTTTCAAATGTGTACATGCATCGGTGTTGTTTCCAAGAGAATATAGAATAGGATTAGCTCTGTGGCCATGGGAGCTGCTTTCTCTGTCCCTGTCTTGAGTCCATTTTGTCACTTCCTTGAAGAGACAACAGCACTGTGGCTACAGCCTGATAAGAATGAGCCAAACTGCTCTCCTCCCCAAAATGAGTGGCCGCAGAGTTCGGGATGGTGTTGTCCTCTTAGAGGACAGACTTCTGACCCTGGGTTATGGGAATTCCATTCTTCCTGCCGGGCCGTTAAAGGCCCCAAAAGTTCTGAGTGGGACTGTCATGGACAAGCTCTTTGGGATCTAAGGAGTGAGAGATCCTCAAATGACTTCTCCTGATCCCAAGCTAGCTGGCCCTGGGAGAATGTTTTATTCATATAGTTTAGAACTGAACCCACTTTGATAAATTTTGAAGAGAAAGAAATAGTGAGATCTTGGCATTAAATTATGTATCGGCTGTGGCGCCGTCTTTTCTGAGGTCACACCAGCCTCTGCTTAGCATTAGCTGGATGCATTTGTTCCCCCTGGCACTGCCCGCCAGGCAGCATGGCTGTGCAATGTTATGAGTCACCTCTGCCTGGGAGTTAATTTCCTAATGAATGTGGATAAACGGGTGAACCCAGGCTCCCTTCTGTTTGCATTTGGATGAGATGTGAGAGATGTGCCTCTTCATGCGATTCTCAAATAAGACTTGCAGACGCAGTCTCCTTCATTTGCCCTTGCTGCCCTTTCAGAATAGTGCTTGACGATGGTGTCCAAGCAGGACCGCGGCCAGCCGTTCTGGAACCTATCATTCTCCCCCACCCTTCTTTGCATGAACAACTGAGGTTCTCCAGCTCAACATCAAATGCAAAGGCAACTTCCAGTTAAGGCCTCTGCAAACCTGCCCCCCACCTCTCAACCCGTACGCTGCTTCTAAGCTCTTCCTATCCAGAAAATATACGATAGAGGTTAAAAATGAGTCAGAAACGCCCTATTCATTGTGACTGGCTATGTGACCCTGAGCCAACTAATTGGCCCCATATGCTTGGCCATTTCATCATGTCTAAGATGAGGATATTAATAGTACCCACCTCCTAGAGTTGTCTAGAGGGTTACGGGGGCTAATGTGTGTCCGACAGTTTATGCGAGCTCATCCTGAGTGTTGTGTGAGCACTCACTGTTCTCAGTATCACTGATGCCGGGCAGGATGACAGGTGTAGTGCTAACAGATCAATTCCGAACAGCGAAAAGCATGTGGCCTGGAAGCCAAACAGCTGAAGAGCAAGCTGTGGGTATTTTTTTTCTCCCAGCCACTCTTTTCAAATTTTTAATGAATAATATATGAGTACCTTCTCTCTCTCTCTCTCTAAGTAGAGTCAAGGCACGTGTCTGATTTGACCCCTCCACTCATTCCCAGCCCCCAGGCCTGAGCACTGTTCACAGGTGACCCATGTTGGAAGTTTGGGCTGATCCGAAGCCAGGAGCTGGGTGCTTCCTCCCGGTCTCCCATGTGGGTGCAGGGACCCAAGCACTTGGGCCATCCTCCACTGCACTCCCGGGCCACAGCAGAGAGCTGGCCTGGAAGAGGAGCAACCGGGACTGGTACCTGGCGCCCCAACTGGGACCAGAACCCGGGGTGCTGGTGCCACAGGCAGAGGATTAGCCAAGTGAGCCACGGCGCCAGCCTACTTTCCATTTAATATCATAAGAAATAACACATTTAAAAAAAAAACACACATTGATACAGTACCTCCCAAAGAGGCCGCTCTGTACTAATGTACACTCCCCCAACTGTGTCTGAATCTTTCAGTTTTTTTAAAGATTTATTTATTTTGAGTGTGTGTTTGTGGGGGGGGGGGATAGAAGAAGAGAGAGGGAGAGAGAGAGAGAAAGAGAGAAAGATCGATCCATCTTCCATCTGTCTGTTCTGTCAGTCCCCATCATGGCCTCAATGGCCAGGGGAATTTCTGCCAGGTCTTTCTGTTATTTGGGTAGCAGGAACTCAACCACTTGGGCCGTCTTCCACTGCTTTCCCAGGAAAATTAGCAGGGAGCTAACCAAGGCATCAAGCAGCCAGCACTCATGTAGGATGCCACTGTAACAGGTGGTGGCTTTACCTAGTACACTGCAACGTTGGTGTCTGAGTCTTTGGGGGCTTTCTGATAAAAACTTCCCACCAGCATCCCAAAGGCCCCTCCTTGATTGATCTTCACCTCCAGTTTTTGCTTTTCAGAATCCTTGAGCTCGATCTGATTGTCAGAGATGAAGACGGAAATATTTTGGACCCTGATAATACCAGCGTCATCAGTTTGTTCCATGCACATGAGGAAGCGACTGATAAAATCACAGAGCGTATCAAAGAAGAAATGGTGAGCTTTGGCCAAGTGAGGCGGGTACTTAGCACATCATAAACTTAAAATAATAGGCTCATTACCCAGACTGTGAATTATTCAAGGGACCATCTGTCCTATGAACCGAGATGATGAGTAACCACATGTGTTTTATTGTGTTTTTATACGCGGATCTGTAACTCATTCAGCACCCATCCCAGAGGTAGTTAAATGCCAGGCAAGTTTCCTGATTTCTTGGCGTTTTTAGATTCCAGAGGGGAGAAGAGAAGAAAGGCAGTAAAAAAGTAAATAAATAGATGAAAAAATTAATTCCAGACGACAATAAGTTTCTAAAAGGCAATAAACCTGGGTTATGTGAATCAGAGTGAATCAGGATGTATTAAAAGACATGGCCAGGAAAGCAAGGTCTCTCTCAGAAGTGACATCTGGGGAACACCTGAATCATGTGATGGCACCAGACCTGGAAAGATCTGCGGATAGGGTGTTCCAGGTAGGAGGGAGCAGCAAGTGCCAAGGCCCCAAGGTGGGACTCAGTTCTGAATGTTCAGGAAAGTTCTGAAAGTCCAGAGTAGATGGTCATGGAGATCAGTGGGGGAGTGTAGGCAGCAAACAGAAGATGTAGGCGGCCAGCGCGCGGCTCAACAGGCTAATCCTCCGCCTGTGGCACCGGTATCCTGGGTTCTAGTCCCGGTCAGGGCGCCGGATTCTGTCCCAGTTGCCCCTCTTCCAGGCCAGCTCTCTGCTGTGGCCTGGGAGTGCAGTGGAGGATGGCCCAAGTGCTTGGGCCCTGCACCCCTTATGGGACCAGGATAAGCACCCGGCTCCTGCCTTCGGATCAGCTCTGTGCGCCGGCCACAGCACGCTGGCCGCAGCAGCCATTGGAGGGTGAACCAACGGCAAAGGAAGACCTTTCTCTCTGTCTCTCTCTCTCTCTCACTGTCCACTCTGTCTGTCAAAAAAAAAAAAAAAAAAAAAAAAAAAGATGTAGGGAGCTGGAGCTGGCTCTCAATGCACCTCAAGGTTGTGGAAAGGGTTAAACATTGTTCCAAGTCTCGTGAGAAGCCAATAAAAATTTTCCAATGAACCATTAACATAATCTGATTTATATTTCTACAAAAGCATTTTACCTACTGTGCATTATTTAAAAAACAACTTTGTTGTTAGGTGATTTGGGGTATAATTTTTACAGAGTGAAATTCACTTATTTTAAACTATACTGTGGTGCATAATGGATAAAGTCACTGCCTGCAATCCTGGCATCCCATATGGGCACCTCTTCCAGTCCCAGCTGCTCCACTTCCAATCCAGCTCCCTGATATTGGCCTGGAAAAGCAGCAGAGGATCGCCCAAGTGCTTGGGCCACTGCACCTACATGGGGGCTCCTGGGTCCTGGCTTCAGATCACCCCACCTCCAGCCATTGCGGCCATCTGGGGAGTGAACCAAAGGATGGAAGATTCTCTCTCTCTCTGTCTTACTCTGTCCTTCAAATAAATAAATAAAGCTTTAAAAACTACACTGAATCTTATATGTGGTGTGGATAAACTCCATCATAATCAAGACAGAACAGTTGCATTACGCAAACCTGTTTTAATGCTCCTTCCCCATCCAGAAGCCCTAGTAATCCCTGCTTTGCTTTCTGTCACTGTAGTTTCACCTTTTTAAAATTTCATCTAAATAGAATCATAGTGTTGGCTTTTTGTGTTTGACCTGTTTCACTCGGCATGATGTTTCTGAGGTTCATTCTTTTTATTGCTGAGTTGATAAACCACTGAGCCATTGTTGGTGTATATGTAACTGGCCAATTAGTAGTCTCTAGTTTGGAGCTATTGTAACGAATTCTAATATGAACATATACGAACAAATCCTTGTGTGGACATGTTTCAGTCCTTAGCACTGGGATTGCTGAATAGCACATGTACAACTTTTTAAGGTACTGCTATTTTACTTCCCAAAGTGGTGGTACAATTTTGCATTCCCACCAGCAATAGATGAGTTCCGGCTGCTCTATGTCATTTCTTTCACTTTACTCATTCTGGTGGCTGGGCAGTGGATTCTCAAGATGCCCAGTGATGTTGAGCATCTCCTTGTGTGCTTCCTGCCCATTTCTATTTGTATCTTTGTGTGTAAATTGTCTGTTCAAGTAGTTTACCCATTTAAATCAGGATGTTTTTCTTATTAATTAATTGTAAGAGTTATTTTTATATTCTGGACACAAATTCTTTATCACATATGTTTTGCAAGCTTCTCCCAGTCTGTGTCTTGCCTTCTCATTTGTTAAAATAATCTTTCAAAGAGCAAAAATTTATAGTTTTGATAAAGTCCATTGAAACATTTTTTTTATAGTTTGTGATTTTTACGGCACTAACTTTCTGAGAGACTGAGTCATTGAGGGTGTCTCCCAAAATAAGAAGGTCAAGACCAAAAAGCTTAAAGTAGTTTGACTCAGATTACAGAAGCTTTCAGTGATGGGAGTGGGTGTAATTGTGAAGTTTTTAGGCTTAAACCTTAGTGGCTGTCAGTATCCTGGGCTATCTCTCTGTCGTGCTAAGTGGTACTAGGATAATTGTCGCCACCCACCTCCCCTTTTCCTTCCATCTCTTAGTCGAAAGACCAGCCGGATTACGGAATGTATTCCCGGATCTCCTCATCCCCCACGCACAGCCTCTACGTCTTTGTGAGAAACTTTGTGTGCAGAATTGGGGAAGACGCTGAACTCTTCATGTCACTCTATGACCCCAACAAGCAAACGGTCATCAGGTAGGTGTGTGCAGGATCGTCTGGCTTCTCTGTAGGTGGGATGTTCGAGTTGGGAGGACAGTGAGCCACTTTTCTTTCCAGCATCACTTGTCACTTGTGGAACAGTTCCCATTTGGAAGAAAAACTGAGTTGACTGAGAATGTGGAAGGCTGGAGGGGGTAGGAGTCGGGGGAAGGGTTACTTGCCACCAGATTTTTCCCATAGTGGAATTGTCATTATAAGGTTTTGTCACTAGGGTTTGATTACCCAAAGACAACCAGAATCTGACAAATAGCATCGGTTAGAATAAAAATACTGAATTTTAAAATGGGAAGGAATGACTGGTGAAAATCCCCCGGTCCCCCATGGAAGCAATGGGCTAAGAGCATAGGCTCTGGAATCTGTCTAGGTTCACACCCCGGGATCATCATTTGCTACTGTTGACCTTGGGCAGGTGGTTAACCTTTCTTAAGCCTGCATTTCACATTTGCAGTCTCTCAGTACCAGCCTTCTGGGATTTTTTTTTTTCAAGATGAATGAGAACAATCAAATGAAGTACAGCATGGTGCATGGTACTTATGCTGCGGGTGGCAGTGGCTATTATTCTTGCTACTTTAATCAACTGCTCTTGGGAATGGAGGAAGTGAGGGAAACTTCTGGGTACCTCAGCTTGAGGAAGGAAAAACATCCTAGGGGGGCTCCAGGGAAGAAATTTTGGGGCACCACCCACCCATAATGCTGGCCCCCTGCCTCTGCTTGTGGCTCAGAGCATCCTTCCCATCACGTGACCACTGCCTGTCTCCTCCAGTGGTATTTTACACCAACATGTAGTCTCGTATTTCAAGTCACCACTTAATGCCTCAGAAAGGGGCTAGAGCATGATTCCTCTGCCTTTATGGGAAATGTAGAGAAAATGATGTGTTCCTGACCTAGTGATGATGATCAGATGAAATAATGTGCCGTGTCCCATGAATTGTGGTGCTTTGGTCAATATTGGCTGTCCTGGAGACTTTTATGAAATGGGCGGATGGGCAGAGGCTGTCCATGTAAGAGACTGTCCTGAGACCCACACCTGATCTCACTGAGTCTTTATCACTCCATGCTTTGAAGGTAACAAAATGGGACTCAGGGAGGTCAAATGACTTGCCCAAGGACATACCTATTTGTAAATGGCAGAGCTGAGTTTTATCTCTAGGGCCACCTGACTCATTTCCCCCCTTTTGTCTGTCACCAAGGAATGACTTGTATCAAATATCCTGAATTGTTCTCACCAAGGTTTCTGCACCATTCTTCAGAGTGCACCTTGAAAGTGTGCCAGCTCCCTTAGAACCCACCTTGAAATGGTTCATGTGTCATAGACCCCTTGCTGTTTCATCTCATTTGTTGCAAAGGCACCTGAGGAAAAAAACCCTCCCTGCCTGTCAGGAAACACAAGGACTTTTCATGGCCAGATTGACGATGATGCCTGGTCTACTGGCTCATTCTGGTGATGGATGGCCCACGTCTGCTTTATGGAGGGAGGCAGTGGGTCATTGCTATGGCAGCTCTGTGCCCTGATGCACCACACTGGATGATGTGCTCAATGGGGCGTGCCTGAATGATGTCTCCTAGAGTGGTGGAGACATGGGGCAGTGCTCTGGAGAGTGGGGGACAAGGAGGAGGAGGACAAAGTGAACAAAAACAATAAAAATTTTTTAAAAAGGAGAAAACAATGGAAGTAGAGAAGAGAAAGGGCAGGGGATTTGGACCCCCACCCACCATGGCAATCTGACTGTGGATCATTGCTGTTTCCCTGAGAAAGAAACCTCCACTCCTGCCTGCCCTGGCCAGGGTCGGGCTACAGTGAGCAGCAGGCAAGTCAAGGCTTCCTCTGTGTGGCCTGGGTATGGACTGGGGAGAATTTGGCTGGTCTGAGCTCTCAATGTTAGGCTGAATTGTCCTCAGATCCGCAGTGGATTCCTGAAGGCAGTTGGTATGGGAAGTTTAAAATGCAGTTATGTAAGACAAAAGAGAAGCAGCTCAGGCATCAGACCAGTGGTAAGGCTGCTGTCCAGTGAGGTCTCAGGGAGGAGTTAGAACAATCCTCCCCCTTCCTCTGGGTAGGGGGCCTCACCTGTCATCTGAAGGGGCTGTAAGCATTCAGATTCTAACACCCAGGCCTTCCTGGGCAAAGATGGATGGGTCCAGCTCAGACCTTGAAATTGTTTTTCTTATTTATGATTATATTTCTTCTAGGAGAAAATTGCTGGTGCCTGCTGTTGAGACATAACAGGTGTGGTCACTAAGGAGCTTGCTACATGTAATGGAAACTGCCGGAAACTATCCAGGCATTTCACTGGGCACAGTCCAGAAATAAGCAATGAAAAATTTATTTCCATTTTTTTTTCAAATGTGGACTTCCTGATTAGTTTGTTTGGAATTCCACTAAATTTTTTTAGATCTTAGAAAAAAGGATGAAATGGTAAATTTAATTTGATTGAATTCTAACCATTGGTTGGTTAATCTTGAGCTGTGCTCCTGTTTGCCATCAGTCCTGTTTCCCTTGAACTTCACTTGGGCGGTTGCTAAGTGACTGCTAGGGTGGGGGTTAAGAGAGGAGCAAGGTGTCAGAGAATAAAGCTCTGGGAAGGCCATCCCCTTTCACTTGGCTGAATTTTCTTGTTATGCCTTCTTGGACTGACTTGGATTTTGAGTCTTTTTGTTTTTTCCTAATTCCAAAAAAAAAAAAAAGTATTTATTTGGAACCAACTCGATGCTCCTGGGAGGCATGGAAAACCTAATGACTCAATTCAACAAACTGGGCTGAGTTAAGTAAGCACTAGGCATTCCTGGCAGTACGTGTGGGTTGACTAGGGTAGAGTGTGTGTGGAGGAGCAGTAGTAGCAGTAGTAGTAGTAGTAGTAGTAGTAGTATCTTCACAGTATATGGCTTCTAAAAGATGTGAGACAGTAAATGATAGAGCATCAGCCTCAGTGAATCCCGAGTAATGGGACTCACTTGGTCACTGCTCCCTCATAAAGACCTCCCTTGCCTCTTAGGATGAAGCTAAAATCCTTGAAAGATCTACAAGGCCTACGTGATTTGCCTCTGTCCGAATTTTCTCCCTTTGAATCTGTTTCTTAGATGCATCAAGCTCCTTCTTGCCCTGTGGCCCCTGAACCCAGTTAACTTGGCTGTAACATTTCCCTGTCCTGCTCTCGACTTGATTACATCTCATTTCCTCAGCCAGGTGGGCCCTGACCCCCAGCCAAGCCAGGCGCTTCTGTCACACTTTCTCAGAATGTCCTGAACGTTTCCGTTAGAGCGCAGTTCCATACCGAGGGCTGCCTCGAGTGCACCTCACAGAATGACTAAGGCCCTGTTAGATCCACCACAGTGTGAATGAATGGATGCCTTAAAATAAGGGTAACATAAAATAATCCAAATCTCACATTCTCTAAAGGGAGTAGGCTGGGAAGGGTAAATATAGTCTTTATTTCCCCACTTTAAAAAAATTAATAATAATTGTACACATCTATGGGTTAGAGTATGACATTTCTTCTTTTTCCTTTGTACTCCTAGAAGCATTTTGAAAATTTATTTTAAGATTCAACAATTTTTAATAATTTGGTCATATCCACTTTATTTGTATACAGTATATGCATATATATGTATATATATACACACACACACATACACATACTATTTTCTATCCGGCAAGACATGTTAATCTCCTTTCCCTGTCATTTCTGCCATTCTCCATAACTCTACAGAGCATGCAGCTGCTCTCCAAAATATTAGGCAGCTGTGCAAGAATTGGCTCAGCAGATGGGCTGGAAGAGGTTGTGAGTAGACATATGCTCAACCGTCTTTGCTCCTGCTCGTCTAATGTCTGTCTCCTGATGTGACTGTGGTCTCTTGGAGGGCAGGTCCAGGACTACCTCAAACACTGCTGTATCCCCAGAAGCTAGCATGGTGTCTGCTTGCACTCACTAGATGCTCAGGGGATATTTGTACTGAATGAACGCCAAGCCTGCAGCAGTCACAGCCACTTTTCTTCCCACAGCGAGAACTACCTGGTGCGATGGGGCAGCAGGGGCTTCCCGAAGGAGATCGAGATGCTCAACAACCTGAAGGTGGTCTTCACAGTGAGTGTCCTCTTCTCCTCGCCATGCGCCGCACTCCCAAGGATGCGATCTGGAAAATGAGGCTGATCTGTCCGTCAGGATGGAGTGTGACGTGGTGCAGAGCTGGATTATGCGTTTTATGCAGACATTCCGAACTGGCAGAGGCCCAGTGTTCCCTGAGGAAGCTTTGGGGAGCATGAATCTTCTCCTTCTCTCTTTATTCCTCCCTTCTTATCTCCTCCTCACTCCTGTGCATACCAAGAACACATGATGGGTGCAACATGAACAAGCACAAACCTCTTTGAGCAATAAGGCCGATGTGAAAAGGGTACAGCAGGGACTGTGCTTTTCTTGTTAATTCATGGTTAACCTGAGTTCTTTTCCTTAGTTTAGGCCTTTCTTAATACCTTTCTGTAATATATCAGGAAACAAAAAAACAGGACTGGGGCCGGTGTAGTGGCATAGTGACTCAAGCTACCATTTGGGACACCAGCATACATATTGGAGCACTAGTTCGAGTCCCAGATGCTGTGCTTCCAATCCAGCTTCCTATTAATATGCCTGAAAAGGCAGAAGATGATGACCTAACCTCATGAACCTGTGACACCCATGTGGGAGGCCCTGGTGAAACTCCTGGCTCCTGGCTTTTACCTGGTCCAGCTCTGGCTGTAGTAGCCATTTGGGAAGTGAACCAGTAAATGGAAGGCTTCTATCTCTGTCTCCTCTCCATTTCTATCTCTAACACTCTGTCTTTCAAATAAATAAATCTTTAAAAACAAAACGGGACCTTCTCAGACATTGACTTCCTTGGTACATTGGATATTCTGGACATGATTAGTGATAGATGACTAAAGATCTGGTGAGTCCTTAGGGTCATTACCCTACATACCAATACTTACAGGTAAGACTTACAAGTGGAGGTGTTGAAATCAACTGCTATTTGGATGATTTGTTTCTGAGAGTGAACTTGGCCTTTCACTCTGTGAATAGGGGAAACAGTAGAAAGTAGGAGAAAAATTAGGATTATAATTTCCAGCAAAGACCCTTTTGTCCTGCTTCTACAAGGTGTGTCAGGGGTGTCATCTTAAGACACCCAGGAAGATTAGTATTGTCTGAAAGCTCCTCTGGGGAGAAGATCATGCCTGAGCTCCTATTCACAGCATTGCCTGTATTAGCAACGTAAATAACAGAGGAGGAGCCCGGGAGAGATCTGGGCCTTCACCAGACTCATGAGTTGGATCCAGAAATGACCGACATGCTAGATTAACCTGCCTTGCTCTACAATAATTTTCCCGTTACAGCCCATTAAGTATCATGTCTTATGTTACGTGGCGATTAGATTGGAGTGTAGCTGATTTATTTTGTTTGTTATTTCCTGAAAAATGGGCCAGAGGCATGGCATAGGATCATGGGTCCTAATTGTTTAGACAAACTTTTCTTGGCACATATAAATGTGCCTCAATCCTGTTTATCTATTGTTAGTTGGAAGGAGGAGCCTATTTATTTTCTTGATGTATAGGAGAGTCCCACGGGGCTTCCCGATTAAACCACAAGACAGATGTTTCATGAGAGGGAGAAGGACAGGGAATCAATCAGTGGTTCATTTCGCAGAGAACCAATTCCTGATGTAAACACGAGGGAAAGGGCATCGGTAAATTTGTGTCATGCAGTATTAATGAGAATGTGATCCTGCCTTCGTGGAATTCTGCCCACGCCACACCTCTGCTTTTCAGAACAAGTGAACTTGAGGAGCTTGGCCAATCACTTCACTGGGCTCATGCTTCTGTCTGTTGAGTTGATCTAAGTCCTCATTTCAGGGCCAGGAAGGTCACGGTGCCCTCATTCTTGTAATTGACTCCAGAGCTATTCGATGAGTACCTACTATGTGTGAGCTCTGTGCCAGGTGCTAGGGGTGGAGCAGTGAATAAGTTGATGAGATCCCTACTCTCGTGCAGCAAGACTGAGATAGTAAGTAAATGGATAAACAGACAAGCAATGTCAGAAAGCAATCCAAGCAATGCAGATAATTCAAGCAGGGTGATGTGATGGTATTTGACGTCAAGTTACTTTCAACAGGGTGTCGAGGTCATGTTTAAGTTGGAGATGAGATAAGAGTTGGCAGGCATTGCCTTGCTATTCTTATTTCTCTCCTGTCTGGTTGTTGGCTCTTTCTAGTCTCTTTGAGGGCAGGCTCCCAGCTCCTTGAGCCCGTGGAGCTAACACAAGAGTCTGTCTAATTGTTGACTTTCTCTCTGTTTCATAAGTGTTTGCCCTTCTTGGCCCTGCAAGAGGAAAGCAGCAGTATACACCATGAGGTTCCCTAAGATTTAGCCAAGTTTACAGGTTGCTGCTAACACATAGGGAACAAAAGTGAACAGTAACAAGAGGACTAACTGTGTTGCTAAATCAGGCAGCACTTGTTTGATGTTCCATTATCCCACATCCCCAACATGTTTGAGTTTTGCAAAGCCCAAGTAGGCTTGACTGAGAGACACCAGAGACTGGAGCACAGTTGTGAGTCATGATTGCCCATTGCACACCTGCCAGGGAATAACCTGGGCTCAGGCACATTACCAGAGTTTACACAACGTACTGAGAACCTGTAGTGCTCGAGGGGTTTCTGCTGAGGCAGAGGCTGTTCTTGAAGATCCTGTATCTCCCTTTGAGCAAGTGACATCTTTTCAGAGAAGAGGAGCTGAATCAGGTTTTACCCAGCAACTGTATGGGAATATCTAGTGCATTACTTTGCTGAGGGTGTTTTAACTGTGATGTCAAGTGGGTTGTCTTAAACCGTAGAAATTTCTCACGATTCTAGACGCTAGAATCGTGAGGCCAAGGTGTCAGCAGGGTTAGTCCCTTCTGGGCTTTGCTCCTTTTTTTTTTCTTGCTCCTTGGTTTGTAGATGTCTTCCTGTGGTCCTCTGTCCATGCACGTGTCCTATTCTTTACTTCTTCATTTAAAAAAAATTATTTATTTAATTTGAAAAGCAGAGTGACACACAGAGAGGGAGTTACAGAGAGAGAGAGAGAGCAAGCAAGCTAGCTCTTCCATCTGCTGGTCCACTCTCCAAATGACCACTGTGATTTTGGCTGAGTCAAGCTGAAGCTAGTGGCTAGGAGTGCCGTCAGGATCTCCCACATGGGTGGCAGGGGCTCAAGTACTTGGGCCATACTTTGCTGCCCTCCTAGACACATTAGCAGAGAGTTTGATTGGAAGCAGAGCAGCCGAGACTTGAACCGGTGCTCTGATATGGGATGCTGGGAGGGCATGCAACAGGTTGTCCCCGATGAGCCACATTGCTGGCCCCTGACTCTTTCCTTCTTGTAAAGACACCATCATACTTGGTTAGAGTTCATCCTAATGACCTCATTTTAGCTTAATTACTTTAAACAAATGCAGCCATATTCTGAGGTAGTTAAGGTTAGGGCCTCAACAAACAAATTTTTTTGAGCAATGGGGAATGAGGATGGGGGACCCACTTCAGCCCATCACATGTAGGAACCCTTTGGGTAACAAGGCCTCTGTGTCTCTGGAGTGCCTCTGAAAGACGCCAGTCTAGGTATTTAAAAAAATATGATGGGAGGAAAGGAGGAATTAGGGCTGGAGATTGTTATAAAGGAAGTAGGACTTGAATTTTTAAGGGTGGAAAGGGCTTGGATATATAGAGGAATAAGAGATAAACAGTTAAGGTAAGGGTATGGGAGGGGGTTATTAGGAAGAAAAATCTGGACAGAGTTGAAAGTGAGCATTGTGTGTTTGTGGAGCAACAAATAAGTTCTTGTGACAAAAATAGAATACTTGCAGTCACAGGATAGTGAAGCAGTTGGATAGGACAGGTGGAGGTATTATGTCTAGACCCTTTCATGTCAACTGGGAAAGATTAGCACTAACAGGGTAGAAAATAGGAAACTATTAACGTTACTGGGTTGGGCGAGAGATAAAATAATCAATGCAGCTTCCAGAGTTGAATCAGTGGGAGAATTCAGGATGGATTCAGGAGTCAGGCAGGCTGAAGAAGAGGCTGTTCCTACCACCTGGATGTGAGATCATTGCTTGTGTCTCAAACCCAAATTCCTATAGGACAAGTGAGGGCTTCAAATGAGTGGAGAGCTCTCTCATCTTGAAAACTCCCCTACTTCCCCTTCTCCCTGCACAGCAGTGAGTCCTTCGAGAGGAGAAGCCGATGCCCATTGTTCCCACCATTGTAGGAGCAGTCCTGTATTTGTTGGGTCATGCCAGAGGGATAAACCACAGGGCATATGTTTGGAATCCACAGGGCTGGAAACCCAGGCAGGATTTCTATTCCAGTTATGAGCAGAATTCTTCCTTCTTCGGGAAGCTCCAATTTTTGCTCTTAAGGCCTTGAACTGATTGGATGAAGCCCACTGGCTTCATGGAAGATAACGTTCTTTACTTAAAGTCAACTGATTATACATTTAATCAGGTTACCCAACACCTTCACAGCAACACCTAGGCTAGTGTTTGACCAATGAATTTGACACCGTAGGCTTGCCAAGTGGACACACAAAATTTAGCCATTGCTGCCCCCACATAGGAAGATGTGGACCACTTTGGGGACTTTTTCCCAGAGATGCTGCACACCCTGCTGTCTTCTCCCAAAATAGCCTCAGTGAAAACCTGCGGTAGCTCCCCAAGACCATGACCTTAGTCCTTGAAGACACTGGCCATGAGCCCCAGGAAGGGCAGGCCTGGGGTTCTCTGTACTGAGGCCAACAGGCATACCTTGTTCTTTCCCCAGCTGATCCTAGATGCCGGGGCTGCTCAGCACTAATGAAGCTTTTAGATTTGAGCAGAATGGTCAAATGCTGAAGTGTTCAGGACAGTGATCCCTCTTGAGTGACTTTCTGGGGACTAGGGAGCTATGTTGTAGTAGCCATGCCTATGGAGTTTGGTGTCAAAGTCCAGTGTTCCCAAGGACCAAGTTTATGGTCTTTGGGAAGCCCCTTATTTTCTTTGTGTCATGGTCTCTCCATCTGTAAAATGGGAATACAACAATAGTATCTGCATCAGAGAGTTGTTAGGGTTCAAATAGGATGGTTACTTCTGAGCCATTTAGCACAATGCACACATTAATGCAGTTGAAACGTTTCAGCTTTCCTCCTTCTAAATACAGAGAATTTGAAAGTGAGAGGAAAATTTGAATTTTCATTTACATGTTAGATGGTAAAGTTCTATCACTTTGGTGAGTTGAGTGTAGTTCCCTGTCCTCTTGCAGTTAGGTGTGGCTACATGCTTCCTTGTCCATTGATCTGTGAAGAGAAGTGCTGTGCATCTCTTCTGGGTAGAAGCTTTGAGGGCTGGTAAGTGATCTGCACATTCTCCTTCCCTGACATGGAGATAGTGGGAGCACCTGAGACAAGACAGATGCGTCAGTCAAGGGCCCAGTCTAAGGAAGTGAGCAGCTCTCCTACCTGCCTGTGTTGGGCCTGCAGCCTGCACTAGACACAGACTTCTGCTGTGCTGTCAGTTCCGAGACATTGGGTAGTTTGGTAGCTCCTCACCTCAACTGATACACTTGAAGTACTCGTGAAGGGTGCTGCTATTATTCTCCCCTCTTGCATTCGCTTTTTGTCTCAGAGGTGCTGAGCAGTGATAAAACCGACAGTGTCATTTGTAGCAAAATCTATTTTTGGTTCCATTACCTTGCATATAGGCAATGCTGCCCAAACAACTGATCTTGCACTTCTACTCTCTCTCCTGTCAGTTTGACATAGAAGAGCTAGGATTGAACACTAGGCTCCTGTCGTTCAATGTCCTTTCCAATCCTCACTTTTCTCATCTGGGCAGTGGGTGTGACAGCTTGTTGTCTACCTTTTCCAGGACTAGTAGTACAGTGGGCCCATGTATGCCAAGTGTGAAGCGCATCCCTCCAGAATAATTACTGGGCCTTCTTTTCTCCTTTTTCATTCAGCATGTGATGTGTAATCATTTATTTCCTGCCCTATAGGATCTTGGAAACAAAGACCTCAACAGGGATAAAATTTACTTGATTTGTCAAATAGTCCGAGTCGGGAAGATGGACCTTAAGGACACCAATACCAAGAAGTGCACACAAGGACTGAGAAGACCATTTGGCGTGGCAGGTATGACACTCTCTACTCCGTGTATTCTTAGTGGAGTGTGTATTGTATGTGGCTGAATTTTGAAAAGTCTTTCTTTCCCCACCTACTGGTAGCCCTCCCCCTGACCCCTATAAAATTTATTCCAGAGAACCCTTAATAACTCCATTTCTGGCAACTGATAGAATGGGTGAGGAAGGCCAGATTTATGACGAGTGCAGTGAGTGATGCCATCTGCCTGTCGGGGGTGGGGCGCTGGGAGCACAGTGCATTCTGGGCAGTTGGCACCTTTTGCTCCCCGGCACAGTGAAAAAGGAAGAAGAATACAGGCAGGATCTCATTTGGAGGAGCAAATCTGTTTAAAAACAATATCCAGGACAGGAAATGCAGTTACCCAGCATGAGTCACCCAGCACACATCTCAATTCCGGATGGAAAGGGACATTTGGAGAGTGGGCCTGCCCTGAGCAAGAGCCTCACCAGAGGCTGCTGTGGAACAGCATTAGCTCCGCTGTTCCCTCGACGCTCTGCCCTCTTGGGGTTTCCAAAGCTTCATCTGTGTTGCCCTACTTTTATGGTTTTCTGACTTTTTAACTATCACCTGTGATGTTATTTACTTGATACATTTTCTCTTAATCAAGATACTTTACTTAAACTAGCGTTCAGTTTTCTGAAAATACAATTTAAATACCTATGCACATGATGGTTTGGTTTGTCAGTTGTATCCTTTTTATTAAAATATAATTTTTGGGGGCTGACCTTGTGGCATAGCAGGTTGAACCATCCCCCGTGATGTGGGCATCCCATATCAGAGTGCAGAAAAGCAGACCAACTACAGCCTAGGTTCGAATCCTGGCTGCTCTGCTTTTGATTCTGTTCCCTGATGATGCACTGTGAAAGCAACAGAATATGGCTCAAATGCTTGAGCTCCTGCTGCTCATGTGGGAGATCTGGATGGAGTTCCAGGCTCCTGGCTTTGGCCTGGGCCAGCCCTGGCTGTTGTGGCCATTTGGGGAGTGAACCAGCAGACAGAAGATCTTTCTCTATCTCTCCTTCTCTCTCTGTCATTCTGCCTTTCTAAGAAATAACAAATTTTTTAAAATCCTGCACTAAATATATATATATCCATATGTAAATCTATACCTTTGTATTTCACTTTTCAGTTTTGTGTTGTCTAAGTCATTTATATATAAATGGTATCATTATGTCATTTATTTACTGCATCTAGTGGTTGCTGGCTCTCCAACTGTGGCCTGGAACTACTTGCAGAGTGGTGAAGTGGAAGACACTGCACTGAGCTGAGTGTCTCTCAACCCCTCCTGCTCCATGACACTGTGACCCTTTATCTAGGACACTCCTGAAGTCTCAGTGCTTCTGTTAAGACCATGAGGGTCCCAGACCTTATCTCAAATTGTGCATTTGTCCTAGGCTGTAGTTGGTCTGCTTGTCTGGTGTCAGGCAACAGAAATCTGATCTAAATAGGCAGAAGCAAAATTTAAAAAAAAATATTTTATTTCCTGATGTATTGAAAGGTTTAGGGATAGATAGCTTTAGACTTAGCTGCATCCAGGAACTCAAGTGAGGCCATGTCTGTCTCTCAGCTCCTGTGTTCTCATGCTGGCTTGTTTTGAATATGGCTGTCCAATGAGGTGGCAAAATATTGGCCAGCTGTTCTAAGCTTATGTTCTACTGGCTTAGCAACTCAGATGAAAGAAATTACCTCTTTGCGATTACTTCCAGCAGAAGCCCCAGGAGCTTAAACAGAGGCCATATGCTTATCCTCAAAGCATTTACTCTGGATAAGATGATGTGGTTCTCTGATTGGCCAGGTCAGGACACAGAACAGCCTGCAGCCAGAGGGATGTTTCCGTACCCAAACCACAGTGAGAGCAGAGAGAATGAGCAGTGATCAGGATCAAGTAACTCCCTTCATCTGATCCCTAACTTTCCCTTCTAGCTAGATGCACTCAGCCCTGACTGTTACCCGAGAAATTTGAATGGCTCCCTGGCTAGTGCCTGGAGTGTTTGAGATGTTTTATGCAGCTAGGGTTTTGGCTGCATTTGACTGGCTTTTCTCAGTAGCCCCACCCCTCAGCCTCCCACCTAAGCACAAGAGTCCTTTACCTTGGTTTTATGGACCGATGTTTCAGAGGATCCAGGATCCTTCCAGAATTACAGGGTCCAGGATCCTATAGTTAAGTGTCATGCATATAAGCATATCTGTGAAAAGATGTGTAAAGATGTCTTCAGAGCCTCAGATCCTACCGGGAGTTTCTGCACTTGGGTTTTCAAGACACAGCAGGCATTCAATACACACGCATGAAAACCGAGCCTAATTGTTAATTCATAGCCACTGTTCTGTTTCCCTTTCGCCCCTGCTAAACCATGGGGCTCTTGGATACATCCTTGGCCTACTGGTTTCCCAGCCTGCTTTGCCCAGAGCTATTCAAGCAGGTGCTGCATGTTAAGAAGCATGGTTACCTGTATATTGTCACACACTGGCTGACTTGCTTAAATTCCATGCCTTGACTCCTGCCTTACGATCTCTTCTCATTGTCATTCCTTCCTGGGAGTGAGGGGGAAGTAAAACCACTCATTCATTTCTCTTTTTCTAGTTATGGATATAACAGACATCATCAAGGGGAAAGCAGAGAGCGATGAGGAAAAGCAGCACTTCATTCCCTTTCACCCGTAAGAGATTGCCCATTTCTTTCCCTTCTCTTCAACCACACCCCTTTTCATTGAGGGCCATTTGAGCTGAGCTCTTTTCTTGAGTTCATGCCAAGCAGGTTGCACCTAAGAGGAGGGTGGGGTGAGAATGATGGCCTCCGTGTCAAGGTGCTGGGGAACCAATCAGTTTTTGATCCATTCATTCATTAGATGTTATTGATTCAACAGACTTGCTTCTGTTGAGGCCTGGCAGAGGGTTGGAGCTGTGTATTATGCATGGTGGATGTTGTGTGTTGTGGACAAGATCGGCATGGTCCTATCTTTGCGGAGCTTGTATTAGGCGGAGAGTTAAACAGATACCAACAAATAATGTATTAATTACGAGTATGACAGGTACCATGGAGGCAGGAGGGAGCAGCAAGCAGCTCAGGAGCCTCCGATAGAATTCCAGCCTGGATTTCGTGGGTGGACATAGCCATGACCTGGGGGAGGGCACTCAGGGAGGAAAATGAGTCTTGCAGAATGCAAGACCCTCCTCCACCCACAGCCAGTTTGAGAGCACTGCTGGTACTTAATGACCCCAAGGAGGATCTGGGTCACAAAGCCAGCGTCTCTGGTTTGTCAGGTGGTTAGGACCTAACAGGAAGCACTGGAGTCTTTGCCAAGCAGATGTTCATGGTGAGGGCTGGGGAACACTTCATTTTTAAGAATCTTCCCAGAGAATAAGAAATGAAATAAGAAAGTTGGTATTCTCCACTTACAGAGCCACACTGTCTGGAGAAAAAGAGCTCTGTGCTTCGTGATGTCCCTTGTGTTCTCTGAGTTAACAAAGGCAGCTCACTTTTTACCCAAGGAAAATGAAAGGGCTAAGAACCCGTGGGGCATCTTGGACCATAATATGGGGACTCTATGAAGACACCATGTTCACATTCTGTGCTCCCTTTTCCTTTCCAGGGTCACAGCTGAGAATGACTTCTTACACAGCATGCTGGGCAAAGTCACAGCCTCCAAAGGCGACAGTGGAGGGCAAGGTACAGTGCCAGCGTGTAGCTAGACCACACAGACCAGTGGGAAGAACGAGTACAAGTGATTCTGAGGGTTGGAAATCTCCCCAGGCAAATTAGAAACATCTACTAGTGCTCAAAAGAAGAGAGAAGAGACCTTGACTATCTTTTCTGTGTCAGGCACTTAAATCAGTTACTGTGTTTGATCACATCCTTTCCCCAATCCTGAGAGAGAGCTGGCATCAGCCTCACTGCAGGAAATCTGGGTTGAGTGAGGTGGAATAATTTGTCAGAGGCCAACACTACTGGGAGCACATGGTGGGATTTAAACCCAGAGATGTCTCACTCCAGAGTTCCCCTGGGCTGGGTCATGGGGTCTCCAGTTTTATGTCTTTTCTTCCAATGGTCTCCAGAAAGAGATGAGAGGAGAGATGGTGGAGGGTAGACTGAAGAAGTTGGCTCTTCAGGGCAAGTGTTCCCTTCCAGGTCTGTGGGTGACCATGAAGATGCTGGTGGGTGACATCATTCAGATTCGCAAAGACTATCCCCACCTGGTGGACAGGACCACTGTGGTGGCCAGGAAACTGGGCTTCCCAGAGATCATCATGCCAGGTGTGGTACAGCTGCTCTGACCTTGCTTCCCCCTGGGGCAGGGTCCAGGGAGAGGGGTCCAGCCTGTCTTACCTGTCTTCCTCTTAAAGCATCACATCCTTCTTTTGTTATGCCTGTCTCTATTTCTCTCCCTAAAGACAACTACCAAAGCCAATTTTTGTACTGCAATCTTTTGGTCTGCAATCACTTATGTATAAGCACACATAAGTGTACACACCTGTAATTTCTTGACTTACAAACAGGTTCATGCTTTACCTACCCTTACTTAATATACTTTATATGGCGTTCTGCAGCTTGCTTTATCACTCAATAATTTATCATGGACATCATTTCTATTTTACTGCATGTAGAATAGTTCCATTCTTCCTGAGGGAATATAATTATTCACTTAAATTTTTAAGCTACTTTTTTTATAGCCAAAGAAATACACGATCATTCTGAAATACTCAAATGGCACAAAAGGTATAAAATAATGTGTTAAAAGCTTGCTCGATGTTTTCTCTCCATGAGTAACCACTGCTATTAATGTTTTCCAACAAGTGAGGTTATGTAATGATCCTTTGAAACTTCCCTTTTTGCCTAAACCTTACTCTTGGACGTGCATCCCAATCTCTCTGATGGGCTTCGCCTATCTGTCCACGGTGGTAACGGGGTCCTCCGGGACTCTGCTAGGACTTACTGCAGCTGTTTTACTGGAGATTTCCCTTCTTTGTGCTTTCCTTGGTGGCATTTTCTATTCGTTCTGCCTCTCTTTCCGAAGGTCCTCTGCACCTGTCCCAGCCCCATATCCTGGAACACGTAGACAGTTGCCTTATTCTGCTTCTGTGCAGCAAAAGATTTGTGAGTGCGTACAGTTGGGTTGTTGTTCATGGGCCAAGATCAATCCAATTGGAACTTTCCTTTGCCTTCCCAGAAGGTGTCAGTAGAGGATGGAAATGAACTGATTTTAATGTAGAGGAAAACATGGCCAACTTGACCACCCTACCTCCCTTTTTGCAACTGACTTCCTAGCATTCCTACAGGCCCTCATTAGTTACTTCTCCGGGCTCCCTGATGAGGTAAAAATACTTTCCCCAAAGGGTTCTGATTTTAGTGTCATTAGTAGCACTCCCTCCCACCTCCATCCCCTCAGGTTAGCTAGCGTCTCTCCCGCTGAGACAGGCTGTAACTCGTGTCTCCTCTCTCCCTCCGCCTCAGGGGATGTCAGGAACGACATCTACATTACTCTCTTACAAGGTGACTTTGACAAGTACAACAAGACCACGCAGAGGAACGTGGAAGTGATCATGTGTGTGTGCGCAGAGGATGGCAAAACGCTGCCCGTAAGGGACTCGGCTGAGCTCCGGGTGACAGGGCTCCCCTGGGGGACTTCTGCTCATACGCTTTTGCTTTTCCTCTCCCCAGTTTTGCTCTAAGTGCCAGGTACCTTTTGCGAAGGTGCTGAGTAATGTGAGTGCCACCTTTTGAGCTTGGCTAGCACAGTGTCCCATTCGTGTTGTGTTTACACTCAAGCAGCTTTTCAGTCTCTGTTCCCTTCTTTTCATGACACCCCCCTTCCTCTTTCTCCTCCTCTCCCTTCTCCTCCTCCTTCCCTTTTGATTTTTGCTTGGCCTCAGCTTATAGGTTAGCTTTTTACAGTTAAAATGTTGTTCTCATTGAAACCTGAGCTGGTTTATTTAGGCAAAATCCATGGTAAGAAAGAGGATCAATACAGAGCCTCGAGCTGGTGTGGAAGCTCAGGATGTCCTCAAAGCAGACATTCTCAACACTTAATCTAACTCCCCAGTGCTCAGCCAGAAATTCTAGCGGAAAGCCTTATTCGTAAATTGGTCTCCAGAGGGCTGGCAGAGTGCATTCAGGAATGCAAAGCACACTGCTGTATTTATGCAGCATATGTCCTAGACAGGATTTGTCAGGTGTGTGTACAATTATTTACTTATATTTCCTTTAAGGTTGTCAGCAGTTGTGTCCAGCATGTGGGAGGATTTTGCTTTTTCAATTCCTCCTTTTGGAGTACTTGGCTGAAAATAGAATTGACTCAACAGAAGTTTTTAGTGTAGGCAAACAGTCCTCTGGGCCACTGTAGGTGATCAGAGAGCAAGGTAGGGTGGTGGTGTCCACCAGCAAGGGGGTATGAAGTTTGAGAAGTCATCAGTTGTAGCCTTGAGGCCAGCAGCTCAGGTTAATATTGCTGCCTTCTGGCTAAGAAGAACTAACATTCACAAGAGAATTATTATGGGTCAGGCTGTGTCATAGCACAAGTGGACTTCAAAAGGTTCGTGGAGGGGATGGCATTGTGGTGCAGGGGGTTGAGCTGTCTGAGGTGCTGGCATCCCACATGAGTGCCCACTGGAGTCCAGGTAACTCTGCTTCCAATCCAGCTCCTTGTGGATGAGCCTGGGAAAGCAAAAGAAGAAGGCTCATGTCCTTGGGTCCCTGCCACCCACATGGAGACCACAGTAGAGTTCCTGGCCCCTGGCTTCCTCCTGGCCAGGAGGAAACCATTTGAGGAATGAACCAATGAATGGGAGATCTGTGTGTGTGTGTATGTGTGTTGTGTGTGTGTGTGAGAGAGAGAGAGAGGGAGAGAGTGACTCTCCCTCTCTCTGTAACTCTGCCTTTTAAATAAATAAATAAATAAATCTTTAAAAGAAAGTTCATGGAAAGATGGAGTTAAATGATGAATTTATTTTTATGCAGAAAATTTTGAAATACACAGCTTGTTCATAACATGCATTTTTAAACAATTTTTTGAATGCCTATTGTATGCATGGATGTTTACACTTTCCTTGCACCAAAATAAACTTATTTTAAATTACATTTTCCATGAGGCTTTGGAAGTCCCCTTTTAGGTTGCATTTTCTTAATCATCTGCCATTTCACAGATAAGGAAATGAAACCTTTGTCAAATAAACAGCTTGCCCAAGGTTATGGTATTAGTTGATGGCACAAATGGAATTTGATTCTGGCTTCCAGGTCTTCTTAAGCACTTCATTGTCATGCCTATATCTTTTTTTAAAAAAATTATTTGACTTATTTTTGATTTTGTAAAAGAGACCAATAATAGACACTTCCCTCAGCTTCTGGGAAGATCCACAATTCTATTTTAAATGTGAAGAGATCCTCATAATTACCTTTGGTCATAGAGACCTGTTAACTTGCATCTAATGGAGCAAACTCCCAGCGTCTAGTGCATGCTTCTTTTATTAAACTTTGAAACTTTTCTAAACACTAAAATAAGTGAGAAACAGTTGTTCAAAGGAACACAGAGGAAGAGCAGAGGGTTTTTATCTGAAAAGAAAAATTGCATTTCGTGAATGTATAGGCTACTGCTTTGAAGTTATTTTTATCCAGCTATCTGTTGGGGAACTTCTTAACCTCAGCTTCATTTTTAAGACATTGATACGTTGGTCTCGGATGATGCCAAGGGGCAGATGAGGAGGAAGAGCTAATGAGCATCATATCTCATGTCCTGCCCCCACGCCCCATCAAGTCACAGTGTCCCAGGCCAACCCATGCACTTGCTAAGGGTGAAGAGAGGAGAGGTATTCTGGGGGCTGAAAGGGAAAGGTAAGTGTGGGGCAGGGCGTTAATTTGCAGTTTCATCTATTAGGGAAGTTATGGGGGAGTTCAGTTGACTGACTATTGAAAATTGCTAAGGGAGCCTGTGGGAGGTTTTTCTTTCTCTATTTGCAGAAATAAACATCACTGCCTAATTAAGTGTCAGGCAGCACATTCAAACAGTTCTCCCTGATAGGGGTGGGTTCCTATGGGAACAGTCCCCTCCAGGAATAATGATTTCTCCTCCTGCTCCAGGTGCACACTGCCTCTGGCAGAGCTGGACCAAGGGCAGAGTAGGTTAGGCCTGCCCTTGGCTTGCTTTGGAGTCTCAAGGGCCTTCTTGGAGAGGAGTCGTAGTAGAGAGGTTGATAGGTGGGGTCTGGGGTCAGACAGACAGGGTTCAAATCCCAGCCAGCTCTCCTATACCTATGTGATCTTGGGCATGTTTATTCATCTACTAAAGGGGGATATTGATCTATTCTTGTGGGGTTCCAGGTTCAACTAAACAGTGATATAAAGCACTTGGTACATAATAAATTCTCAGTAACAGGAAGGAAGAGCCAGTGCCCTTGGAGCAAACTGAGGGAGTCAAGCAGGCATTGCAGCCTGTAGCAAGTTTCTGGAGAAGTAAAAAGGCTCAGGTGCTGGGCAAAGAAAACTGCTCCTCTGAGACAAGTGTGGGGCGGTGGAGGCAGGGATGGGACAGTGTGGCACAGTGGATATGGCCGTTAGCTCTGGAGCCAGGCAGCCAGATTAGCAAGATGACCTTGAGCCACCACACAGCCTCTCTAGGCCTGAGAGTATTTGTCTGAAAACAGGACCAGCAATGTACCTAACTCGTACATACATAATAGGTCTTCCTTCCATGTAGCCACTCTTGTTAGAAAGGTGTAAGGAGCTCCAGGCCTGATTCCCACCTTAGGGATGCAAATTGGCATCTTGCCAAGGGGAAGTTTTCTTGCTGTCAAACATTGTCTTTCTCCAGTTAGGTTCACATTCATGGTGCCACCCGTTCCTCCTGTGAGTCCCACAGAATAAACAGGATGTGTGTTAGGGGCCTGATTCTTTCTCTTGCTGAGATGTCCTTCAAGGAGATGTCCTTCAAGGCCAGGTGAACCTTCAAGCATCTGAGCTTCCTTATTCTCACTTGGATTTTCTCCAAGCAGCCCGGATTTACTGACCCCCGCTGGGGGCTCTTGATGTTAACTGGGGGCATGTTAATAATTGTGAAAAGTTACTTACAGTCTTCCTTAAGACATAGACAGAACTTAGTTTTGCCCCAAACTGGGCTCAGTCCATGGCCATGCTACTCAGGTCCCAGAGCTCCCTGGACATACTTTGCCACATTGTTTCTCTCTGCAGTGTTGGGGGTGAGAGTATCTCAGTGCTTCCCAGAAGAATACAGACACTTTTCCCTCCAGCCTCGGGAAATAGAACATTTTCACCACCAGGATAGTTCCGTGAGATTCAGTCGCCTGCTGCCCAGCAATTTTACTTTCAGCAGAGATCTATGTGTGTTTCTAGGTTTTATAAGCTACATGGGATTCACTGAAGGAACAGAAACTCTAAGCTCATAAATGTCAGCAGTTATAAATCTTTGTAGCATGGAAGGCATCTGGGTTGGAAAAGAAGGAACACTGACTGAGGAGTTAGAGGGTCTCAGCCACTTCGGGGGCAAATGACTTCCCCTTTCAGGGCCTCAGTTCACCCAGCTGTGAAATGGAGATAAGGACAGTAATTATCAAAGGGTTGAAGTAAGCAGGGTGGCATGATGTGGTAGGCTTGGCCTGATGCTGGATGCAAAGCTGTCTCTAAATGGTTAGCCACTTTAAAGCATGTTTTTGGTTCAGTATGTCAAGAAATTTCTGAGAACTTCCCTCCATGGAAAATGAAGAGAGTTGTGGATCTTC
Organism: Lepus europaeus; assembly: GCF_033115175.1. NCBI lineage: Eukaryota > Metazoa > Chordata > Mammalia > Lagomorpha > Leporidae > Lepus > Lepus europaeus. Next base: position 110,902,999 of record NC_084830.1, on the reverse strand, counting down.
CCTCCTTGCCAGTTCACCAGTTATCCTTGTTTATGTAGATAAGTTCTGGAAGGTCCTGTCCTAGTTTCAAATGGATTTGATGTGGCCACAAGTGCCATCAGTCAGTGTTGAAATCGAGCTCATCCTTTTCCCAGGGCTCAGACGCCCAGGGAGCTTTCCAGTGAGAGGAGCATGGTCCCCCTTCACGCAGGTTAGCCTGACCTGCCAGGGGTCATAGGTGTCCACATGTGGCCACCTTTTGTGACTCATCCTAGGGGGTGGGGACCCACAAGGGTCCATTGGAGAATCTGATGATATCTGGTGAGAGGTATGGAATTTTTACCACCAGAATGCCCAGTATTGCCATTTCAGGGACTGGGCCTCCAAAACAATTCTGATGTCACCAAGAGTCTTGGAATTGGAGGTTAAAAATCAGTTGGGCTGATGTAGAAATCACACATTAGCGGTTTTCCAGTGAACCTAGTTTAGATCTTCTTTGGGGGCCACAACTGCTGGAGTGAGCAGAAACACGGAGACTGCTAGGGGCTGATGTGTGTTATGAGAAGATAATTCCTCAGTCCTCAGCGCCTTTCTGAAACCATGGTGGAGAATAACTCTCCGACACAAGTGTGCGTGCGCGATTGCTGGCTGTCCATTCTGAATGCTCTCCCCACATTTCTGTGCAAAGCCAACTTGGACTCGTTCTTCAAGATCCTCACCTGTCATTACCTCCAAGAAATCTTCTCTAAATACCCACTTGTGGTGCTTAAGTATCCCTCTGCTGTACCCCACAGTGTGTGTTTCCAGGTCCGTCGTATCCTTGCAGTGCTGTTGTGACTTGTGTGCTTGTGTGGTTTCCTATCACTAACCCACAAGCTCATGTCAGGTTCAGTATGTGCCCAATTCCCATATCCTGGGTGCCTAGCACGGGAATGGCACCCACACATCCTCCCTTATTGAGAGCTGAGCCTGGCCCCTTGCTCCCAGCCCTCTCCGCCACATGTATCTCTGCACCTCTCCCCTTGCCCAGAAAACTCCCCCTCCCTCCCTCAGTGTGTTAGCATTAGAAATCCATCAGAAGTGTTGCTGCTTGGCTGATCTGAGCCTGTTTGTAAACTTTGTGCACATTCAGACTTAGCAAACAAATAGGATTAATAAGATTGGCAGTGTGCAGTGACTCCGAGGCTGGTTACTGTTTACAATAAGGCAGCCATGTCAGCGCCCGGCGCGCTCCAGTGCCTTTTAGAATGGAAGTAACAGAATTTCTGTAATTAAGCAGCTGTCACTCCCAGGGCCAGGGATCCTCATATATGAATCTGAAAAGGAGAGGGGCCATGATATGGACTTGGAGAAGGTTAAGGAAGGAAGGATTATCTCTGGCTGTAAAGCTGGCCTTGGCCTTGGCACCCAAATTACCCAAGTATAGAAAACAGCAATTCTCTAATGTTTTCTCTTTTTGTTTTTGTTGGGTCAGAATGCAATTTGTGTGGGAGCTGGGGACAAGCCCATGAACGAGTATCGCTCTGTTGTGTATTATCAAGTCAAACAGCCACGTTGGATGGAAACAGTCAAGGTAATGATAATTAATAACAATAATAACAATGATCATAGAGCTAGCTCCTAGAATGAAATAGGCAGTGTTCCAGGGATTTGTCTAAATAATTCTTTGGTCACCTGCTACCACCCTATGATGTTTGTACTAGCATCACCCTCACCTGATACAGCAGGAACTTGTGGCACAAGCCACAGGTAAGTAGCTGGCCCATGGCCACCCACTAGCAAATGTTGGAGCTGGGGTTCAAACCCGAGAGTCTGGCTCTGGGGCTGTCCTCATCACAGCTCCCTAAAGGAATGGGAAATAGATTGGAACAACTGGCATTCTTTCCCTTTCTGCGAGTATGGTGGAAGGTAGTTGAGGTAGCTGTGAGCATGGACCCTGAACCTAGTGGGTCTAGGTTCATAGTCCAGCTCTGCTGTTCACTGACTGTTTGACTTTGGGCACATCTCTCAACCTCTCTGTGCTCTGGTGTCCTTGTCTCTAAAAAGGGAGAAATAGGACTGTGCAGATGAAAGGATTCAATCCACATAACCCTGTACAAAGAGACGTGACAATACTTAGCAATTTTCTTAGTCTAGAAAACCATACTGGGTCTGACACTTCTCCAAGTGCCCCTCCAACGTGGGACCCCAGCCTGTTTTGAGCCAGTCCTCTGCGAGGTGGTCATGTTCATCATGGTAGACAGCTCTGGGCCTGCTCTATGTAGCCGAGGGAGGAGGGAAGGAGAGGATGCCGTCGTTCCAAATGCAGTGATGTAGTAGGGATGCAGTCTCCCTCGAGGTCCTTCTCAGGCCACATTGCTTCCACAGAGTGTTCTGTGGAATACTAAGTGGTGTTTCATTAAAATAATGTTCCCTGCTCAAAGAAATGTGAGAAATGCTGAGGAATGCGCAGAAGTTTGGATGTCCAAAGGCTTCTGTATTTCGGGTTCTCAGAACTTTTCAATGTAAATGTGCTCTGCAGATCTACAGAAAGAGAGCACAGACCATTTCCCAAGCCTCATTGCCCATAGAGCTTTATCTTTTTTCCTTAGCATCCTTTCCCAGGCCTGGTATCTTGTTATGAACATCTTTTGGAAAATCCTTGTTCTAAGCCAAGCAGAGGGCAGGCTTGATGGACTGAGGTGATTGTGAATAATGAATCATAGCTCGTGTTTTGTCTAACTCAGTTCTGGGGCCAATTATGAGCATACTAACGGGAGGGATGTAGACTGGCAGAAAGAACCATTTTTGTCTCTGGGTTACTGTAGAAGTTACCATCCATAAGGGCTTAGGGTTGTTTGAGACACTCCCTGGATCTGAAGCAATGCTCTAGCAGGTGTCCAGTGGGGATGTTGGGCAGTAGAAATGGAGGCACAATGGGTGAGTGCCCTGGTTCTCCTGATCACCTTTCCTTGGTCCAATGTGAAAATGTCAGGTGGTGGATGGTACTGAGCCCATCAAGCTATGTCATTTTCCCAGCAGTAAGGAGTGACAGAGCTTTCAAGCAAGCAGATGACAGGAAGCCATCCTCTTTGGGGTGGTTCTGCAGATGGAAATGGCATTGACCACAAACATTCACATTACTAGATCATTGTCCCAAGCAGAAAAGAATATCTTGCATTGCAATAAGAATTTGGAATTAATTCATTGGATAGTGAAGCCTGATCATAGTTCCACGTATTTCTGCCTTATAATTAGTAGCATTCTTTACTTCCCTGTGCTGTGACTCCAAACTCAAGATTTGCATATAACTTCATTTTCTGTGATAGCTATTAGAACCCCAATGGTTTTGCTTTGCCACATATATTTCTAGTGTACTCAGTGGGTCTCCCCAAACTTACTCTCTTTAAAATGATGACCTGCCAAGCTTCGGAGCTGACTTTCTCTTTTCTGTGCTCTTTGTAGTCTTTTGGTCTCCAGTTAGGCCTCTTTGTTAGCCCTTGCCACCTGGCAGTTATGGGTCACCCCATGTGGTTACAGGGACTCTGCCTTGCATCAACAGGACCAATGCCTCAGATGGTGTAGCTGCTAACCGTTAACTATTTAACATCCAGTGAAAGGTTGAATTGGACTGGAGTGGCACATGAGGCTCTGAAATGCAGACAGTATGGTAGACATTCTCAGGCTTAAATTTCATTTTATGTAATAGAAAGTACCCCAAAGTATACATTTGTTTTGGCTTTCAATAGTCATCTGTACTGGGCAAACTCATCCCTTTTTAAAATTAAAGTGGTTTTTCTCACAGGTAGCTAAGCTGCTGTGCATTGGCCTAAATTGCACATTGCAGAAGAGCTATGAGGCTTTGGGAGGTGGGGCAACCCAGAGTCAAGCCAAAAGCATCTCCATCAATGATGTCAGCAGACTCACTGGACAGTGCTTCTGGGTGACCAGGTGGTGATTGTCCTAGCTCAGTATCCTCAGAAGAAAAGTATCCAGACAGGTCAATCAAGGATAGTATGCACCCTAGGGTTTTTTTGCCCCAATATTATTGGATTAGAGCATTTTTATTAATTTGCATAAATGAGAGTCCTCGAGCAACCCCCTTCTTGGTCATTGTTAATTTGCTAAGCCCTTCTGCAATTGCCAGAACTCCTGGAGTGTGTAAGGAAAATGTGCATTGTGCAGCTTGCAGTGCATCACATCTTGTGCTAAAGTTATGTGACTTTTATATCAATTTGGGGAGATTCATTTTTCCTCACTATAATTTACAGACCTCTTTTCATTGGCTGGGGATGCAATTTGCCAAATGGATTACATTTGGTCCTTTATTTTCTCTTCATAGCTAGTTCTTATGTAATTTATTTACAGTTCATCAGGCTTGATGGATAGGGAGTAAATCAGCATGCATCTCTCAGTTAAATAGTCAGATTGCCTTTGGGTGGCTAGGTGGGGTGGGCTGGAGTGGGTCAGTCCTTTAACTCTTTGTCTTCTGAGCTCTGGTTTCTTCCTGCTGAGGTGGCTGTCCCTATTGAAGACATGCAGAGGATCCACCTGCGATTCATGTTTCGACATCGGTCATCCCTAGAATGTGAGTACCCAACCAAATGGTGTCTCAGCAGCTCCCCTATGGGAGAAGAATGGGGCAGCTGGATAGCCTATGTATTGTTTCCTTTCCTGACCTCACAATGCTCTTTGCAGCTAAAGATAAAGGAGAAAAGAACTTTGCTATGTCCTATGTGAAGCTGATGAAAGAAGATGGAACCACTCTGCACGATGGATGCCACGACTTGGTTGTCCTCAAGGTACCAGGAATTGGGACTAGCTCCGCAGTGAGAGAAGTTCAAGAAGTGAAAGGGCAATGGCAGGACTTCTTAGTGGCTGACAACTAGAACCCCAGAGTCACACATGCTAGAGTTTACCAGCTGTGTGACTTTGAACAAAATCTTAACTTCCTTGTTTCTCTCTTTCCTCATCTGTGCGCTCTCAGTGGATGGTTGTGCGGATCATAGGAGACAGTACATGTAAATTTGACCATTTCTGGCACATAGGAAGTACACTGTTACCTACAGAAATGGTCTCTACTCTGGAGGGGTGTGTGAGAGACCTGTAAGAAACATGTAAGAGAAGCTTCAATGGAGCTAATGGGAAAATGAGGATCTGAGACTCTGGTCCTACTGCTGACTGTATCTGGAATCGTGTCACATGTCTTCCTAGGCCTCAGTTTCCTTTTTCTTAGTGGTAAAGGCAATATTTATGACATCCTAGTGAGATACCCTATATGAAAGAGCCATGCAAACTCTAAAAGCTGCATTGATGTCCACCATTATAATTTTTATCATCATGAGATGTAGAGTATTTTTGAAAAGTAGGGATGAGTTTGCCTGATCTTACCTGTAAGTTTTATCATACTCTGTCTTATTGAATTTGTTGCACCTGCATGGAGGCAAAGCAGATGGCTATGAGATAACGCAAGATTATGTGGTCAGCATAGGGAGCAAACCCTTGCTCTTGGCTTGCTTAACCTACTAAGCTAAAATTACACCTTTGCTTGTGGTGTGCATGGCAAACACACTCTAATCACCTGATTCTCTTCTCTGAGTCTTCCTGATTTTTCCAGAAAACACCCTTTCTTCTACACAGAGTCTGTTTTTCTCAGTTATCCCACACTGGGGTGGTTCTCAGCTTGGAAGCCATTCTTTCCCAATGTATTAGGAACTCCTTGAGAGCAAGACGTCCAGTCAGAGTCACATTTTTTGGTTTGTTTGTTTTGTTTTACTTATCCTTATTAAGGTTCAGTTCCCCTTCTATAATCTGAGGACGATGACAGCATCTGCACCATATGATTTTTGTGAGGCTTGTGAAGTGAACTAAGACACTGAAAGCACATGGTGGGCTTGACATAGTGATGCTTGCACCTCATTTGGGCTCCAGTTTGAGATCCGGCTGCTCCACTTCTGATCCAGCTGTCTGCTCATGCACCTGGGAAAGCAGTGGGAGATGGCCCAAGTGCTTGGGCCCCTGCACCATGTGGGAGACCTTGAAAAAGCACTATGCTCCTGGCTTCTGTCTGGCACGTCCCAGCCACTGTGGCCATTTGGGGAGTGACCCAGCAGATGGAAGATCTTGCTTTCTCTCTCTCTCTCTCTTGCTATAAATCTGCCTTTCAAATAAAAAAAAAGTCTTTAAAAAAGTTTAAAAAAAAAGGAAGAAAGCACTTGGTGCAGTTCCTGGTGCAGAGTAAGGACTCAGTAACTGTTGTCTCGTGTAGTGCCTACCTCTAATCATTTGTTTCACCTGCCAAGGCACTATGTGTCTCTCACTCTGCTATGTGCTCTCCATGCAGTGTGCCATTTAGTCTGCTCAGAAAGTCTAGGTGGTAGAGAATATAATTATCCTCAATTTACTCATTAGAGTGAAAAATGGAACACAGAGAGGCCAGGGATTTTGATAGATTTGTGAATGGTAGAGTAGGGTCTGGATCCTAGGATACTCTGATCTCAAGCCTTTACTATTAACTTCTATTTTAAGCTGGGTTCCTTGGTGGGTATGTGTGATGATCTCAAAAAGAAATTAGAGTGGATTAAAAAGTCCTGTCTGGGAATCTTCAGTTTCCTTTTTCTTTTGGTTGCTAATCATGGAATTCCGCTGATTGGTCAACCCCTTTTCCATTAGTGTAGCTTTGGATTCTCTCCTGTTCTGTGGAGAACCAGCCGTGCCTCACCAGCTTCTCTGATGACTTACCTCACTGTTTCTGACTCTGCCTTGTAATTTGGCTCCTGCAAGCTCCATGTAACCTTGGACTTGGAGCTTTGGCTTGGGGCAGCAACCGAAGTGTTATTTCCAGGGGGACAGCAAGAAGATGGAGGATGCCAGCGCTTATCTGACTCTTCCTTCTTATCGACACCACGTGGAGAATAAGACGACCACCTTGAGCAGAAGCTCCAGCAGTGTTGGGGGGCTCTCTGTCAGCTCCCGAGATGTTTTCTCCATTTCCACCTTGGTGTGTTCCACAAAGCTCACCCAGAATGGTAAGGAAGCCATTGAGCATTGTGTCCTGTGTGTACACCTGTGTAAGCATTGGTCACAAGCACCAGGAAGTCGTTATGTGGGCAGTTGAGGGCTGTTAACAGTGCTTCTGCTTGTCTGGACTCTATTTTAGTGGGCTTGCTGGGTTTGCTGAAATGGCGTATGAAGCCTCAACTGCTACAGGAGAATTTAGAAAAATTGAAGATTGTAGATGGAGAAGAAGTGGTGAAGGTTAGTGGGGCATTGTTTTGTTTATACTCACCCACAAGTATCAAACTTGGAATTAGGGGTGGCTCCTCCAGAGGGAAGAAATTGGATGAATTTTTCTCTGACAATGGGACACAGTGCTGTCATGAAGAGTCTTTGTTGGGAAATCCAGGGAATTGACTTGGTTCTGTAACACTGAATGTTAAGCTGCAGAAAATTATGGCTGTGTGGAGTCTCTGGGAACAGAATGCTCTGGGTGTAGATCCCAACTCTGCCAGTTGCCAATTCTACATGACAACATTATGAATGTGGCATACGTCTCAGTGTTGTTATGAGCAAGGTGATAAAATTTGAAAATTACTCAGCGTAGTCTTTTACCCAACAAATGAACTAAAGCATATGAATACAAAATTCAATAAATAGTGTTAATTATTTTCACTGTTGTATGTTACTATATATGGATGTATGACCTCTTAGTATTGCATGCACATTATTGTTAGAAATAAAAAATATTCTTGGTTCCTGCTGCTTGGAGAGCATTATGTATTAAAGATGAGAAAGAAAAAGACATCAGGGCTTACATTTTAAGTGAAGCAAGCAGAAAACAATGCATGTGTCAGGCATATCATTGCATTCACATGATGGTGGTGAATATAAAGTGTCTGAAGTGCAGGTCTAATTAAAGCAGCCCTCCTCTCAGCACTATGAATTGGGACAAGTGTTTCCCAGTGGTCCTGGTGATCTTGTTTCCATCAGGAACTTGGTACAGCTAGAGACTCTGAAATTAAACATCTCTATGTGGTAGCTCTGTGTTTTGAGGAATTGTAGGAAATATTGACCCATCCCTTAGGAGGGACGGGAATCAAGTTTTACTTAATTGCCAGTACCTAGAGAAGCAGTGGTGGAATTTCCAGATCAATGTTGTAAATGGGCACTCTAGACCCATGTACCGGGTTCAGCAATAGCAGAAAATTCTCCCCCCTCCAATACCCCTTTGTTGAGGGCTGTTGCTTTTGGGCAGCTTGGAGAAGTCATCTGGAGGAATTCCATAGACTCCCCTTTTACTTCTTGAAACAAATTTGTTGTTGAAGAAAAATAAACTTATAATAAAACAGGTACAGAGCACTTTACTTAAGAGTACAACTCAATGGATTTTTATATACATACATACTCAAGTACCCACTACCCTGGCAAAGAACATTTTTAGCACTGCAGTTAATTCCTTCATACGCCTTCTTATTCATTGACCCCGCCCCCCCCCCCGAGGCCAACCACAAGGCTGACCACTTTCACCAGAAATGGAATTTTTCTGCCCTTGAATTTCATAAAAATAGAATAATAATATTTATTCTTTGTTTAGCTGATTTTATTCAACATTACTGTTTATGAGGATCATCTTCATGGTTGTGTGTGGAAGTAGTTTGCTCTTTTGTATTGTGCTGGATTCTTGTAGTGTGACATGGCCATGATTAATGCACCTGTTCTATTGTTGGTGGACAACTTGGACAACTGTGTGACATCAAGCTCTGGCTCTTGTGAATAAACTTGGTCTAGATTTCTTAAACACGGCATGAGGTGGATGTGTGTGCTCATACTCTTGGATGGATACTTAGGAGGGGGACTTCAGTGTCACCTGCACTCATTCTCAGTAGCACCTTTATTGTTGTATCTAGTTCCTCCAAGACACCCTGGACGCCCTCTTCAACATCATGATGGAGCATTCACAAAGCAATGAGTATGACATCCTCGTCTTTGATGCTTTGGTAAGAAAGAGGGAAGTTGTTTTGTGACACTAGACATTATTGAGAGGCAGAGGTACAGACAGAAAATAGAAAGAGATAGAGCATTCCTGTCTGCTGGTTTACCCCCAGAATGCCTGCAGTGGCCTCTAGCTGGGGCTGAAACTGGGAGACTAGAATTCAACCCAGGTCTCCCACATGGGTGTCAGGAACCCAATCACTTGAGCTATCATCATGGCCTTCCAGGGGCTGCATTAGCAGAAAGATGGAACCGGAAGCTGGAGGTGGTTTTTGGACTATGGGCATTGTAACTACTGGGCCAAATGTCTGCCTGTTCCTAATGTGCATTTTACTATGAGAATACTAAGAACTTGTAGCTCTTGTGGCCCACGAGAAGCTTTTATGGTGGTACATCCTCAGATATTTCTCTCCACATGGTCTCTTCTTCTTCTCCCTGTCACAGCTCAGGTTTTCTCAGTGTCATCCCAAAATAAACATTAGAAACATGCATATTAAGGTTATCAGTGATCAATACATTTGTAATGTATTCACTTCTTATGTCAGGGATGTTTGCATTTTTAAAGAGATTGCTTGGAGACAACTGTGGTTAAATCAAGTGCTTCCCAGAAAGATTCCCCTATAGCACAAGCCCTATAGGAAAGAGGCTTCATGACAAAAAGATCCTTTGATGAAAAGACCTAGAGAGTTGCTTCTCATTGTATTTCCCTCTTGGAGATTCACACTGCACTTGAGTACTCCTATGTTCAACTCTCTACAAGGTCCTGCAATCAAGAAGGCAGGCTGATGATGATGATTGAGATTTCTCAAACTCGTTTGACCATGGAATTCTTTTAACTTACAACACCATGAAACACACTTCATGAAACACATTTTGGGAAAAAACCATCTAAAAGAAAAGGACTAAGTGTATATTAGTGTGCTAACGCCTGGGAAAATGTGCTAACTCCTGGGAAAATGAGTTTTGATAGGGGTTCAATTATGTCAAGTAAATACAGTTACCTGCCATGAGTTTGGCCTGAAAATACTCACTTCTTGCTTCTTCTACAGATCTACATAATAGGACTCATTGCAGACAGGAAGTTCCAGCATTTTAACGCTGTTCTGGAGGCTTATATCCAACAGCATTTCAGTGCTACTTTGGCTTACAAGTAAGTAACTGTTCATGGGAATTTCTTGTCCAATTCTGGCTTTCTCTGCTGGGATGCAGAGAGCATCCCTGCGTTGGAAGTATTGAGCATTTTCTTTTTGTCATAAGTCTGTGAGAGTTCTACTTTTTCTGGCAAGACCCAAACCAGGCCTACATTATTTGGAGTTCAATAAGAATATGCAAAACCTATAGGTTGGAATGAATACTTTATGGTATTGAATGGAATTATTCATTCTTTCATTCAGTCAACCATGATTTAATGAGCAGTTACTTGTGGTAGATACCAGGACTCAAATGCTACCAAGGAAGAGGAGGGAATTCACTTGCCAAGCAGCCTGGTTTAGTTTGGGTGTAGGCAACTGAGGACTAGTGATGGGAGAGGATGCTGGAAGGTTTGGTGGTGCCCAGTTCGTGAAAGAGCCCTGAAAGGCAGTCAGGTGGTTTAAAGTCTATCCTACTAGTAATGAAGAAACGTGAGGAACTTCTAAGCAAAGGCCCCCTGATATTACAAGAACATTTTCTATCGATGGAAAATGCTCAAAAAGACAGCCGCCAGCACTATTCCCACTCATAGCATATTTGTGACTAGTTTTCCTCATCAAAAGAGATTATTTTCCTAACTGATTTTTCCTTTTCTGACTTTTTGATGAGCAGGAAATACTTATTCATTCCCTGTAATAAATACAATTTTTAAGCTGAGTTATTTTTATGCTTGCAAATGACTGACTGAGCGTGGCTTTACCACCACCTTTAACCTTTGATTGAATGCTTTATAATTTACTGAGCAAACTAATTACCATGCTGAGAGCTAGAAAGAGATGTATTTTGAAAATATTATCACTTATTCAAGGAAGCTGATGACAGTGCTGAAGACTTACTTGGATACCTCCAGCAGAGGGGAGCAATGCGAGCCAATCCTGAGAACCCTGAAAGCTTTGGAATATGTGTTCAAGTTCATTGTTCGGTCGAGGACGTTATTTTCACAGTGAGTGCTTGTTATGTAAGAGTGATTGATTAACTCTGTACTAGCTATGGGATGAAACGGTATTTGTATTGTAGGAGGAATCCCTTAAAAAATTACAACCAGCTGTCTGTCAAAAACAATTTAAAATCCAAACTAGAAAGTGATGTGTATTTGATAATTATGCCCTCTAAAGTCATTTGGAGGGAAAACAAAAGAAACCTTAGCATGGTGCAGAGTTATGTTTCATCTGACAAATGTGATCTGTGATTTGAAGGTCTTCTGCATTTCATTTAATGACTTTCCTTTGATTTGAGACCCACTGAAAATTTTCCGGGAATCTCTATTCAATGTTGGAGGAACCAGGATGTGGAAAGCAGAGCTCAGGTGTTTTGGCTGAGTAGGTTGTATGCGGCAGAAGGGTGTTTGCAGTTGACCTGTGTGTTCTTGAGATCCTGACAACCAGTGAGTGAACTGATATGTTAGAGAACCTAAAGAGATTTTGATGGCCACCATCACAAAGGTTATGCTATTTGAAGGACTTTGGAGATGGAGGCATCCAAGTACAATCTACAAAGGAATAATTTATGTTTCTCTTGACTGTAAGGCCGTGTTAGGTAGAGGATCGACTGGGTATTTGAACAGGCCAATTGTATGTGATGGGGAAGAAGAAAAACCATACTTGCAATGTATTGTCTGAATTCTTATTGGTGCAAATTAGGTACACTCACCTGGAATTGACTTAGGGAGAAACAGGGCTTTATTTTACTTCATAATAATAAAGACTCCAACGGATGTACTGGATTCAGGTATGGCTGATTCCACATGCTCAATGTCATCAAGATATCTGTCTTTCTTGATCTTGACTGTGCTTTCCTTCTATCAATGGCCTTCTGAGGCCACTAGAAGCCATAGATTCCTATTTTATTAGCTGAAGCAACCCCAAGTTCTTTGTTATCCTGGCAAGACCTATGCCAAGAAGTGTCTTGGGAAATATGCTGAGGTCATAATGATATAGTCTGGCCAGAGGGATAAGTAGGCATCTTGATTAAGTATAGACTGTGTTGGAGGAGCGACTTCCCAAAGGAAAGTTGAAGTCTGTAACCAACATTTTGATTGTGACAATGAATGAGCTAACAAAGCTTCAAATATTTATTTATTTATAATTCATTTGAATGGCAGAGGGAAAGAGTGGGAGAGAGAGATTCTCACATCTAGTGGTTCACTCTCCAAATCCCCAGGAGCTTGGAACTCGGTTCTGGTTTCTCGCCTAGATGGCAGGGACCCAAACACTTGAGCCATCACTTGCTGCCTCCCAGGATGCACATTAACAGGAAGCTGGCATGGGAAGCAGAGCTGGAACTCCAACCCAGGCTCTCCTGTATGGGATGCAAGTGTCCCAAGTGTCATCTAAATGGCTCTGCCACACGTCCTCCCTGCTACAGCTTTATACTCAACGAGGCATCTGAAACATATAATCGTTTAGGATTCTTCTAAAACACTCTTTGAAATTTCAGGTAATGATTAGGAAGATTTGTGTCTTTTTTAAAGATTTATTTGTTTATTTGAGAGGCAGAGTAACAGAGAGAGAGAGGTAGGGAGAAAGGTCTTCCATCTGCTGGTTCACTCTCCAAAAGGATGCAATGCCTGGAGTTGGGCTGATTTGAAGCCAGGAGCAAGGAGTCAGGAGTCAGGAGCTTCTTTCAGGTCTCCCACGTGGGTGCAGGGGCTCAGACACCTGGGCCATCGTCCACTGCTCTCCCAGACCATCAGCAGGGAACAGGATAGGAAGCAAAGCAGCTGGGACCTGAACCGGTGCCCAAATAGGATGCCTGTGCTGCTGGTGAAGGCTTAATCTACTATACCACAGCACCGGTCCCAAGATATGTGTTTTGAACCATGCCCCCAAACCAGTGTCATTTACTTTATTCTGACAGTGAAATATGTTTCAATTCCTCCGGTTTGTCCATCAGTAAGCTCTTAGAGTTTGAGAGATACTTGTCAATTAATTGGAAACCAATAGGGGATTCCTCTGGTTCTAAGACCTGAGTTTTCTTGGAGGAGTTAAAGGATTCAGATATCATCGTTCCAGATTAATAGGCAAAGATATCTTGTCCTATCTTCTCAGTGAGAACATTTCAGGTGTAAGAAAAAAGTGTCTTTTCTACTTATCATTTCTTCTCCCCTAGTCTTCTTTTTGATTTATTCTATTGTTCCTTCTCCTGCTTGACCTTCCCTCCCTGCTCTCCTCTTCCCTCCTCCCTTCCTCCCTTCCCTTCTTTCCTTCTCTCATTTCTCTCTTCCATCTACTGACATAAAGTGCCTTTTGTTTGCTTTCTTCTTCTCTGCCTGAAGGCATGTCATCTTGCAGAATCCCTAACTCTTCATTCGGTGTAAGCTCCATGCTGCTGGAGCATTAAATGACTTTGCCTTCTTGTGGAGTGGGGTGATCTGTTTTTCTTTGCTATATCCCCAGCCTAGCCTATGGAACATCATTGACATTTTGTCAGAAGAAATGTCTTGAAAGCAAACCAGGCCTAATCTTGAATTCTTTCTCATGGGTGACAATGTAGCATGAAAAGCAAATTTTTTAGGAGGAAATATGGGGATCACTGGGTAGGAGACGGGAGGCTCAAGGTATTTTGTGCATTCTAGACTCTTTAGTGATGATGTGTTTTCCAGTAAAGGCTCAAGGGCATTGGAAGCAAGTAGGGCTTTTCCCCATACCAAGGAGCATCTTACTTGGAGAACTAAACAGTAGAAGGTTCAGTGTTTTGAAGTTTGTAAGCCAGCTGGTAGGAAGTCAGAATAATGATCATTTTTGGGTTTATTGTGTCTGGTATTGTATTTCTATTTCCTTTTATTCCTTTGTTCTCTTTCTCCATGTGCATAATTGCAGCTGATGCAGCTCCCGTTATTTCTTCCCCTGCCATTCTCTCTTCGCACATGGGCATCCACAGGGGTTAGGACTTGTCCAATGCTCAGGATGCAGTTGGGTGGAGGAGGAGGAAAAGTTGACAAGTAGAATTACAGTTCCATTTCTTTTGGGGGGATGATTCATTTCTCTCTGTAACCAAAGAAAATGATTCCGTGTTCCTCTTTGTTATGCCACTGTCTCCTCGGAGTCTGGGACAGGTGTCTCTGATTGATTACATGTTTGGTCCGTAGCTGCAAAGGAAGCTGTTACAACGGATTCTAGCTTCTACCACAGGGAGGCAGTCTGGAAAATATGGAACACTTCTGAACTACAGTGAGTGTGTACAAATGGTGCTGGGTGGTCATAAATAGGACCAATATCCACGTGGCTTTTGTAGAATGACTTATACTGTGCATGCAGCGGAGTGCGGAACATTTCAGAAGGAGCTGAAGTGATTATCTTCTAGGGTTGAGCTTCTTTCAAAAGGCCCTTGCAGAGTCTGTAATCTAGAAGCTCAGACAGCCCGCTGTGCTGATCTCCAAGGTTTCTGAGCTTGTGGAATTACCTGCAGTCTGGAGCAGCCTGTGCTTTCCTGTTCCACCCACAAGCTCTCCTTCCCACTGGCTGGGCACATAGACAGACAAGGCTGCAGAGCTTCTGTACAGGTGGCTTTAGAGGCAATTTAGAGCGGTGGTCTATAGCCTGGTGCAGCAACCATCTTTGCTCCTTACAAATCTTAATGCTGCCACAGGCTTGAGTGCAGGAGGCAGCGTGGAGGAATGATTGTGAGCACAGTGTTCATGCTGGACAGACCTCAGAGGGAGCGAAACCCCTGTCCCTGTAAGTGCTGGCTTAGTGAGGGACCCGGCCTCCCCAAGCCTCATCTGTCTCTTGTAGAAATGGGAATAGACCAGCTCTTAGTGTTTCGAGGGTGAAATGGGAGTCTGCATACCCAGAATTTTATGCAGTGTCTTGTTCTTATTCCATAAGTGTAATAAATGTTAACTGGCACCATGTGTTCCCTGAGGAGAGAAAGCAGGATGCTTCTTATAAAATCTCAGATTTAAATTTTCAAGAGAAAGTTCCGGTGTCTTGATTCATGTTCAAAATTTGACTTGTTCATCATGCTATCGGAACCATTTCTAGCTGTTTATAGTTTGGGGAAATGGGAGTACTTCTTGCCACATTGTGTGCCTTTTGAAGGGACTTTTCTGACCTTATCAAGTACCTCATCTTATTGCTTAGTGTGGGCCCTGATTCCGTCTGCTGTCATTTCTCCTGGGGATATGGTCAGACCTCTTTGGCCAAAGCAGCTGCTGGGCCCAGTTCTGTACCTCCTGCTTGCTGTGCCTGTCTTTTCTTTGTATCATGCCTTTTTTTAAAAAAAGAATTTTATTTATTTATTTGAGAGGTAGAGTTCCAGACAGAGAGAGGGAGAGACAGAGAGAAAGGTCTTCCATCTGCTGATTTACTCCCCAGATGGCTGTAACAGCCAGAGCTGGGCCCATCTGAAGCCAGGAGCTTCTATTGGGTCAACCACGGGGCTGCAGAGGGCCAAGAACCTGCACCATCTTCTACTGCTTTCCCAGGCTGTTTTGGATCAGAAGAAGAGAAGCCGAACTTCAACTGGCTGCCATTTGGGATGCTGGCACCAGAGTCGGAGGCCCAGCCTACTACACCACAGCTCTGGCCCTGCGTGATGCCTTCTGCAGTTCTTGCTTCCACCTTCTTCTCTTTGTGATCCCTATCTGTTGGGATTGCTCTGCATCCATATACCTCTCCTTCCCCTCTCCCATCAACATCCCATTTGCCTTAAGAGAGGCTGTCAACTCAGGGGTTAAGGCTGAATTTGAATTCTTAGTGTGAATCCTACCATTCCTCTTTACCAGGGTTTATGACCTTGGCTACATTATTTCCTCAGTGAAACTCAGTTTCTGTGTGTGCAACACAGGCATAGCAGTGGCACCTGCCCTCAGGGGTGCTGTGCAGAGCGAACAAGCTGATTATGTTTTTGTTTACTGCATCTCTGTGTCAGCTGCACCAGGATACAAATCTCTGGATCTCAAGCACTGCTGGATCCCAAATCCTGGGGAGACTACCTGGTACAGAGCCGGCACTTGTTCACAAAATGAGATACCATTTGTAGCCCCTCTTCACAGAAAAGGACACACTCAAAGATCACATGGCTTCAGATTGCCAGAGGGGGGCCTTGCACTCTACTTCAACTGATTAAACAAATTTGAGAATGGGAACTTTTTCTGGGTTGTGCAGGTGTGGAGTCAGGCTAGCCACGAGAAGGGACTGTCCTGAGAGAGCAGTTCCAGCTGGGAAGGTCAGCTTTGTGGGTGCTGTCTGGGGCTGCTGAGAGGCCCAAGGCTGCATGGGTTTAGTTGCTAGATCACGTGGTACCCTTTCTCAATGCACTAGGAGTTCAGAAAGACAATGATGGCTTGGAACTGGAGTGGTAAAGCAAAGGCGTCCTTGCTGTTACGGCACAGCTAGGCTTTATTTCCAAGGAATGAATAAGGGAAAATTGGCATAGGGCAGGCCCAGTTAAACTCACACTCATTGGAAAGAGACGTGCACTCTGCATCTTGATGGGGAGCCACAGCATCTGGAAATGTCCTTCTGCTCCCCACCCTAATCCAGGAGCCAGGAAGGACTTGCACCTTGAGGTGCATGTACAGTGCTGCTGGCCTGTGCTGGGGATCTGTCACTTCAACATTACGAGCATCACAGGAACAAGGTTCACACCAGTAGTGGACATCTGCAGCCTGACTCATCTCACCTAGGACTGAAGTTCATGGCCAGTTTTCTAATTGCCCTGAGCAGCAAGGATCTGGACCCCGACATTAGCTCTCTGGTGCTTTCTTTTGCCTTTTTATTTTTCATCTTGCTTTATTCTGCCCCCGCCAACCTTCACTTGCACCCTCCCCACCTGGCCCCAGATCGGTGTCCTCTTCAGTAAAAACTAGTTCACCTCTAGGTCATGAATATGTTAGGTACCAAAGCTATCTGCATAAAGCTCAGGCATGCCCAGCGTAGCCTGTAGTCAGAGGGAATACGGAACCTTCTGCCTTTTTAAGCAAATAGGAATTTCACTCAAAGATCCTTGCCATTGTGATTTGTTTTCATTGTTCATGAGTGAATAAATATTAAGATGTGGTGATCTATTTGTGCTGAGCAGGGGCTGCAATGCCTGTCACATAGCTTTTCCTGTTTCTCCTGCATGGAAGCTGTTGCATGTGAATACTATTTATTGCTATGTAAGTGTCTGTTTTCAGTTTTGAATATAATTTCACGTTTTGATGACAGTAATGGCTCACTAAACTGCACAATTGCAGTTAATGGAATTATTTTATGATAACATTAACTTGGCATCAGATCAAGATGGAAGAGAAAACCATCATCAAAGGGATATTGTCAAATAGTTACTTGTCTTGAATTTATGACCTATTTTATGCTGCAGTGGTGAGGGGAGCTTGCAGCCTATTCCTCACAGACATTGAGGGTGTTTTGTCAAGAGTGAGGTGAGTTGCTGTTGTTATAGCATGAAATTGTGTATATGCATGAGCTTTTCAGTAATCCTCTTTTCTCTTTGTCTATGCAAATATTGGCAAACATTTATTAAGCACCTATTATTTGCTAGGGACCTGGTTAATTGGTAGGGGCTCTGAAATGAGGCCATCAGGCTAACTCAAGTAGTGGCAAGATAGTGGGCCAGATAGACAGGTAGGCTAGCATTTAAGCAGTTTACAGGGACAAGCAATGGTCAAAGGCATCCCACAACCATGGAAGCCTTCGAATGGTTCTCAGTGGTGACGGCAGACAGGTTTGACAAACTCCCCTTACGAGGACAAATAATTCTCAGAGGAGGGGATTCTTTAAACTGGCATTGAAAGGTATTGAAGAAGCCAGCCTGTTGGGAGCAAAGAGAATCCTGAATTCCTAGTACGACATATGGAACAGAACTTCCCACTGCTTCTGCTACTCTTAGATACAGTCTGTTGAGCCCCTCTCTTGTGCGTGGCCCTGCATCACTTTCCTCTCTCCCTTACTGAGTACTCACAACCACCTGCGATGTTTAGGTGTCACTATGTTCATCATACAGCAGAGGAAATGGATGCTCGGAAAAGGACAGACCGTGACTTCAGGTCACAGAGCTGCCTGCTGGCCGAGATCCAGCACTCAAGCCTTGCTTCGTTGCACCATGCTGTTCCCACACTTGAAGAGCACGTGTGTGGAGTGCGGGTGAAATTGTTCTGGAGAGGTGAACTGAGGCTTGACTGTGAAACACCTTGAATGCCAGAGCAAGGAGCTTCAGTTCATCCCCAGAGCTGGAGGTTTTGGTGCAGATGTTATGCTTTGTACTTAAGAGCACAGAGTGAACATCCTAGGGCGGGAGCATACAGATCATCAGGGTCAGGTGAAAGTATTAAAGTTTCTTATTGGAGTAGTGCTGTGGCGCAGTGGGTTAAAACCCCTGTTTGCAGCACCAGCATCCCATATGGATACTGGTTCAAGTCCCGGCTGCTCCACTTCCAATCCAGCTTTCTGCTATGGCCTGGGGAAGCAGTAGAAGATGGTCCAAGTCCTTGGGTCCCTGTACCCATGTAGGAGAACCAGAATAAGCTCCTGGCTCCTGACTTCAGATGGGCACAGCTTCGGCCGTTGTGACCAATTGGGGAGTGAACCAGTGGGTGGAAGACCTCTCTCTCTCTCTCTCTCTCTCTCTCTCTCTCTCTCTCTGCCTCTCTGTAACTCTGCCTTTCAAATAAATAAATAAATCTTTAAAAGAAGTTTCTTTCTTTTATCCAAAGTTGAAGAAGTTAAACCTTATAAACATTTAAGATAGTGTGTATGAATTTCATCTATAAATGAATGAGCAACTGGAGAGTCCTGCTTTAAATTTTGTTTCTAATAGGAGCAGTTGGGAAACTTGCTTTTGGCCATGGGGAGCCATTGAAGATATAAAGCAGGGGGTTTACATGGTTAGGTTAACATTTTTCAAAGATGCTGAGAAAGAAAGGTTCGTGGGCTGAAGGTGGTATGGGAGAGGGAGAGGCTGTGGGTTGAGAGCAGTGGTGAGGCTACTGCAGTAGTTCTGGCAGGATGGCCTGATCGAGGGTAGTCACAGTGGGGCTGATGGAGAGTGAGGGAACAAGGTGGGGTTTACAGATGTAGGATTTCTAGATGTAGGATCAAATGTGGGAGTAGAGCTAAAGGACGGGTGCGTCAGCTGATCTGACAACAAACTTTCTGGTCTGGTTGATCACACATTGCAGAAGCGAAGCACATAATGGATACAGGGGAGAAGCTGGGTTTTATAGGGGATGCGATTTGGGACACATAAAGTTTGAGGTGTTTACTGGCATAGGCAGATGGAAATGTATGGCAGACACTTAGATACAGATTTGGAGTTCAGGAGAGTAGAGAATGGACATGGAGTTTTAGTAGAAATTGATTCAAAGGGTTATTTGAAGCTATTGCACAAGGTGTGCAATGCTGTAAAACTCAGGATGAAAGCTAGGGAATTAACTCATTGAAGGGCAAAGGAAGAGTCCTGGTGAAGGCTGGGTCAGGCACATAGGAAAAAAAGCAGGAAGGATTGGCCTTACAGAAGCCAGGGAAGGAAGCATTTTAAGGAGGAACTGCCTGCAATATGGCTGCCCACAGTGAGGTCAAGGGGACTATAGGCTGGTGGGAGGCGTGACGTCCCGCCTTAGGAAGTCTTTTGGTGAATTAGCATGCCCTTTCCTAGAGCTTAGCATCCATCCTGTTACTATAACAACATACCCGAGGCTAGCCACCTTTATAAAGAAAGAGGTTTTGGAGCTTCCAGGATATGGCACCAGCACCAGCTTGGCTCTGTTGAGGGCCTCCCAATGGATGGCAGAAATTTGTGCCAAACAGTAAGCCAGAGAGGCCAAAATGTGGCCAGGTGTGTCATTTTCTAACAACCCTCTGGTGAGCACGAACTCAGGGCCCCAGGAGAGCTGCCCTAATCCCTTTCTAGAGCAGCATCCCCAGTGGCTGGAAACCTCCCACTAGGCCCAACCTCTCAAAGGCCCCACCACTCTCAGCACAGCCACGCTGAGGACCAAGTGTCCAAGCACATGAACCCTTGAGGGTACGCTCACGTTATATCCCAACATATCAGCAGCTTTCCTGCTCTCCGGTCTGGAGGACATCAGAGGAAGCAGAGGGCTCAGGGTTTGAAGTATGATCGATTTCTCCTCATCAGTATGTGTATTACCTGCCTTGGGCTGCCCAGGGTGGAATCCTAGCTGGCTTCCCCTCGCCCGTCCTTCAGGGGCTGGGCAAACTGTTCTGTACTCTGCTCAGAGCCAGGTGTAAGACACTGCTCTTGTCCCTTCCATTGTCCCTTTCAATGGCTTAGCATGGAGGACACAAGATATTCATTCTTCAGAAGCAGTTGACGGTTTTCCTGTCTTGTTAACTCCTTGTTAGGAGTCGAAGCTGGCTTGCTGGCACAGTTCTTGCCTGAGCACAAAAACTGCTGTTTCTGTCCAATGCCCATTAGACTTCCAGTTCCTCAGAAAATGACTTTGGTGGGAGAGTCTTTTACTGAATAAATATGTAGATTCAGGACATGTGTTTGCAAATCTCTTGTAAGTAAATATGAACATGCTGGGTAGGATGGATACAGTTTGCCAGAGGGGTGAAATTCACCAAGCTAACAAGATTGCCAGGGATGACGAACTGAATTAGGATAACGAGATGTACTTTGTGATCCACTTCAAATGCGCTTGAGGCAGGCATCACTCCGAAGTGGGTTTGTTTCCTTCATAGGAAATAACACATGGTTCAGGTGGGCTTGCTGCTTATTGTGTCTTTTGGGAAGAGGAGTGGAAAACTGCTAATGGCTTTAGTTATGAGACACATTCTGTGACTGTCCTTCCATCTCTAAACTTTTCCCTCTGTTCCCCAGTTCTGCTCTCCCACTGTAGCCTGCTGCAGAGACACATTGGTTGTATTCATTCGTTCATTCAATAATCATGTCTAAGTCTTGTTATTTGGCCACATTCTAAGCTGGGACACGCGTGAACAAGTGTGACAGAATCCCTGCCTCACGCTGCCTTTGTAAGGTCACTTCAAAAAGTTCATGCAAAATAAAATTAAAAGATAAGTTCATTTTGATGAAAAAATTGAGATTGAAGCATACTAACTTCAAAAATATCATGGAAAATACATTTTATGTTAAAAAAAAACCCTATACATAGATTTCACAAATGTTTGTACCTAGATAAGCTTATCTTTTAAATCTATTTTACATGAATTTTTTAAAGTATCTTGTATAACACTAGGAGAGACAGAAAAAAAATAAACCACATAATTGCAAACTGTGATAAATATCAATAAGGGAAACAGGCAAGTGCAATCATTTCATGGGGGAGTGTTTCCAGGAAACCACCCCCTAACCCATGCCAAAATCAATAATGCTCACGTCCCTTCCATAAAATGGCGTAGTATTTGCTTATAACCTATGCACGTCCTCCTATATACTTTAAATCATCTCTAAATTACTCGTAATCCCTAATACACTGGAAATGCTGTGTAAATAGTTGTTATATTGCATTATTTAGGCAACAATTACAAGCAAAAAACCTTTATGCTTGTTCAGAACAGACATAATTGTTATTTTCCTGCATTTTTTTTTTATCTGTGGTTATAGGGCTCCACAGACAGAGGCTGACTGTGGTTGACACGGGTGTTGCAACACAGTGTTAGGGAGGGGCGGCTCTGAATTCGAATCCCAGTGGCTGGCTGTGCCTGAGTTTCTTTGTCTCAAGTGGGGATCACCTCAAGGTTGTCGCAAGGATTTTGAGGAAGTGCTGACTAAGCTGAGCTGAGGGAGAGTCTGAGCAGGTGTTCTCCATTAAGAATGGGCTTGGTGTCTTTTAGAAGGGGGAGTGAATTTGGAGAGGCAGGCAGAGCCTTTGGGCAGGGATTATTCTAAGTGCGCTGTGAAGTCCTGGGAAGTCACATGCCATCAGAATGGGTGTACATGTGTCCGCTAACTCCGGCAGCCTCTGATTAGTCTGTGTATGATACACCTGACATAGCGCTCCTTTCTTTAAATGGAGGGGAAAGACATAGCCTGTGCTTCCTTTTTTTTTTTTTTTTTTTTTTTTTTTTTGACAGGCAGAGTGGATAGTGAGAGAGAGAGACAGAGAGAAAGGTCTTCCTTTTTGCCGTTGGTTCACCCTCCAATGGCCACTGGCCATTGGTGCTGCAGCCAGCGCACTGCACTGATCCGAAGCCAGGAGCCAGGTGCTTCTCCTGGTCTCCCATGGTGTGCAGGGCCCAAGCACTTGGGCCATCCTCCACTGCCCTCCCAGACCATAGCAGAGAGCTGGCCTGGAAGAGGGGCAACCGGGATAGAATCCGGCGCCCCAACCGGGACTAGAACCCGGTGTGCTGGCGCCACAGGCAGAGGATTAGCCTATTGAACGATGGCGCTGGCCTGCCTGTGCTTCCTTGAGTCACTGCGTAAACCCTATAGTTCCTCCTGCCATCTCTCAACTCGGCTTAAGCCTTATTGGCTTACAATCACAATATTTACTATTTTTAAAGCCACTTATTTCAGCCACCATAAATTTTGGGTTCCAGTTTGGGGGAAAGTTTTCTTTTTCTTTTTTTTAAGTTACGTGATTGTAGTACCATCTCAGTTGTCCTTTAATGTATGGATCTAAAGACCCATGTTACCCAAAGTAGCAGATACTGTCCGAGTCCTTTGTGTGATCATGAAGCGCGCTCTGCAGAGGTGCATGCTTCTGTAAGATGCAGTTTTCTCCTTTTGCATTTTTTTAAAATTTGAGAGTTGAAGAGAAGAGAGATCTCCCATCAGATGGTTCCCTAAATGGCCACTGCAGCTGGGGCCAAAGCCAGGAGTCAAGAACTGGTTAGAATGATCCGTGCTGGATAGAACTGGTGCTGCATGCAGTGCTTTGGATTTTTATTGAAGATGTTTTTTATCAGCTTGCTGAAGTCTCCTTTATTAGTAATCTGATAACGATGTTCATCTTGAAGAGGTCATAGGTTTTATTGTGATGACTAATGTTTTGAATTTGTTTCTACCACCCACCTACCCTACCACCCTGCAGCCTGAGCCATCTTTCTGCAGTTCTGATTGAATCAGAATTCTCTCTTTAAAATCTTCTAATTTCTTTTCATTGTTCTTTTTTTCTTCTTAAAAAATTCATTTATGTATTGGAAAGTCAGAGTTACACACAGAGAGAAGGAGAGGCAGAGAGAGAGAGAGGGAGAGAAAGGTCTTCCATCCTCTGGTTCACTCCCTAATTTGCCACAATGGGCAGAGCTGCACCAGGAGCGAGGAGCTTCCTCAGGGTCTCCCATGTGGGTGCAGGGGCCCAAGGACTTGGGTCATCTTCTACTGCTTTCCCAGGCCACAGCAGAGAGCGGATCGGAAGTGGAGCAGCTGGGACTCGAACCAACGCCCATGTGGGATGCTGGCACTGCAGGCGGTGACTTTACCTACTATGCCACAGAGCGGGCCCCTTCACTGTTCTTAAGATGAAGACAAAACAGAATGTGGCCTGCGAGGGTCTACTGCTCTGACCCTTGAGGCCCCTCCGGGCTCCTTTCACCTGATTTCCCCACGCCCTCTCCACTCTAGATTCCAAGCCTTCAGGTTCTCTCAGCTCCTTTCTGCAGCCTGTGCTGTTGTTCCTGCAACCTGGACAGCCCTTCCCTTTCCTCTTCACCCGGTTTACTCTTACTCACCTTTCTTATGTCACCTCAAGTGACATATAGTGCTCCTTGGGCACTATATCCCTATGTTTTCTTGCTGGGATGTTTCCCCATTGCCTACGTGTTTTGTCTTTTTTGTTGTTGCTAATTTGTTTTATTTAATTGAAAGGCAGAGTGACAGAGAGAGAGGGAGATACAGCGAGAGAAATATCTTTCACTTGCTGGTTCGCTCCCCAAATGGCCACAATGGTGGTGGCTGAGCCAGTCTGAAGCCAGGAGCCTGGAACTCCATCTGGATTTCCCACATGGGTGGCAGGGGCCTACACACTTGGGCCATTTTCTCCTTCTTTCCCAGGAGCATTAGCAAGGATTTGAAATGGAAGTGGAGTAGCCAGGGCTTGAACTGACACTCTGATAGGGGATGCCAGTGTCGCAGGAGGTGGTTTAACAGGCTGCACCACAATGCCAGTTCCCTTTTTGTCTTTGAAGTACATGTCACAGATGCTGTTTTATGTGTTATTTATCCTTATAAACTCCTTGATAACACAGTGATGGACATGTAATAGGTGCTCAACAATTCTTTGTAGGTTGAATAAATCATCTTATGGAAATCCTAAGCACCCCCCCTCCCGGTTTGAGCCAATTGAAGACTGCCCTTCTCCCAGATTTTTTGGACCCCGTGGTTTTGTAGTTTTCCTTCCTCATCCCCCATGGCTTGCTTCCCAGGATAACTTGATTGCTTTCTTGATTTGGTCTCAGTCCAGGTACACACAGTCGGGTCAGCAAGGTCTAGTAAACTAAGATGCAATACAGGATTTTAAAGCTCACCTGTTTGGGTCAGGGGCCATCTTATTTTATCAGTATTTCCTTTTTTATATGATTTAATGTAAGCTAGAGCCATGGTCATAAACATGAAGACGTGGCCTCTCATAAACCCTAGAAGTCAAAACAGACCCTGTGCGGGATCATGCCTGGCTTACTGCCATCTTGCAAGCATTGCATGCTTGATCTTCTGAGTCAGGGCTATTGCTAACACCCTACCCCACCCCTTGCACACACAAACTTTAGAAGATATCCATGGGTAGCAGGCGTGCGTACTTTGTATTTAGTTCACAGATAGTCTAAGGCGGAAATCTAATGATGGTAAACAGCTTTCCAGTACGTGGATGTTTCTCGCCATTTTTGGAATTCTTTCAGAGAATTCCAGCTTCTAAAGGCCTTTAACTCAGCATTTATTCTTCCTGACATGCAGGTTATATACCTGTTCCATGCCTACTGGGCTGTAAGACTTGGTTCCTTTTTATAAGCACCTGAGTTGATCGTGCAAGTTTCTATTTCTCTCTCTCTCTCTCTTTTTTTAAAAGATTTATTTATTTTCATTTGGATTTCAGAGTTACACAGAGAGAGAAGGAGAGGCAGAGAGAGAGAAAGGTCTTCCATTCACTGGTTCACTCCCCAGTTGACCGCAATGGCTGGAGCTGCACCAGTCCGAAGCCAGGAGCCAGGAGCTTCATCTGGGTCTCCCACACGGGTGCAGGGGCCAAAGGACTTGGGCCATCCTTTCCTGATTTCCCAGGTCATAGCAGAGAGCTGGATTGGAAGTGGAGCAGCCAGGACTTGAATTGGCGCCCATATGGGATGCCGGCACTGCAGGCCAGGGCTTTAACCTGCTGTGCTACAATGCCAGCCCCTGCAAGTTTCTATTTCAAAATGAGTTGAAATATTTATCCTAGTGGTAGAGGTTTGGTTTACATTAGCAATCAGGTGTTTGTCCAACATGTAGTCATTTAGTAGCCCGTCTGGTCAGTGCTGAAATTAGAACAATGAATTAGATGGACTCAAGCCCAATCTTCATGGAATTTTCAGTCTGGTGGGCAAGAGTCATTAAGCAGATAATTGTGGGGTGCATGTACAATCAAGGGGAGATGAGGGGAGGTGCTCTCAGAGCATGCAGTAAAGAAACCAAGTCTCAGGGGGACTTCTCAGAGGAAGCCGTCCAAGTTGTGACCTGAATGATAAGTAGGAGTTGGCAAGTGAAAAGAAGGGTGTAATAGCTGAAAATACAGCCTGAGGGAGTTCTTTGAGACTGGCGAGAGCCTGACCCAGTTGAACTATAGAAAGTCCAGGGTGGCTGGAATTTAGTGATCAAGGGACAGAGTGGCTGGAGACTGATTAGAAGTGTAGGGAGGACCTTGAAGATCTTTGATATATGGACGTTATCCTGAGGGAAATGGGAAGCTATTAAACAATTTTAAACAGGAAAATGCTGCATCATATTCATACTTGTATTTCTTAAAAGATGCCTCTGACTGTTGAGTAGAAAATGAATTACAAGGGGGGCAAGAGTGAGTGAAGAAAGACCATTCCAGAGACCCCTACACGTGAGTGGTGATGGAGACTTGGAGGACCTTGGTGCCATTGGAGAGGAGTAAATGGCTTGGGCAGCTGGAATTAATGGGCCTTGATGATTGATTGACATCCATATTCTTCATGATCTTCCCCTTCTTACTCCAGGACTCTGAAGTGGGCATCTCTGGAGCCCTGTCCTGTGCCTGGCAACTATGGAGGGTGAACAGGCATATTCTTTCTCAATCCACGTGTTCTATCTGATTCTTTGACAATAGTGGCAATTACAAATTCTGGGAGCTGACTTCAATGATCACATGGCCCACTTACAGAAAAGGGAACCAGGGCCCAGAGCAGGGTGACTTGCTACAGGTCGCAATCTCTGTCAATGCTGGAGCTTGTCCAGAAGGTGGTGGTGCAGACCCTGGCCATTGCACTCTCTGTCACAATGCCTCCTGCTGGCAGCCTGGCCCTCAGCCATCCTGCTACTAAAGCAAGAGCTCTGGGTGTGTTTGAGCTCAACACTTGCCCCATGTCCCAGGTTTCAGAACAAAGAGTTGTACAGCATGTGCATTTAAAAAAAAAAAAAAAACTGACACCATTCGTAAGGCAAATGTTAAAGATGCTATTTAACGACACACACCAAATGTCAGGGCTCTCAGTGGAATGCAGCAGGAAGCTTGGGGTTAATTATCCTTCTTGGGAGCCATGGACCCAAAAGACAAAGTTGGGATGCTCTTGACATGACCACAATTTAAAGTAATAATAACTTGACATTTCTGAGAGAATCGTCTTTCTACCAGCAGCCTATGCCAGAAAGCAGGAGGCAGGTGAAAAATGAGCACCTCGATGCCGTAATTGTATGGGAAACTGTCTCCAGTTGTGTGACCTTCAGTTAGATGCTCTGGTTCTCATGGTGAGAGTGGGAAAAATCAGGAAAGATATTGGGGTATATCTCTCTTTTAAAAATTAAATGTAACATTTGTTTAAAAATCAGAATATAATATATAATAGTACAGTTGGAACACACACTTTTCCAAGATGTCACTAAGTTGTCAATTTAACATGTACATTTTCAGATTTACACTAGTTGTGTATTTGTGTTTGTGTGTAATCATTCTGCACTTTTTTTTTGTCACTTAAGGAATCATGGAACCTCCTAGGTAATTACAAAAAAAAAAAAAAAACTAAACAAAGAAGTAGAAAAAAACAAAAGCAGTCAAAACTTAACTTCTTCTTAGTGCCCAAACATTTAGACCAACTAGAGAAAAACCTCAGAGGATGCTGCTGAATATTAACTTTTCTTTCAAATAGATGATGCAATCTATATTTTTCTCTGTATGTGTTAGAAGCATGGAAGAGAGTATTTGTGTGTTTCTATCCTTAGGAACATTGTTTTGGGAGCATTCAATTTCTAATTATATTGGAAGGAAAAAAAAAAAAACCTGACTGCCATTTTTCATGTTAATGGAGAAATTTACTTAAGTGCAGAATTATGCAGCTTAGTTGTTCTTGCCAAATTGCATAAAGTCTGCAGCTCCTCTCGGAGGAATGAAGGATGGCACGGGCCACGCGTCACACTCTATTCATAACTTAGGAGTTCTTTGCAAGGCTTTTGCCTGCATCTTATTACCTACTTACTATTAATTTATTACACAGGCTTGCCATAATTTAAAAGTAAAGTGAATGTTTTAGATGGGTTGTTTTTCTTTCACTTCTTCCATATTGTTAACTTCTAGTGTTTTTATTTAGACTGTTTACACTTCCACCTGAGGTCGTTTTTCTTCAGTGATCATATTAATTTTTATGTGTTTGTTCTAGGCATTTTTCAAAATAGGATCCATCCTTGTCTAGTCCTTGTTCTTCCCTCTCATCCACAAATCATTCCACCCTGGGGCTATTTACAGGAAGAAAGACTGTTTAGTGAAACCTCTTTGTGGTTTGCCCGAAGGGATGATCCCTCCTTAAATGTCAGACTCTGGATAAATAACAGCTCAAGTAGAAATGATTTTGTCATTGACAAAAGAATTGGCACCAGGAGCTGGTCTGAGCCCTGCCTATGGGCCGTTGGTGGTATTCAATGCAAGAAAGCCTGCCTGGAGTTCTCTTTGGCTGTGAAGGCTGCTTGCCAGTTCACACTGGCAACACGGTAGTCATCCTCACCTTCCTAACATATTAGGGTTTATTCCTCTCCTGACAGCCTCTTTACATTTCAAATTGGTTGCCCACTGTTGGGTGAGACAATTAACTCTAAGTTTGTCGTTGTGTTGAATGTTGTATTTCAATCAGCAATTTCTTATTTATTTCAGGTCCATAGACTTGGTGGCAGGGGAAAGGATGGGAAGGGTGATGGTGTCCATGTAGCAAAGAGGGGAATCTCTTTCCCAAGTCCTTTGCAGGCATATTGCATTGACTTAAATGGACCTGCTGAGTGCACTGAAGGGTTTTGTTCTATAAGGAGGATCAATACATGCAAGGATTATTTTCAGACAGTGAGACTCAGCCACTGGTGTAGCCACAATTATTCTTCGTCCCAGGCAGAGTGACAGAGAGAAAGAGAAAGGGAGAGGTGGGGAGGGAGGAGAGAAAGTACACTTGACTCCTTGGCTCTGGCTTTAAAGTATTGTGATTTTCCCAGAGTAATAACTCTTCTGAAGCCAGGAAAGGCTCAATGGTTCTTTTTTGTAAAGTTGCTAATTTACACCTGTCCTAATAAAGCAAATTGTTAGCTCAGAGGTAGGAATACCAGCCAAGTCACCATGGATTTAGAGCTTGAATAGAAAAAGGTCGGAGCCAGCCTGCTAGCTTCCCTCCAAGAGTCCAGTAATATCATCCCCTGGGCAAATGATGTTTTCCCACCCACCCGTTTGCACCAGCTCCTGGCAACTGGCTCTTACTGTACTCTGTTCCCTGGAGGGAGTACCGCCTCGAGCTTAACAGGTGAAATCCGGAGCCAGGTACTTCAGGCTTCCAATTTTGGCTCTATCATTTATTAATTGAGCGACCTTGAGCAAATTCTGCAATTTAGCTAAGCCTCCTTTTTCTTTTTAAAGCCTCCCTTTTCTAATTCATTGAATGGTGATAACACCAACAACACAGGTTCCTATATGGGTCAAAAAGAAACAGGTATTTACAGAGCTGTTAGCACAGTGCCTAGTGGGTAGCAAATGCTTCATAAGCAGCAGTAGCAGCAGCAGTTTTAGTAGTAAAGGTAATAATAACATAGGCTGTGTTCCTGAAAATGACCATTAACACCATCTTTGAGAGTGTACTTGGGTGGTTTAGGATGAGGAGAACTGTGTTGAATTTTGGATTCTTAAGACATCTCAGTACAACCACAATGAATGTGCTGAGGTTCATTTATTCAGTGATTTATCATTTGTTGGTCTACTTGTTTATCACTCACTTTTGATGTTGCAGGCCTGTTGCTAGACATGGGGATATTATGACAGACAGGTTTGATCTCTGTTGTGGAGCTTACGCTGTGGTGGAGACAAATCAGTGACGATAAAGGATGAGGTACTATGACAGGGACGTCTTAGCAGCTGTGACAGTCTGAATTAACAGTGTGTGGAGCGTGTATCAACCATCTAAGAAAGTTCCCTACATAAGTGCCATCCTTAAGATCCTGGTATCATATTTGATGCACAAAGGTATCAGTTTGTGCTGTGAGGTGGCAAAATAGTGTGATGACCTCATTGTTTGAGTAACTTTGCTCCATTCCACTTGAGATCAGGGAATCATTTAAAATAGATTTTTCATTTCTAAAAGCTTTCCATTAATCTGGTCTCACTTCCAGGCTGTTGTGAAGTGAGTCAGGTGTGTGTTTTGCCAAGAGCAAATTTAGGAAAAGAAATGATGGGGTGAGGGAGACACAGGGGCTGAGCCCAGAGCTAAACTTGCAGTGTTTTTCTGGACTGCTGGGGAGGAAGGAACGAGGTAGGGAGGGCATATTGTGCTGGGTGGTGGCACGGGAGGGGTAGGCATGGAGAGCAGAGAGGTGTCACCAAATCTAGGTGATAAACCTGGGTCACTGTCTGCCAGAGACCTGTTCCTTCCCAGGCTTCTTGCTTATGCCTCTAAAGGTTTTATTTCTTCTTTCTCATATGCAAAATATAGATAATAATAGCCTCTGTCAAATGAGCTAATCCGAGAGAAGAGCTTAGCACAGTGCCTGACCCTTAAGAAAGTGTTCGGTCATAATATTAAGCTTTTATGTTTCCATTGTCCCCACCACATTTTCCTTCTAAGTTCTTTGATTCATGTTCATCTCCCATACAGTGCATGGGCCATAGTAAGCACTGAGTAAAAGGTAGTTGTCTCTTGCTCCTTAAGATTCAGGAAAGATCAAGAAGAAAAACTGGATATAATGGAAAGCGTTTGCTTATTAATATTTCCTGAGATTAATAATCTGTGTGAGTTCTTGCCATGTGTTCAGAGAAGAATTCTGAATACTGGCTCAAATAGATCAGACAACTTGGTAAGTTTTAAGGATTTTATTCAGTGAGAGAAGTGCATAGGAGAGTGAGGGCTTTATCTAATGGAGAAAGAAAAGTCTGGTAGCTAAGTTAGGGTCTATACCATGCAGAGAGCAGGCCAGGAGCCAGCCATGTGCAGCAAACATGCAGGCAGGAAAGCAGGGAGTGGGTGGCCCGAAGGCCATGCACCTCGAAGGCATGGGCAGCAAGGGCAACAAAGAACAATAATGGTGAAAAAAGAGAAAAAGGGCTGCACCCAACATGTTCCAGGCCTTTTATCTACTTCCAAAGGAGCATGGTTGGCTGGTGGACATACAGGTCGGGTCAGGTAGGGGCATGAGATCACACAGGTGCGGGGTGAAAGCTTGGCCTTCCAGCTCACAAATCTAATCAATGTTATCCTATCTGCCTGCCTACATCATGATGTTCTAATAACTAACATTTATTAATTGTTGAGTATAAACAAGACACTGTGCTAATTGCCTCGCATGTATTATTTCATTTTTAGAACAACCTTTTTGGGCTAATACCATTTTACTGAAGGGGAAAACTGAGCCTTAGAAAGATGAAATAACTTAACCAAAGTTACCTAGCTAATAAATGAGAGAGCAGGGAGTGGGATCCAGGCCATGGGACTTAAACGTCTATATTGTAAGAGGCAGGGGAGCCTGTGGAGTGTGGCTCAGAGGAAGTGGAAGTAGCCAAGATACAGGAAATAAAAGGGGGCCAGGAAATCCTCTACCCTTCCATGTAAAGCAAGTCGCCCACTTGCTTTCTACAGCGTGTAGCCTCTGTAGTTCGATTCTGCTCCCCTGGGTTGCTGGCATGAGGTTGGCATCTCGGTTACAGGCTGAGGCTTTGTGTACCTGCACAGAAGAGGTGGAGCAAAGCATCGTGCACACCATATGGGGCTCCGTTTGCATTTAGTGAGTGCTCAGCTGTGCGCAGTGTCTCCTTAATGAATCGCATGCAGGCCGAGCATGGCTATATTTATCCAAGCCCTGGGAGCTGGAGTCTGCCTGTGGTCGGACTCGCATGCCCCAGAACAGTAGCTCGCAGGTTGTTCCAGTTTTCCTTGTGGTCAGGGCCTTAGGGCCCTTCAATAATTTGTTCCCTGGCAGAATCAGCTGGTTTGTGAAGTACCTTTCTAGGCGTTCTAGGCCAGAAAAAAAAAATTGCCCTCCTGGAGCTCTAACACAGACCAAGCGCTAAAAAAGGAGTGGAATCTGCTGTGCCCTTCATTTCAAGGCCATGTTTCAAGCATCACAGACACACAGAGCATTATTTTTCCTTTTCTTTTCATGCTTCTGAGGGGAGGCCTCATAATGCTTAATTGCTCACCTATCAGCAGGTTATTTCTTCCATATAATCTAAAACCCTTATGTATTTTTTTCCTTAGTCACTCATTGCTCAAAATATCCCTTTTACTTCTTTAAACTCAGATGAGAGAGTTTGCCAAAGTGATCACTTCAGTGGTCAGGAATCACCAATGTTGAGAATTACCAGGGGCAGGTGTTTAGTGTCTCCATTCAGATGCCACTTGGGATGCCCCTGTCTCATACTGGATAGCTCGAGTTCCAGCTCAGCATCTGATTCCAACTTCCTGCTACTGAACACTCTGGGGGACAGCAGGTGATGGGTAAGGAACCTGGGTTTCTGCCTCTCACACGGGAGATCTGGATTGAGTTCTAGGCTCCTGACTTCTACCTGGCCTAGTCCTGGCTGTTGTAGGCATTTGGAGAGTGAACTAACAGATCAAAGATATCTCTGTCTCTTTCTGCCTATTAAAAAAAAAGATGATAATTCAACATTTAAAGAACAATTTAAAAGAAAGAATTACGAGTATTTACTTATATTAAGCACTTGAGTGTCATTAACTTCTTTTATCAGCTGGAAGTAACCCTTTATATGAGCATTGCATCTTCCTTTTATCAATAAGGGAAATAAGATTCCAGAAAAGTCCTTTGTCTGAGACCACACTAACAGTATGAGTATATGGAGGCATCTGGCTTGATAGCAAGGCCATTTGCATTCAGTATCTCCTTTTGTACTAAATTCTTTCTTTTCTCGGCATTCCCAGCCAGTCCCTGGCTTAAAAGGAAATGTAAATATTTTCCCTCTCTCCACCTGGAATTGCTTCCCGTCCTTTATGAAACCTAGACAAGTGCAGAATGCATTTTCATCCCTGGATTCCAGGATGTTAAGGAGTTTAACTTGTGACAATGAATAACAGGGAACAGACTGCATTCCCACTGAGGCAGAAGCCCCTGGTTGGCCACATGTGTTTTGTGTCATCTGCTTTCCCCCGTTAGTCTCAGAATATAAAAGGAGAAGAATGCTGACTTCTGGGTTGAGCTATGTCATGGTACAGCCTGTGACTTAGAGCAAATCTCACCTCTCCTGCTGGAGCGAATTAAATTCAGATGCCTGCAAACTTTACAAGTGGGTGGAGAGTCCTGGCTTGCTCATACGTGGTGTAAAGGTCTCTTTTCTTTCCCACCTCAGTAAAATAATATTGAAAAGATGATGAAGTCAACTTGCTTTCCCACTCTGACCCTCAGTTTCTTCCTCTGTGCAGGAGAACATGGACCA
The DNA here is from genome assembly GCF_033115175.1 of Lepus europaeus. NCBI lineage: Eukaryota > Metazoa > Chordata > Mammalia > Lagomorpha > Leporidae > Lepus > Lepus europaeus. Next base: position 110,869,872 of record NC_084830.1, on the reverse strand, counting down.
GGTCTTCCCAGTGATTCCTGATTTTCAATCCCAGTCTCTGTAGGAAGAAGCTTGTTGCACTCGGTGATGTTTCGGCTAGACAGGGTCGTGAGGAAACCAACCAGGGCTAGTGTAGGCCAGAAGGGGAATTGGTTGTAAGGATATTTATGCAGCTCATAAAATTTAAAAAGAATTAAATAATCAGACACAGAGAGATGCAGACCAGGGCAGCCTCAGGGATCACTTTAACTACAGTTCATGAACATTCTCCTGGGAGTGCTGCCATGAAGATGACTCCAAAAAAAACAACCTCATTTTTATGTTTCTCTGTTAAAAATGACAAATTCCAGGGAGAGCAAGAATTGCCACAGGTTTATTTAATTATATGGGGGGTGGGCTGGGGCTGAATAGGTTACCAACAGAAAAGTATGGCTGGAAGCCATCCTTGTGGGTGGCGCAGGTGGTGCCTGTGAGGATGCCCTGGGCAGAACCACCCCCACCACACACATATGCAAATGAGGGGACTGTACCCAAAGAGCCCATATGTATATAAATGTGTGGGCGGCCCTTACTCTGAGTACGGAGTATGGGTAAGAGAGAATGTGCAGGCTCAATACGTGGGATTTTCAAAAAATTCAAGGAACATGAATATTATGAAATAGCTATGTATAGATTTCAGATTTCTTTTGCACAAAAAGTTTTCTTTTTGTTTGTTAGAGAGAGAGAGCGAGAGAGCGTGCAAAACAGAACACTCCCATGCATTGGTTCACTGCAAATGCCTGCAGCAGTCAGGGCTGTGCCACTCTGAAATCAGAGCTGGGAACTCAGTTGAGGTTTCTCACCTGGGTGACAGAGACTCAACTGCTTGAACCATTACCTGCTGCCTCCCAGGGTCTGCATTACCAGGAAACTGGACTCAGGAGCAGAACCGGGACATGGACGCAGGCACTCCAGTATGGGATGCCAACATTCCAACCAGTGCCTTGACTGCTAGGCTACACACCAGCCTCATAAACTTGCCTCTTAATTTCATTTTTCCTACATGCCTTTTTGTAGTATCCCCTTACTACTTTAGACCAGTAACAGCCATTGTGACTGAACGCATTAAACATTTTAGGCAGCAGTGGGCAGTGGAACAAGTAAAGGATTTCTGGGCAAAAGGCTTGAGGAAGGACCTCCTGTTAGGTAGAGCCAGTGGCCATGGGTACAAAGTAAAATAAACAGCACCGTCTCACCTTACAAGGAAGTCAACCACTGCTGTTTGAGTTAAGATCCTGTCTTCTCTTCCCAGTCAAGTGTAGGATGCAACTCTGGTCCTATCTTTTGCACTGTGATGGAAATTGAGCGAGGTTCAACCCCTTGAGAGTTTTCTGTGTCCTTTCTTCATGGGGAGAATAGCAGAACAGCACTCAGACTTCTGCAGTTAACAGGAACAAGCTTGCAGCTCACACTTCCCCGGGGCCAAGTGCTGGGCTTACCCCTTCGGCCATGAGCTGGTCTCTTCATCGTCCTTCAGCACAGTAGCGACAGCCTGCATGTTGTAGATGAGAAACGAAGGCTTTTAGAACTTTCGAGTCAGTAAAGTACAGAGCGGGGTGATATGCAAATACATTGAGAGGATGAGCTCCACGTTCCTATCCTGGCCCTGACACACCATGGTGTGGTGCCCTAATGCAGATTGCTTAAGCTTTGTTAACCTGCAAAATGGGCATGTGGTAGGTGCTGCCTCATGGTGTGGTGGTGAGGAGTGTGGCCTGTAATATATTTCCAAGCAGCACCTGGGCTTGGGCTTGGGCTTGGGCTTGGGAATGCTCTGCAGTGTTTGCTGTTATTTGGTAATAGTCAGCCTAGTTTGTACAGGGTAGAGCTGATGGGCAGTGAGCCAGCAGGTGGAAGCTATCTGAATGCCTGTACATCCCTCTCTTTGTCTCTTTCTCTTTGCCTCCCACATAAATAAATAAATAAAATACAAATTTAAAAACAAGTTTTGAAGAGCCAAGATTTGAATCCAGAGCTGATTAACTCTACAATCCACAGTGTCCTGCAAGGAGTCTCTGTAGCAGTAGAACAAGGAGATTTAGGAAGGAGTCATATAAGGGGCGGGGAGGAGTGGGGTGGTATATGGTACGTGTGTGGCAGTATAGAGCATGCTATGGGAGACAAGTAAGGAGCCTGGGGCCGGCGTGTGGACAGCAAGTTAAGCTGACTACTTGTGGTATCGCCTGTATCCAGAGTCCTGGATGTTCTGCTCCTTGCTCATGCACCTGGGAAAGCAGCGGAGGATGGTCCAGTTGCTTGACTCATGCCACCCACGTGGGAGACCTGGCATTCCTGGTTCTTGGCTTTGTCCTGGTCCAGCCCCAATGATTGTGGACATTTGGGGAGGAAACCAAGGGATGGAAGACCCTCCCCCCAGTTCTACCTTTCAAATAAATAAATAAATATTTTTAAAAAATTTTTTATTATTTATTTGACAGAGTTAGATGGTGAGAGAGAGAGACAGAGAGAAAGGTCTTCCCTCTGTTGGTTTACTCCCCAAATGGCTGCTACGACCAGTGCTGCGCCGATCCGAAGCCAGGAGTCAGGTGCTTCTTCCTGGTCTCCCACACGGGTACAGGGAGGGGCCCAAGCACTTGGGCCATCCTCCACTGCCCTCCCGGGCCACAGCAGAGAGCTGGAGTGGAAGAGGAGCAACCGAGACTAGAACCCGGCACCCACATGGGATGCCAGCGCCACAGGTGGAGGATTAACCAAGTGAGCCACGGAGCTGGCCTCAATAAATCTTTTTTTAAAACTTCTCTTTTAAGCCAAAGGATAACTTTTTTTAAAAAAAAGATTATTTATTTATTTATTTGAAAGTCAGAGTTACACAGAGAGAGAAGGAGAGGCAGAGAGAGAGGTCTTCTGTCATCCACTGTTTCACTCCCAATTGGCCGCAACTGCGGAGCTGCGCCGATCCAAAGCCAGAAGCCAGGAGCTTCTTCTGTGTCTCCCACACGTATTCAGGGGCCCAAGGACCATACGCTGTCCTTGACTGCTTTCCCAGGTCACAGCAGAGAGCTGGAATGGAAGTGGAGCAGCCGGGACTCAAACCGTGCCATATGGGATGCCAGCACTGCAGGCGGTGGCTTTACCCGCTACACCGCAGTGCCGGCCCCTCAAATAAATAAATCTTTAAAAGAGAGAGGGAGAGAGAGACAGAGAATGAAAGAAAATAAAGGAAGCTGAGGCATGAGGCCATATCAGGACGCCTGGCTCATCCAGCAGCCTTTTTTCTGTAACCCAGAAGAAGACGCCTGGAAGGTCAGCAGCTACTGAAACTGCCCCTTAAACTTCCTTCTTCCAGAGGGCTTGAGGGAGGAGTTACTTGAGACCAGAAGGAGAGAAAGACACAATGGGGAAGGCGGAAGGAAAGCACTGCAGAGAGTGGGGCAGGGAGCTGGGGAGAAGAGGCAAGAAGGAGGAAGGCACGAATGGGACCTGGCGGAGGTAGCATGGAGGGGGCAGGGCACGGGCGGACATCCTGCAAGACTTGTCAGGCCATATCTGAGGAGAGCACCTGTACCAAAGCCTGCTCCCAGAGGTGGTGGCGGGTGAGGCTGTGACTGGGACGCTGTCTTTATCTGAATCGGAGACAGGAGCACTAAGCTCTGTTTCACACTGGATGCAGCAGATTAGGCTGTGGATATTTCACGGCTGGCGATAAAAGCTTGTTTGGAGAAGCTTTGGGCTGAACAACACTCCTAAGCCTGGGGAAGGGGTCGATAAGACTCAGGAACCTGATTTTATACAAGAGGATGGTTTCTATGCAATATTACATGTGTCAGAGGGACTTCAGAAAGTTTGTGAGGAAAATGGGATTAGAAGATAAATTTATTTTGGTGCATAAAATTTTGAAATCCATGCATAGTTATTTCATAATAAGCATTCTCCATGCAGTTTGAAGAGTACTTGTATGCATGGATTTTAAAAATATTTTACATGAAAATAAGCTTATCTTTTAACTTCATTTTCCATGAGCTTCTTGAAGTACCTTCATGTAGGAACTGAGAGATTCCGGAAGGATACACAAGAATATGTTGCCAATAGCTGATCTTCTGGTTGAAGTTATGAGGAGTCTCATTTTCTAAGTTATGTATTTCTGTTATGTCTATGTTTCTTACAGTGACACCTCTGAGTCTTTATAATCAGAGGAACAAAAGGTTTGCATTAGGTGATAAGAACACCCCAGAAGTGCCTAGGGCAGGGAAAGTCACAGGTCCCTGTGACAAGCAGGCAGGGGCTAAGCAGAAGGGCCAGTGGATCTGAACATATTTCTCCTTCATGTTTCCAAGATACATTGAAAATCTATGGCTGCAATCTCTCCACTGATTCTTGCAGAAGGGTGAAATTATTAATGTCCCCACAGCTCGGAAAAGTTTCCTTCCTTTGAGGTTCTTTAGGATTGAAAAAGATGATGGGAAAGGGCAGGTGTATGCTGCTGTGCCCGCTGGAGGTTTCTGTTCGGCGTGGTGGACGTGAGGTTTTTCCCCTTGAGGGAATTAAGCCTGCAGCAGCTGCAGTGTCAACTCTGCCTCCTCCTGAAGCCCCCATCTCCCGTCTCCCCCACTTTTGCTTTTAAGTTTTAAATAAAGACTGTGGCTGGTGCACGCTTGCAAAGGCATTGCCTGTTGGCTGGAGAAATCACCCAGATGTATCTTCTTTCAGGCTTTACGAAGGTAAAGAGCAGATGGAGTTTGAAGAATCCATGAGACGGCTCTTCGAATCCATCAATAACCTGATGAAAAGTCAATATAAGACCACCATCCTTTTGCAGGTTGGTTTATGCTACCAAATAAGTAAATAAACTCTTTCTTTTCCCTTGGCCCTCTAATAAATATTGGCATGCTGAGATAATGTCTGCTTTTGCTTAAATATGCAGCTTTGTGTTAATGGAAGGCCTGGGCTGCTTTGTGGTTTAAGGCTCCTGAAGACTGAGGGCTCCTCAGGGCAGGAGAAAGCATATTTATTTTTTGTTTCCTATGAATGTAGCAGTGCCTCCTTTTAAAATAGTGCTGGAGCTTTTGCTAGCTGCAAAGAAATAAGTCAAACCCGATCCACATCTAATGGTGAGACCAGCAGTAAAGGTGGCAGTCTCTTAAATGGAGGCTCTGATAGTCCACTTTTTATTCTCAGCACCATAAACTCAGGTCTCCTTTTGGGATTAAAGAATCTCCTCAATAGACAAGAGATAACATTGGAGAGAGCGAGGGCTCTGATGTGGTGGTTCATGATGCTAATCTGCTGACTCTTTAAATCTCGAAGAAACCTTGAGGCTTAGTCTGTTAGAGTTTAGCACAGAGGCTGGGTGAGGAGGCCTTTTAGGGGAGGCTCCAGAACTTTTCACAGAACATTTCCTTCTGGGGAAGGTGGGCTGCCCGATGGGTCATGAATAAAGAGAATCTGACCACATTCATCCGAATCAGTGAGCTGATGCAGATTGCTCCTCTTCTTTCTTTTTTGATCAACGTTATCTTGTTGGTTGCTAATTTAAATATACATTTTGTCTGGGATTGCCCAGCCTCTGGTTAGCATGAATGAAGTACTTGAGTTTAGCTCAGATGGAGGTGGGGTGGCAGAGGCAGAAGTCTGTCTTCTGTCTAGGGAGTGTTGGTTGCTAAGACTATGGGTTCCAAACCTTGCGCATTAGAAGAAGCACCAGTTTAATTGGTGGGGAGAGTGACTACTGCAAAGGGACTTTGAAACACTTCTTCTCCAGGTGACTTTTTAATATAAAGAAAAGTTTGCGAACCCACTTTGCTAATGGCTTTCTTTGATTTAACAGGTAGTGGGATGTACATGTGTGCAGTGTATGTGTTCATGCAAAGAAAGAGAGGGGCTTTGTCTTGTTCATCGTTGTATCCTCAGCATCGAAAAGAGTCCCAGCACATGAGTGATGAGTACTAAAATTCTGCTGAAGGAATGGATGCACAGCCTTAGGGAGAGGTGTTAAGATGTCCACTTCATAGATGAGGATACTGAAACTCCAGCTTTCTCAAGGCCAGGAAGTATTAAGGCTGGGGTTCACATCTGTTCCTGTCAGGCTTTCAGAACCACTGTGGCAACAGTGATCCTGCTCACGTAGCACCTGCTGGAACTGTGGGTGTTTTCCCTGGGATCGGTTGAGACAGACTCACAATTTCACCTTGTCTTCCCTCTTGGTTGTTTTTAAAGACATTCTCAATATTTCTGTAGCCCTCATTTTTCTATAACACAGGAGTAACAGGAGCAGGGGCAGCATGACATGTGGCCTGTCACAGCACCTGTATCCTATTACAGTCAGCTGCGCTTCCTTCTCGTGGGAGGCCACACCCTGTAAGGGTGTCCAAAGAGAGCTGAGAGTAATGGCAGTGGTGATTTGAAGGACTCTGGAGCCAAATCAGGTCTGAGAGAGGCTCCGAGGAAGTAGAAGTGGGACTGAGGAACCCGTGGAGGAAGCCAGCTGATGGGGAACAGAAAGGAGCAGGTGCTCCAGAGAGAGGAAAGGAAGATGAAGGGAAGGAGCCAACCCGGAGCTCCTCCTTCCAATTCAGCACCACATGCATCTTGGTGGAAAGAACCAAGGGACAGAGGGAGGAAGAATGGAGAAGAAGAAAGAAGGAGGGAGAAAGAACAGAAGCGAGGAAGTAAAAATGAGCAAGTCAGCATTGACGGTACTGGGGAGCGTGGGTCCACAAGAACATTCCTCTTCCTACTTGCTGACTCAGTGTCAGTTTCCTCATCTGTAAGACCTTAGTGTTTGGGAGGATCACAGAAACATTGTCTGCAAAGGGGCACATTATACAGTGCTAAGCAAACACAGAGAACTAAGACGATTATTGTGGCTTAGGCATAAGTCGTTTTACCCAGCTGCTTATTGTCTGGGAAGCCGTGTTAGAAATACCTTGCTTTGCCTGCGGTTGGGGCCGGATTATGCTAGATTCTTCTCCTGGATCTTCACCCACCCCCCGTTAAACTGTGCAAAGGGGCTTCATCTCACTTTAGATTTGCCGGAAGGGCCAAATTTAGCTGAGGGATTTACATAAAACTAATGATGTGCTCTACCTAGTTACATGGTTGTTGTGAAGTTATCAAAGAAGAATTTAAGTCATATTCAAATAGGAAGAGCAGCACTGCTTGGAGAGAATTTAATGCTGTTTCAGGGGTGAGGAATGGGCTAATGAGAAAGGAGGGATCAAGGCCATGTGATGTCAGCAAAAACTTCACTCAAAGAATCTTCTGCAGACTTTGATATTTGCTATGGGAGAAAGAGCTTTGACTTTTAAGTCAGAGAGGGTAAGAAACTGTAATCTTGGGCACATCATTTTGGTTTGTTGGGCCTCAGTTTAGCCTTTTATAAAATGAGAACAATGTCTGAGGATTCCAGTAGATTAAATAAAATAATATATGTTATAGTATGATGTGTCAGCCCTGTAATATGAATTAGCTTAAATAACATTTAGTCATTTATACCACTCCATCCTTTACCTTATCATAAAATAGAAGCTTCTGGGTCATTTTTCCAGAGCAGAAGCCAGAAAGGGGTTATTTGTGTTCCTAACCTTGCCACATGAGGCCAAGTAATAGTAGGACTTTGAATTATTCATTATACCAAGACAATCAAAGAGAAAAAAATGCCCACAAGAATTGCCTGTGTGAAAAAAATGGATGGCAAAGTTTGGCTAGTGACATAGGACAAGGTGACAGGTTTGATTCTGAGCCTGCGTGGAGTACAGTAGAGAGGGTCCTGCAATAGGTTCGGTTGTCTGCTGTAAGTGCTGGGTGGGAGCGGAGTATGAATGCCTGTGATTGACACACCCGATTCATTCCAGCAGGGCATCTAGCAGAAACCCTTACTTGTGCCTGCCTTAGTTCCTACTAGAGAAGATCTACTTCAGCTCTCAGCTTTGTCCATGTGTGTTCTCAGACTGAAGCAAGTTATTTCCCATTTCTAAGGCTCATCTGGTTCTAGTGAATTGTTTTCTGTGGTTTTCCTTAAAGTTTTGAGTGGCATGGCAGCAACTCTCCCAAAACCATGTCAAGTGTAAAGCCAGTAGTTCAAAGAGGGGGAGAAGAGGAGTAAAAATGTTTCCATTGGTGGAGTACCTGCCATGGCCAGGTGTGGAGCTGGGCTCCTCACAGTGGTTTTAACCCTACTCGGCATTTGTAAGGAACCACTATCCTCAGTGTCCACAGAAGGCTCCTAATTCATCCCAACTCACACTTATCCACAGTGGTGGATCTAGGGTGTGAGCTCATCCAAAACTCCTATCTCCAAGATCAGTGTTCATTTCTGTGCCTTAGGAACAAGTTGGGCCAGGGGTTTCCATAATGGTTACTTGCCGCCTCTCTGAGCACTGTCGATAGAATTGATGGCAGGTTGATAATTTACAGACATTTGTGAATTAGATGCGGGTCAAATGTGAGTGAAAGGTACATAGAATTTCCGTGAAGACCAGTTTGCCCCATTCTGCTTCAGGTCTGTGATATTTTGCAACACCCCAATTTGATGGAATTAAATAAACAGCTGATCTTTAATGATATGCTCTCTTGGTCACTGTCAATGCCTCTCATGCTAATGAAGTCACTCATGTATCCAGGAGGCAGAGGACTCTGTTTTTTATTTGCCTAATGTCTGGAACAGCACAGTAAGTTCTTGAATATCTACTGGCTGAATAATTAAAGAATCAGTACTAGAGTCTACCATTGTTTTTGTTTTGTTTTGTGTTTTAGCATTTATTATATGTGCAACATTGAGCTAAAAGCTTTACATATATTGTGAGCTTGTTTGAGCTCTGTAACAACTTTATAAGGCAAGTATTCTTTTATCTCTCCTTCGCAGAGGAGGAAAAGAAAGCTTAGAGGGGTTGAGTCACTTCACCATAGCTGAAAGGCAGTGGATCTTGGATTTGAATTCAGTCCAAACTTTGAATTCTTCATCAACACCAAACAATAGTGTAATTTCATTAAAGACTTGCCCTTCTGGCAAGGGGCCAGGTGGATGAGCGTTAAACAATAGTAAGCAATGGTAAGGACAGGCAGGTGTTTGGCCCATGGTCATGAACATGAGCTAATTAAGGATGCCTCTTTCTTCCCTCTCTCTTCTCTGTTCATTGATATACAAATATTCAAATGTCTGAACTGAGTGGAAAAAGTGGCCTGTTCTTGAGAAGTGGCCCACAGGCTGTATGCTTAACACCTAAAGGTAGGGAAAATAAAACTCAATATTAACAGGAGGAGTTGGGGGTTTGCCCCAGACTTTTAAATGCATGTTCAATTCTTATCTCCTTTTCAACAATATACTCCATACTTGGAGGTAATATTTGGGAATAATGAATTCAGTGATGGGTGGGGTAGAATTTTTCGTTACAATGAGAAAGTTGTAGTCATATGGATAGTTCACATTTTCCATTTATTCTTCACAACAACCCTATAAAGAAAGAAATGTTATTCCCTTTGCTTTTCTTTCTTTCTTTCTTTCTTTCTTTCTTTCTTTCTTTCTTTCTTTCTTTCTTTCTTTCTTTCTTTCTTTCTTTCTTTCTTTCTGACAGGCAGAGTGGACAGTGAGAGAGAGAGACAGAGAGAAAGGTCTTCCTTTGCCGTTGGTTCACCCTCCAATGGCCGCCGCGGTTGGCGCGCTGCGGCCGGCGCACCGCGCTGATCCGATGGCAGGAGCCAGGGGCTTATCCTGGTCTCCCATGGGTTGCAGGACCCAAGCACTTGGGCCATCCTCCACTGCACTCCCTGGCCACAGCAGAGAGCTGGCCTGGAAGAGGGGCAACCGGGACAGAATCCGGTGCCCCGACCGGGACTAGAACCCGGTGTGCCGGTGCCGCAAGGCGGAGGATTAGCCTAGTGAGCCGCGGCGCCGGCCTCCCTTTGCTTTTCTGATGAGGAAACTGGAGTACAGAATTAATTTTTCCACAGCCCCACAAGTGAAGGTGGTATGCAGTTTGCCTGGACTTGAAATCCGATAGTCTACCTCTTCAGTCTGATAATTTTAACCTTGAATTCTACCACTTCCTGCCATGCCTCAGGGGGCCAACATAATGCTGTTACAGAAAACACAGAGGTGGGGTAAATGTTCTGGTACAGCTGGTTAAGCTGCCACTCAAAACCCTTGCACCCCATATTGGAATATTGGTTCAAGTCCTGGCTACTCTGCTTCATATATAGCTTCCTTCTAATGAATCCTGGGATGCAGTGGATGATGGACCAATAATTAGGTTCCTGCCACCCATGTAGGAGGCTTGAATAGATTTCTGGGCTCCTGGCTTTTGGCCCCATCTATTGCAGCATTTGGAGAGTGAACTAGCAGAAGGAACATATCTCTGTGTGTCTCTAGGTCTGTGACTCTGTCTCTGTCTCTGTTGCTTTGAGCTTTCAAATAAATAACTTCCATATCACAGTGCTGGCTCAAGTCCCAGCTACTCTGCATCCTAT